>NW_026646029.1:1295391-1619239 GCF_949987535.1 Balaenoptera acutorostrata | reverse complement strand
AGTCAATCAATCATACCCACTGCTGGGTCTATCACCTGAGAAAATGAAAATCAAAAATCACAGGCTGGCAATCCTGCACTCCAGCAATATTTACCATAGGCAACACTTGGAAGCAACGAAAATGTCCATCAACAGAGGAATGCACCAAGAAGAAGTGGTCCATGTACACAATTCAATATGAGCCATGGAAAACGTGGAAGCACTGCTCTTTGAGGCACCATACGTGAGCCTGGAGATAATCACAAAACATGAAGCAGGTCGGAAAGCAAAAGACCTATAGCCTATATTATCACTTAGGGCATTATCTAATAACTGACACAGATGAACATATTTGCAAAGAGAAAGACACTCACAGGCTTAGAAAACAAACTATGCTCATCTAAAAGGAAAGGAGGGGGGAATTGAGAAATGAAGATCAGTGTTACTATACATATACAAATACATATTATATACATGTATCAAAAAGACCGAACACATAGCCAGGGAGGTCGACGGAACACTGTCATATTTTACATGGGAAGAGGATCTGTACATTAATAGACATGCATAATGTACACATGGACCAGATTGTGTACACCTAGGACAAACAATATTCTAAACTTTACCCAGATTAAAAAAATTTTAAAAACCAAGAAGAAGTAATGAGACATAAACTTATGGGGATTTCTCCTGGCAAATTCCATTCTAATTTACAACCTAGGGCAATGACTTCCAGAAAGGCTCTGTTGCCCTAGTACCCAGATTGGGGAATGGAGAAATGCTACCTCCTTGTGGCCGTTTCCCACAACAGCAGCTTTGAACCCACTGCAAAAGGTCACTAAATTTTCACCAACTTGCAGTTCTGTAAATGACACCGGCCCTCCAGAAAATTTCTGGGGTCAAAAATCGACCCAAAAATTCAGAAGAGGGCAACCTTCGAAGAAGACAATTTCAAGAGCTATATTGTACTCACGGTTTTTTCTTTTAAGAGAAAAGAAAAAGGCGTAGGAATATGATGAATTTTAAAAATGTTAATGACATGCATACCCATATTAAAAAAAAAACCTATCAGCCCACAGCAGTCCGAATGGCCATTAGGAAAAATGCTGCAAAAAATAAACGGTGAAGGGAGGGTGGAGAAATGCGTACCCTCGGTTGTAAGGGGGGGCATGTAAAGAGCCACTAATGAAAACACAATGTAGGTGGTTTGAAAAGGGAAACATTGAGCTACCAGTCAATCAATCACAACCACTGCTTGGCCTATCACCTGAGAAAATGAGAATCAAAAAGTCCCAGGCTGGCAAACCTGTACGCCAGCAAGATTTACCGTAGCCAGCACTCGGAAGCAATGAAAATGTCCATCAACCGAGGAATGCACCAAGAAGAAGTGGTCCACGTACACAATGGAATATTACTCTAATAATAAATATAAATTAAATTTAAAAACAAACAAAAGCAAGGAGACATCAACATTTGTGGGTTTATCCGGGCACATTGCACTCGAATTTATAACCGAAGAACACCACTGGCCGGTAGGTCTGTTTCCCTAGTACCAGCAAGGGGAACGTAGAAAGGCTGCCGCTCTCTGGCCGTTACCTGCAAAAGCAGGTTTAAAGCCTGAGCTAATGGTCACTTCATATGAACAAGTACTGCAGGGCTGTAAATGAAACCTGCCCTCAAAATGTCTTGAGGGAGATAATGGCCAAAATATTGCCAAGGGTGACACATACTTTAAGAAAACACATTGAAGAAATAAGCTCTAATCACAGCTGGAAAAATAAAAAGGGCATGTCTTAAAGCTCAATTTCAACGCATTATGAGACACATGCAAATTCAGCCACAAAGAGGTATCAGCTCACACCACTCAGAATAACCATCCGCAAAAACTACAAAGAATAAATGCTGAGGGTGCTGGGAAGAAATACATACCCTCCACTTTAAGTGGGACCTAACCTGGAAAGAGCCACTAAGGAGAACAGAATAGAGGTGCCTTTAAAAGGTAAACATTGAGCTACCATAGGATCCAGCAGACCTATTCCTGGACCTATAAACTAAGAAGACAGAATTGGAAGGACACAGGCACGCAAATCTGCATGGCATAGTATTACAATAGCCAAGATATGGAAGTAACCAAAAAGTCCACCGACAGATGGGTGGACAAAGAAGAACTGCTACCTGTACAGATGGACTATGAGCTAGTGAAAAAATGAAACAATGCCATTTGCAGCACCATAGATGAGCCTAGAAGTAATCACGCAACTTGGAGTAAGTGAGAAAGCGAAAGACACATATCCTATCATATCACATATAGGTGTTACCTAAAAAATGATACAAACAGAGATATTTCCACGGAGAAACACTATCATAGATTCACTAAAATAACTTAGGGTTCACCAAATGGAAAGGTGTGAGGATTGGATACATTACCATATTGAGGTTAACAGAGAGATACAAACACATGTGAAATATATAATCACCAAAGACCTACGCAATACCAAGAGAAGACTACTCAACATTGTGTCATAACCTACGTGGGACAAGGATCCGAAGAAGAATAGATATATGTATATGTGTGAAAGAACCCCATCTTGCACACCTAGAACAAACAAAACCTTGTAATCAAGCTTGCTGTGATAAAAAATAAAAATTAAGTTAAAAATACCAACAAGAAGTAATGAGACATAAACTTAAAGGGCTTTTTCCTCGCACATTCCATTCTAATTTACAACCTAGAACACCACTTCCAGTAAGGCTCTGTTGCCCTAGTAACCAGATTTGGTAAAGGAGAAATGCTGCCGCCTTGTGGCCGAATCCCGCAAGAGCAGCTTTTAACCCACAGCTAATGGTCACTTACCATTCACAAGGACTCAGGGCTGTAAAGGACACCTGCCCTCAAAATTGTGCTGAGGTAGGGAATGGATACAAACAATTCAAAACAGGCAAAATTTTCAAGAAGGTAGTATGAAGAGGTAAGTTTTCCTCACTCTCTTTTTTAAAACAGGAAAATGGACAAAAGCTCAACCTCAGGAAGTATTAGACTCATGCAATCTAATCTACAAAAAGTTTTCAACTCACACCAGTCGACTGACCATTGGCAAAAAGTCTACAAACAATAAATGCTGAAGAGGTTTTAGAGAAATGTGTACCCTCCAGCTGCTGGTGAGATGTAAAGGGGTTAACTACCAATAATGAGAACAGAAAGGAGCTGCGTTTCAAAGGAAAAATTGAGGTACCATTCAATCCAGCAGGCGCACCCATGGGCCTCTCACCTGAGAAGACCAGAATGAAGAAGACCCGGGCTGCAAAAGCTGCACTGCAGCCTTATTCACAATAGACAAGACAGTGAAGCAACCACAATGTCCATCAACAGATGAAAGGATAAAGAAGAAGTGGTCCATGTACACAATGAATACTAGCCATGGAAAACAATGAAACACTGCTCTTTGAGGCACCATAGATGATCTTGGAGATAATCACAGAACATGAGGTAAGTCGGAAAGCAAAAGTCCTATATCCTATGATATCACTTATAGGCGTTATCTAAGAACTGACACAAATCAACATATTTCCACAGAGAAAGTCAATCACAGACTTATTAAAAAAAACTATGCTTATCTAAAAGGAAAGGTGGGGGGGATGGATAAATGAAGATTAGCGTTACCATATGTATACAAATACATATTATCTACATATATCAAAAAGACCGACCATATAGCAAGGAAGGATTACGGAACACTCTGTAATAATTTACACGGGAAGAGGATCTCTACATAAATAGGTATATAGAATATGTAGATGAACCAGAGTGTGTACACCTTGGACAAGCAACATTCTAACCATTACCCCAATTGAAAACATGAAAACAACGAACTAGGAGTAATGAGACATAAACTTATGGGGGGTTTTCCTGGCACATTCCATCCAGATTTAAAACCTAGGCAAACAACTTCCAGAACGGCTCTGCTGCCCTAGTACCCAGATTTGGGAATGGAGAAATGCTGCATCCTAGTGGCCGTTTCCCACAACAGCAGCTTTAATCCCACTGCAGAGGTCACTAAATATTCACCAATTGCAGGTCTGTAAATCACACCGGCCCTCCAAAAAATACTGAGGTCGAAAATCGACCAAAAAATTCTAGAGTGCCACCTTCCAAAAAGAAACTTTGAAGAGGTATATTATACTCACACTTTTTTTCTTTTTTCTTTTAACAGAAAAGAAAAAGGCGTGGAAAAATGATGAATTGTAGGAATTTTTACAGACATGTAAACCCAAATTACAAAAACCTATCAGCTCACACCAGTCAGAATGGCCATCAACAAAAATGCTGCAAACAATAAATGCTGACGTGATTGTGGAGAAAGGCGTACCCTCGATTCTAAGGGGGACGTGGTAAGAGCCACTAATGAAAGCACAATTCAGGTGCCTTGAAAAGGTAAACGTTGAGCTACCATACCAGTCAATCAATCATACCCACTGCTGGGTCTATCACCTGAGAAAATGAAAATCAAAAATCACAGGCTGGCAATCCTGCACTCCAGCAATATTTACCATAGGCAACACTTGGAAGCAACGAAAATGTCCATCAACAGAGGAATGCACCAAGAAGAAGTGGTCCATGTACACAATTCAATATGAGCCATGGAAAACGTGGAAGCACTGCTCTTTGAGGCACCATACGTGAGCCTGGAGATAATCACAAAACATGAAGCAGGTCGGAAAGCAAAAGACCTATAGCCTATATTATCACTTAGGGCATTATCTAATAACTGACACAGATGAACATATTTGCAAAGAGAAAGACACTCACAGGCTTAGAAAACAAACTATGCTCATCTAAAAGGAAAGGAGGGGGGAATTGAGAAATGAAGATCAGTGTTACTATACATATACAAATACATATTATATACATGTATCAAAAAGACCGAACACATAGCCAGGGAGGTCGACGGAACACTGTCATATTTTACATGGGAAGAGGATCTGTACATTAATAGACATGCATAATGTACACATGGACCAGATTGTGTACACCTAGGACAAACAATATTCTAAACTTTACCCAGATTAAAAAAATTTTAAAAACCAAGAAGAAGTAATGAGACATAAACTTATGGGGATTTCTCCTGGCAAATTCCATTCTAATTTACAACCTAGGGCAATGACTTCCAGAAAGGCTCTGTTGCCCTAGTACCCAGATTGGGGAATGGAGAAATGCTACCTCCTTGTGGCCGTTTCCCACAACAGCAGCTTTGAACCCACTGCAAAAGGTCACTAAATTTTCACCAACTTGCAGTTCTGTAAATGACACCGGCCCTCCAGAAAATTTCTGGGGTCAAAAATCGACCCAAAAATTCAGAAGAGGGCAACCTTCGAAGAAGACAATTTCAAGAGCTATATTGTACTCACGGTTTTTTCTTTTAAGAGAAAAGAAAAAGGCGTAGGAATATGATGAATTTTAAAAATGTTAATGACATGCATACCCATATTAAAAAAAAAACCTATCAGCCCACAGCAGTCCGAATGGCCATTAGGAAAAATGCTGCAAAAAATAAACGGTGAAGGGAGGGTGGAGAAATGCGTACCCTCGGTTGTAAGGGGGGGCATGTAAAGAGCCACTAATGAAAACACAATGTAGGTGGTTTGAAAAGGGAAACATTGAGCTACCAGTCAATCAATCACAACCACTGCTTGGCCTATCACCTGAGAAAATGAGAATCAAAAAGTCCCAGGCTGGCAAACCTGTACGCCAGCAAGATTTACCGTAGCCAGCACTCGGAAGCAATGAAAATGTCCATCAACCGAGGAATGCACCAAGAAGAAGTGGTCCACGTACACAATGGAATATTACTCTAATAATAAATATAAATTAAATTTAAAAACAAACAAAAGCAAGGAGACATCAACATTTGTGGGTTTATCCGGGCACATTGCACTCGAATTTATAACCGAAGAACACCACTGGCCGGTAGGTCTGTTTCCCTAGTACCAGCAAGGGGAACGTAGAAAGGCTGCCGCTCTCTGGCCGTTACCTGCAAAAGCAGGTTTAAAGCCTGAGCTAATGGTCACTTCATATGAACAAGTACTGCAGGGCTGTAAATGAAACCTGCCCTCAAAATGTCTTGAGGGAGATAATGGCCAAAATATTGCCAAGGGTGACACATACTTTAAGAAAACACATTGAAGAAATAAGCTCTAATCACAGCTGGAAAAATAAAAAGGGCATGTCTTAAAGCTCAATTTCAACGCATTATGAGACACATGCAAATTCAGCCACAAAGAGGTATCAGCTCACACCACTCAGAATAACCATCCGCAAAAACTACAAAGAATAAATGCTGAGGGTGCTGGGAAGAAATACATACCCTCCACTTTAAGTGGGACCTAACCTGGAAAGAGCCACTAAGGAGAACAGAATAGAGGTGCCTTTAAAAGGTAAACATTGAGCTACCATAGGATCCAGCAGACCTATTCCTGGACCTATAAACTAAGAAGACAGAATTGGAAGGACACAGGCACGCAAATCTGCATGGCATAGTATTACAATAGCCAAGATATGGAAGTAACCAAAAAGTCCACCGACAGATGGGTGGACAAAGAAGAACTGCTACCTGTACAGATGGACTATGAGCTAGTGAAAAAATGAAACAATGCCATTTGCAGCACCATAGATGAGCCTAGAAGTAATCACGCAACTTGGAGTAAGTGAGAAAGCGAAAGACACATATCCTATCATATCACATATAGGTGTTACCTAAAAAATGATACAAACAGAGATATTTCCACGGAGAAACACTATCATAGATTCACTAAAATAACTTAGGGTTCACCAAATGGAAAGGTGTGAGGATTGGATACATTACCATATTGAGGTTAACAGAGAGATACAAACACATGTGAAATATATAATCACCAAAGACCTACGCAATACCAAGAGAAGACTACTCAACATTGTGTCATAACCTACGTGGGACAAGGATCCGAAGAAGAATAGATATATGTATATGTGTGAAAGAACCCCATCTTGCACACCTAGAACAAACAAAACCTTGTAATCAAGCTTGCTGTGATAAAAAATAAAAATTAAGTTAAAAATACCAACAAGAAGTAATGAGACATAAACTTAAAGGGCTTTTTCCTCGCACATTCCATTCTAATTTACAACCTAGAACACCACTTCCAGTAAGGCTCTGTTGCCCTAGTAACCAGATTTGGTAAAGGAGAAATGCTGCCGCCTTGTGGCCGAATCCCGCAAGAGCAGCTTTTAACCCACAGCTAATGGTCACTTACCATTCACAAGGACTCAGGGCTGTAAAGGACACCTGCCCTCAAAATTGTGCTGAGGTAGGGAATGGATACAAACAATTCAAAACAGGCAAAATTTTCAAGAAGGTAGTATGAAGAGGTAAGTTTTCCTCACTCTCTTTTTTAAAACAGGAAAATGGACAAAAGCTCAACCTCAGGAAGTATTAGACTCATGCAATCTAATCTACAAAAAGTTTTCAACTCACACCAGTCGACTGACCATTGGCAAAAAGTCTACAAACAATAAATGCTGAAGAGGTTTTAGAGAAATGTGTACCCTCCAGCTGCTGGTGAGATGTAAAGGGGTTAACTACCAATAATGAGAACAGAAAGGAGCTGCGTTTCAAAGGAAAAATTGAGGTACCATTCAATCCAGCAGGCGCACCCATGGGCCTCTCACCTGAGAAGACCAGAATGAAGAAGACCCGGGCTGCAAAAGCTGCACTGCAGCCTTATTCACAATAGACAAGACAGTGAAGCAACCACAATGTCCATCAACAGATGAAAGGATAAAGAAGAAGTGGTCCATGTACACAATGAATACTAGCCATGGAAAACAATGAAACACTGCTCTTTGAGGCACCATAGATGATCTTGGAGATAATCACAGAACATGAGGTAAGTCGGAAAGCAAAAGTCCTATATCCTATGATATCACTTATAGGCGTTATCTAAGAACTGACACAAATCAACATATTTCCACAGAGAAAGTCAATCACAGACTTATTAAAAAAAACTATGCTTATCTAAAAGGAAAGGTGGGGGGGATGGATAAATGAAGATTAGCGTTACCATATGTATACAAATACATATTATCTACATATATCAAAAAGACCGACCATATAGCAAGGAAGGATTACGGAACACTCTGTAATAATTTACACGGGAAGAGGATCTCTACATAAATAGGTATATAGAATATGTAGATGAACCAGAGTGTGTACACCTTGGACAAGCAACATTCTAACCATTACCCCAATTGAAAACATGAAAACAACGAACTAGGAGTAATGAGACATAAACTTATGGGGGGTTTTCCTGGCACATTCCATCCAGATTTAAAACCTAGGCAAACAACTTCCAGAACGGCTCTGCTGCCCTAGTACCCAGATTTGGGAATGGAGAAATGCTGCATCCTAGTGGCCGTTTCCCACAACAGCAGCTTTAATCCCACTGCAGAGGTCACTAAATATTCACCAATTGCAGGTCTGTAAATCACACCGGCCCTCCAAAAAATACTGAGGTCGAAAATCGACCAAAAAATTCTAGAGTGCCACCTTCCAAAAAGAAACTTTGAAGAGGTATATTATACTCACACTTTTTTTCTTTTTTCTTTTAACAGAAAAGAAAAAGGCGTGGAAAAATGATGAATTGTAGGAATTTTTACAGACATGTAAACCCAAATTACAAAAACCTATCAGCTCACACCAGTCAGAATGGCCATCAACAAAAATGCTGCAAACAATAAATGCTGACGTGATTGTGGAGAAAGGCGTACCCTCGATTCTAAGGGGGACGTGGTAAGAGCCACTAATGAAAGCACAATTCAGGTGCCTTGAAAAGGTAAACGTTGAGCTACCATACCAGTCAATCAATCATACCCACTGCTGGGTCTATCACCTGAGAAAATGAAAATCAAAAATCACAGGCTGGCAATCCTGCACTCCAGCAATATTTACCATAGGCAACACTTGGAAGCAACGAAAATGTCCATCAACAGAGGAATGCACCAAGAAGAAGTGGTCCATGTACACAATTCAATATGAGCCATGGAAAACGTGGAAGCACTGCTCTTTGAGGCACCATACGTGAGCCTGGAGATAATCACAAAACATGAAGCAGGTCGGAAAGCAAAAGACCTATAGCCTATATTATCACTTAGGGCATTATCTAATAACTGACACAGATGAACATATTTGCAAAGAGAAAGACACTCACAGGCTTAGAAAACAAACTATGCTCATCTAAAAGGAAAGGAGGGGGGAATTGAGAAATGAAGATCAGTGTTACTATACATATACAAATACATATTATATACATGTATCAAAAAGACCGAACACATAGCCAGGGAGGTCGACGGAACACTGTCATATTTTACATGGGAAGAGGATCTGTACATTAATAGACATGCATAATGTACACATGGACCAGATTGTGTACACCTAGGACAAACAATATTCTAAACTTTACCCAGATTAAAAAAATTTTAAAAACCAAGAAGAAGTAATGAGACATAAACTTATGGGGATTTCTCCTGGCAAATTCCATTCTAATTTACAACCTAGGGCAATGACTTCCAGAAAGGCTCTGTTGCCCTAGTACCCAGATTGGGGAATGGAGAAATGCTACCTCCTTGTGGCCGTTTCCCACAACAGCAGCTTTGAACCCACTGCAAAAGGTCACTAAATTTTCACCAACTTGCAGTTCTGTAAATGACACCGGCCCTCCAGAAAATTTCTGGGGTCAAAAATCGACCCAAAAATTCAGAAGAGGGCAACCTTCGAAGAAGACAATTTCAAGAGCTATATTGTACTCACGGTTTTTTCTTTTAAGAGAAAAGAAAAAGGCGTAGGAATATGATGAATTTTAAAAATGTTAATGACATGCATACCCATATTAAAAAAAAAAACCTATCCGCCCACAGCAGTCCGAATGGCCATTAGGAAAAATGCTGCAAAAAATAAACGGTGAAGGGAGGGTGGAGAAATGCGTACCCTCGGTTGTAAGGGGGGGCATGTAAAGAGCCACTAATGAAAACACAATGTAGGTGGTTTGAAAAGGGAAACATTGAGCTACCAGTCAATCAATCACAACCACTGCTTGGCCTATCACCTGAGAAAATGAGAATCAAAAAGTCCCAGGCTGGCAAACCTGTACGCCAGCAAGATTTACCGTAGCCAGCACTCGGAAGCAATGAAAATGTCCATCAACCGAGGAATGCACCAAGAAGAAGTGGTCCACGTACACAATGGAATATTACTCTAATAATAAATATAAATTAAATTTAAAAACAAACAAAAGCAAGGAGACATCAACATTTGTGGGTTTATCCGGGCACATTGCACTCGAATTTATAACCGAAGAACACCACTGGCCGGTAGGTCTGTTTCCCTAGTACCAGCAAGGGGAACGTAGAAAGGCTGCCGCTCTCTGGCCGTTACCTGCAAAAGCAGGTTTAAAGCCTGAGCTAATGGTCACTTCATATGAACAAGTACTGCAGGGCTGTAAATGAAACCTGCCCTCAAAATGTCTTGAGGGAGATAATGGCCAAAATATTGCCAAGGGTGACACATACTTTAAGAAAACACATTGAAGAAATAAGCTCTAATCACAGCTGGAAAAATAAAAAGGGCATGTCTTAAAGCTCAATTTCAACGCATTATGAGACACATGCAAATTCAGCCACAAAGAGGTATCAGCTCACACCACTCAGAATAACCATCCGCAAAAACTACAAAGAATAAATGCTGAGGGTGCTGGGAAGAAATACATACCCTCCACTTTAAGTGGGACCTAACCTGGAAAGAGCCACTAAGGAGAACAGAATAGAGGTGCCTTTAAAAGGTAAACATTGAGCTACCATAGGATCCAGCAGACCTATTCCTGGACCTATAAACTAAGAAGACAGAATTGGAAGGACACAGGCACGCAAATCTGCATGGCATAGTATTACAATAGCCAAGATATGGAAGTAACCAAAAAGTCCACCGACAGATGGGTGGACAAAGAAGAACTGCTACCTGTACAGATGGACTATGAGCTAGTGAAAAAATGAAACAATGCCATTTGCAGCACCATAGATGAGCCTAGAAGTAATCACGCAACTTGGAGTAAGTGAGAAAGCGAAAGACACATATCCTATCATATCACATATAGGTGTTACCTAAAAAATGATACAAACAGAGATATTTCCACGGAGAAACACTATCATAGATTCATTAAAATAACTTAGGGTTCACCAAATGGAAAGGTGTGAGGATTGGATACATTACCATATTGAGGTTAACAGAGAGATACAAACACATGTGAAATATATAATCACCAAAGACCTACGCAATACCAAGAGAAGACTACTCAACATTGTGTCATAACCTACGTGGGACAAGGATCCGAAGAAGAATAGATATATGTATATGTGTGAAAGAACCCCATCTTGCACACCTAGAACAAACAAAACCTTGTAATCAAGCTTGCTGTGATAAAAAATAAAAATTAAGTTAAAAATACCAACAAGAAGTAATGAGACATAAACTTAAAGGGCTTTTTCCTCGCACATTCCATTCTAATTTACAACCTAGAACACCACTTCCAGTAAGGCTCTGTTGCCCTAGTAACCAGATTTGGTAAAGGAGAAATGCTGCCGCCTTGTGGCCGAATCCCGCAAGAGCAGCTTTTAACCCACAGCTAATGGTCACTTACCATTCACAAGGACTCAGGGCTGTAAAGGACACCTGCCCTCAAAATTGTGCTGAGGTAGGGAATGGATACAAACAATTCAAAACAGGCAAAATTTTCAAGAAGGTAGTATGAAGAGGTAAGTTTTCCTCACTCTCTTTTTTAAAACAGGAAAATGGACAAAAGCTCAACCTCAGGAAGTATTAGACTCATGCAATCTAATCTACAAAAAGTTTTCAACTCACACCAGTCGACTGACCATTGGCAAAAAGTCTACAAACAATAAATGCTGAAGAGGTTTTAGAGAAATGTGTACCCTCCAGCTGCTGGTGAGATGTAAAGGGGTTAACTACCAATAATGAGAACAGAAAGGAGCTGCGTTTCAAAGGAAAAATTGAGGTACCATTCAATCCAGCAGGCGCACCCATGGGCCTCTCACCTGAGAAGACCAGAATGAAGAAGACCCGGGCTGCAAAAGCTGCACTGCAGCCTTAT
Organism: Balaenoptera acutorostrata; assembly: GCF_949987535.1. Taxonomy (NCBI): domain Eukaryota; kingdom Metazoa; phylum Chordata; class Mammalia; order Artiodactyla; family Balaenopteridae; genus Balaenoptera; species Balaenoptera acutorostrata. The sequence continues at coordinate 1,607,068 of NW_026646029.1, read as the reverse complement.
TCACAATAGACAAGACAGTGAAGCAACCACAATGTCCATCAACAGATGAAAGGATAAAGAAGAAGTGGTCCATGTACACAATGAATACTAGCCATGGAAAACAATGAAACACTGCTCTTTGAGGCACCATAGATGATCTTGGAGATAATCACAGAACATGAGGTAAGTCGGAAAGCAAAAGTCCTATATCCTATGATATCACTTATAGGCGTTATCTAAGAACTGACACAAATCAACATATTTCCACAGAGAAAGTCAATCACAGACTTATTAAAAAAAACTATGCTTATCTAAAAGGAAAGGTGGGGGGGATGGATAAATGAAGATTAGCGTTACCATATGTATACAAATACATATTATCTACATATATCAAAAAGACCGACCATATAGCAAGGAAGGATTACGGAACACTCTGTAATAATTTACACGGGAAGAGGATCTCTACATAAATAGGTATATAGAATATGTAGATGAACCAGAGTGTGTACACCTTGGACAAGCAACATTCTAACCATTACCCCAATTGAAAACATGAAAACAACGAACTAGGAGTAATGAGACATAAACTTATGGGGGGTTTTCCTGGCACATTCCATCCAGATTTAAAACCTAGGCAAACAACTTCCAGAACGGCTCTGCTGCCCTAGTACCCAGATTTGGGAATGGAGAAATGCTGCATCCTAGTGGCCGTTTCCCACAACAGCAGCTTTAATCCCACTGCAGAGGTCACTAAATATTCACCAATTGCAGGTCTGTAAATCACACCGGCCCTCCAAAAAATACTGAGGTCGAAAATCGACCAAAAAATTCTAGAGTGCCACCTTCCAAAAAGAAACTTTGAAGAGGTATATTATACTCACACTTTTTTTCTTTTTTCTTTTAACAGAAAAGAAAAAGGCGTGGAAAAATGATGAATTGTAGGAATTTTTACAGACATGTAAACCCAAATTACAAAAACCTATCAGCTCACACCAGTCAGAATGGCCATCAACAAAAATGCTGCAAACAATAAATGCTGACGTGATTGTGGAGAAAGGCGTACCCTCGATTCTAAGGGGGACGTGGTAAGAGCCACTAATGAAAGCACAATTCAGGTGCCTTGAAAAGGTAAACGTTGAGCTACCATACCAGTCAATCAATCATACCCACTGCTGGGTCTATCACCTGAGAAAATGAAAATCAAAAATCACAGGCTGGCAATCCTGCACTCCAGCAATATTTACCATAGGCAACACTTGGAAGCAACGAAAATGTCCATCAACAGAGGAATGCACCAAGAAGAAGTGGTCCATGTACACAATTCAATATGAGCCATGGAAAACGTGGAAGCACTGCTCTTTGAGGCACCATACGTGAGCCTGGAGATAATCACAAAACATGAAGCAGGTCGGAAAGCAAAAGACCTATAGCCTATATTATCACTTAGGGCATTATCTAATAACTGACACAGATGAACATATTTGCAAAGAGAAAGACACTCACAGGCTTAGAAAACAAACTATGCTCATCTAAAAGGAAAGGAGGGGGGAATTGAGAAATGAAGATCAGTGTTACTATACATATACAAATACATATTATATACATGTATCAAAAAGACCGAACACATAGCCAGGGAGGTCGACGGAACACTGTCATATTTTACATGGGAAGAGGATCTGTACATTAATAGACATGCATAATGTACACATGGACCAGATTGTGTACACCTAGGACAAACAATATTCTAAACTTTACCCAGATTAAAAAAATTTTAAAAACCAAGAAGAAGTAATGAGACATAAACTTATGGGGATTTCTCCTGGCAAATTCCATTCTAATTTACAACCTAGGGCAATGACTTCCAGAAAGGCTCTGTTGCCCTAGTACCCAGATTGGGGAATGGAGAAATGCTACCTCCTTGTGGCCGTTTCCCACAACAGCAGCTTTGAACCCACTGCAAAAGGTCACTAAATTTTCACCAACTTGCAGTTCTGTAAATGACACCGGCCCTCCAGAAAATTTCTGGGGTCAAAAATCGACCCAAAAATTCAGAAGAGGGCAACCTTCGAAGAAGACAATTTCAAGAGCTATATTGTACTCACGGTTTTTTCTTTTAAGAGAAAAGAAAAAGGCGTAGGAATATGATGAATTTTAAAAATGTTAATGACATGCATACCCATATTAAAAAAAAAACCTATCAGCCCACAGCAGTCCGAATGGCCATTAGGAAAAATGCTGCAAAAAATAAACGGTGAAGGGAGGGTGGAGAAATGCGTACCCTCGGTTGTAAGGGGGGGCATGTAAAGAGCCACTAATGAAAACACAATGTAGGTGGTTTGAAAAGGGAAACATTGAGCTACCAGTCAATCAATCACAACCACTGCTTGGCCTATCACCTGAGAAAATGAGAATCAAAAAGTCCCAGGCTGGCAAACCTGTACGCCAGCAAGATTTACCGTAGCCAGCACTCGGAAGCAATGAAAATGTCCATCAACCGAGGAATGCACCAAGAAGAAGTGGTCCACGTACACAATGGAATATTACTCTAATAATAAATATAAATTAAATTTAAAAACAAACAAAAGCAAGGAGACATCAACATTTGTGGGTTTATCCGGGCACATTGCACTCGAATTTATAACCGAAGAACACCACTGGCCGGTAGGTCTGTTTCCCTAGTACCAGCAAGGGGAACGTAGAAAGGCTGCCGCTCTCTGGCCGTTACCTGCAAAAGCAGGTTTAAAGCCTGAGCTAATGGTCACTTCATATGAACAAGTACTGCAGGGCTGTAAATGAAACCTGCCCTCAAAATGTCTTGAGGGAGATAATGGCCAAAATATTGCCAAGGGTGACACATACTTTAAGAAAACACATTGAAGAAATAAGCTCTAATCACAGCTGGAAAAATAAAAAGGGCATGTCTTAAAGCTCAATTTCAACGCATTATGAGACACATGCAAATTCAGCCACAAAGAGGTATCAGCTCACACCACTCAGAATAACCATCCGCAAAAACTACAAAGAATAAATGCTGAGGGTGCTGGGAAGAAATACATACCCTCCACTTTAAGTGGGACCTAACCTGGAAAGAGCCACTAAGGAGAACAGAATAGAGGTGCCTTTAAAAGGTAAACATTGAGCTACCATAGGATCCAGCAGACCTATTCCTGGACCTATAAACTAAGAAGACAGAATTGGAAGGACACAGGCACGCAAATCTGCATGGCATAGTATTACAATAGCCAAGATATGGAAGTAACCAAAAAGTCCACCGACAGATGGGTGGACAAAGAAGAACTGCTACCTGTACAGATGGACTATGAGCTAGTGAAAAAATGAAACAATGCCATTTGCAGCACCATAGATGAGCCTAGAAGTAATCACGCAACTTGGAGTAAGTGAGAAAGCGAAAGACACATATCCTATCATATCACATATAGGTGTTACCTAAAAAATGATACAAACAGAGATATTTCCACGGAGAAACACTATCATAGATTCACTAAAATAACTTAGGGTTCACCAAATGGAAAGGTGTGAGGATTGGATACATTACCATATTGAGGTTAACAGAGAGATACAAACACATGTGAAATATATAATCACCAAAGACCTACGCAATACCAAGAGAAGACTACTCAACATTGTGTCATAACCTACGTGGGACAAGGATCCGAAGAAGAATAGATATATGTATATGTGTGAAAGAACCCCATCTTGCACACCTAGAACAAACAAAACCTTGTAATCAAGCTTGCTGTGATAAAAAATAAAAATTAAGTTAAAAATACCAACAAGAAGTAATGAGACATAAACTTAAAGGGCTTTTTCCTCGCACATTCCATTCTAATTTACAACCTAGAACACCACTTCCAGTAAGGCTCTGTTGCCCTAGTAACCAGATTTGGTAAAGGAGAAATGCTGCCGCCTTGTGGCCGAATCCCGCAAGAGCAGCTTTTAACCCACAGCTAATGGTCACTTACCATTCACAAGGACTCAGGGCTGTAAAGGACACCTGCCCTCAAAATTGTGCTGAGGTAGGGAATGGATACAAACAATTCAAAACAGGCAAAATTTTCAAGAAGGTAGTATGAAGAGGTAAGTTTTCCTCACTCTCTTTTTTAAAACAGGAAAATGGACAAAAGCTCAACCTCAGGAAGTATTAGACTCATGCAATCTAATCTACAAAAAGTTTTCAACTCACACCAGTCGACTGACCATTGGCAAAAAGTCTACAAACAATAAATGCTGAAGAGGTTTTAGAGAAATGTGTACCCTCCAGCTGCTGGTGAGATGTAAAGGGGTTAACTACCAATAATGAGAACAGAAAGGAGCTGCGTTTCAAAGGAAAAATTGAGGTACCATTCAATCCAGCAGGCGCACCCATGGGCCTCTCACCTGAGAAGACCAGAATGAAGAAGACCCGGGCTGCAAAAGCTGCACTGCAGCCTTATTCACAATAGACAAGACAGTGAAGCAACCACAATGTCCATCAACAGATGAAAGGATAAAGAAGAAGTGGTCCATGTACACAATGAATACTAGCCATGGAAAACAATGAAACACTGCTCTTTGAGGCACCATAGATGATCTTGGAGATAATCACAGAACATGAGGTAAGTCGGAAAGCAAAAGTCCTATATCCTATGATATCACTTATAGGCGTTATCTAAGAACTGACACAAATCAACATATTTCCACAGAGAAAGTCAATCACAGACTTATTAAAAAAAACTATGCTTATCTAAAAGGAAAGGTGGGGGGGATGGATAAATGAAGATTAGCGTTACCATATGTATACAAATACATATTATCTACATATATCAAAAAGACCGACCATATAGCAAGGAAGGATTACGGAACACTCTGTAATAATTTACACGGGAAGAGGATCTCTACATAAATAGGTATATAGAATATGTAGATGAACCAGAGTGTGTACACCTTGGACAAGCAACATTCTAACCATTACCCCAATTGAAAACATGAAAACAACGAACTAGGAGTAATGAGACATAAACTTATGGGGGGTTTTCCTGGCACATTCCATCCAGATTTAAAACCTAGGCAAACAACTTCCAGAACGGCTCTGCTGCCCTAGTACCCAGATTTGGGAATGGAGAAATGCTGCATCCTAGTGGCCGTTTCCCACAACAGCAGCTTTAATCCCACTGCAGAGGTCACTAAATATTCACCAATTGCAGGTCTGTAAATCACACCGGCCCTCCAAAAAATACTGAGGTCGAAAATCGACCAAAAAATTCTAGAGTGCCACCTTCCAAAAAGAAACTTTGAAGAGGTATATTATACTCACACTTTTTTTCTTTTTTCTTTTAACAGAAAAGAAAAAGGCGTGGAAAAATGATGAATTGTAGGAATTTTTACAGACATGTAAACCCAAATTACAAAAACCTATCAGCTCACACCAGTCAGAATGGCCATCAACAAAAATGCTGCAAACAATAAATGCTGACGTGATTGTGGAGAAAGGCGTACCCTCGATTCTAAGGGGGACGTGGTAAGAGCCACTAATGAAAGCACAATTCAGGTGCCTTGAAAAGGTAAACGTTGAGCTACCATACCAGTCAATCAATCATACCCACTGCTGGGTCTATCACCTGAGAAAATGAAAATCAAAAATCACAGGCTGGCAATCCTGCACTCCAGCAATATTTACCATAGGCAACACTTGGAAGCAACGAAAATGTCCATCAACAGAGGAATGCACCAAGAAGAAGTGGTCCATGTACACAATTCAATATGAGCCATGGAAAACGTGGAAGCACTGCTCTTTGAGGCACCATACGTGAGCCTGGAGATAATCACAAAACATGAAGCAGGTCGGAAAGCAAAAGACCTATAGCCTATATTATCACTTAGGGCATTATCTAATAACTGACACAGATGAACATATTTGCAAAGAGAAAGACACTCACAGGCTTAGAAAACAAACTATGCTCATCTAAAAGGAAAGGAGGGGGGAATTGAGAAATGAAGATCAGTGTTACTATACATATACAAATACATATTATATACATGTATCAAAAAGACCGAACACATAGCCAGGGAGGTCGACGGAACACTGTCATATTTTACATGGGAAGAGGATCTGTACATTAATAGACATGCATAATGTACACATGGACCAGATTGTGTACACCTAGGACAAACAATATTCTAAACTTTACCCAGATTAAAAAAATTTTAAAAACCAAGAAGAAGTAATGAGACATAAACTTATGGGGATTTCTCCTGGCAAATTCCATTCTAATTTACAACCTAGGGCAATGACTTCCAGAAAGGCTCTGTTGCCCTAGTACCCAGATTGGGGAATGGAGAAATGCTACCTCCTTGTGGCCGTTTCCCACAACAGCAGCTTTGAACCCACTGCAAAAGGTCACTAAATTTTCACCAACTTGCAGTTCTGTAAATGACACCGGCCCTCCAGAAAATTTCTGGGGTCAAAAATCGACCCAAAAATTCAGAAGAGGGCAACCTTCGAAGAAGACAATTTCAAGAGCTATATTGTACTCACGGTTTTTTCTTTTAAGAGAAAAGAAAAAGGCGTAGGAATATGATGAATTTTAAAAATGTTAATGACATGCATACCCATATTAAAAAAAAAACCTATCAGCCCACAGCAGTCCGAATGGCCATTAGGAAAAATGCTGCAAAAAATAAACGGTGAAGGGAGGGTGGAGAAATGCGTACCCTCGGTTGTAAGGGGGGGCATGTAAAGAGCCACTAATGAAAACACAATGTAGGTGGTTTGAAAAGGGAAACATTGAGCTACCAGTCAATCAATCACAACCACTGCTTGGCCTATCACCTGAGAAAATGAGAATCAAAAAGTCCCAGGCTGGCAAACCTGTACGCCAGCAAGATTTACCGTAGCCAGCACTCGGAAGCAATGAAAATGTCCATCAACCGAGGAATGCACCAAGAAGAAGTGGTCCACGTACACAATGGAATATTACTCTAATAATAAATATAAATTAAATTTAAAAACAAACAAAAGCAAGGAGACATCAACATTTGTGGGTTTATCCGGGCACATTGCACTCGAATTTATAACCGAAGAACACCACTGGCCGGTAGGTCTGTTTCCCTAGTACCAGCAAGGGGAACGTAGAAAGGCTGCCGCTCTCTGGCCGTTACCTGCAAAAGCAGGTTTAAAGCCTGAGCTAATGGTCACTTCATATGAACAAGTACTGCAGGGCTGTAAATGAAACCTGCCCTCAAAATGTCTTGAGGGAGATAATGGCCAAAATATTGCCAAGGGTGACACATACTTTAAGAAAACACATTGAAGAAATAAGCTCTAATCACAGCTGGAAAAATAAAAAGGGCATGTCTTAAAGCTCAATTTCAACGCATTATGAGACACATGCAAATTCAGCCACAAAGAGGTATCAGCTCACACCACTCAGAATAACCATCCGCAAAAACTACAAAGAATAAATGCTGAGGGTGCTGGGAAGAAATACATACCCTCCACTTTAAGTGGGACCTAACCTGGAAAGAGCCACTAAGGAGAACAGAATAGAGGTGCCTTTAAAAGGTAAACATTGAGCTACCATAGGATCCAGCAGACCTATTCCTGGACCTATAAACTAAGAAGACAGAATTGGAAGGACACAGGCACGCAAATCTGCATGGCATAGTATTACAATAGCCAAGATATGGAAGTAACCAAAAAGTCCACCGACAGATGGGTGGACAAAGAAGAACTGCTACCTGTACAGATGGACTATGAGCTAGTGAAAAAATGAAACAATGCCATTTGCAGCACCATAGATGAGCCTAGAAGTAATCACGCAACTTGGAGTAAGTGAGAAAGCGAAAGACACATATCCTATCATATCACATATAGGTGTTACCTAAAAAATGATACAAACAGAGATATTTCCACGGAGAAACACTATCATAGATTCACTAAAATAACTTAGGGTTCACCAAATGGAAAGGTGTGAGGATTGGATACATTACCATATTGAGGTTAACAGAGAGATACAAACACATGTGAAATATATAATCACCAAAGACCTACGCAATACCAAGAGAAGACTACTCAACATTGTGTCATAACCTACGTGGGACAAGGATCCGAAGAAGAATAGATATATGTATATGTGTGAAAGAACCCCATCTTGCACACCTAGAACAAACAAAACCTTGTAATCAAGCTTGCTGTGATAAAAAATAAAAATTAAGTTAAAAATACCAACAAGAAGTAATGAGACATAAACTTAAAGGGCTTTTTCCTCGCACATTCCATTCTAATTTACAACCTAGAACACCACTTCCAGTAAGGCTCTGTTGCCCTAGTAACCAGATTTGGTAAAGGAGAAATGCTGCCGCCTTGTGGCCGAATCCCGCAAGAGCAGCTTTTAACCCACAGCTAATGGTCACTTACCATTCACAAGGACTCAGGGCTGTAAAGGACACCTGCCCTCAAAATTGTGCTGAGGTAGGGAATGGATACAAACAATTCAAAACAGGCAAAATTTTCAAGAAGGTAGTATGAAGAGGTAAGTTTTCCTCACTCTCTTTTTTAAAACAGGAAAATGGACAAAAGCTCAACCTCAGGAAGTATTAGACTCATGCAATCTAATCTACAAAAAGTTTTCAACTCACACCAGTCGACTGACCATTGGCAAAAAGTCTACAAACAATAAATGCTGAAGAGGTTTTAGAGAAATGTGTACCCTCCAGCTGCTGGTGAGATGTAAAGGGGTTAACTACCAATAATGAGAACAGAAAGGAGCTGCGTTTCAAAGGAAAAATTGAGGTACCATTCAATCCAGCAGGCGCACCCATGGGCCTCTCACCTGAGAAGACCAGAATGAAGAAGACCCGGGCTGCAAAAGCTGCACTGCAGCCTTATTCACAATAGACAAGACAGTGAAGCAACCACAATGTCCATCAACAGATGAAAGGATAAAGAAGAAGTGGTCCATGTACACAATGAATACTAGCCATGGAAAACAATGAAACACTGCTCTTTGAGGCACCATAGATGATCTTGGAGATAATCACAGAACATGAGGTAAGTCGGAAAGCAAAAGTCCTATATCCTATGATATCACTTATAGGCGTTATCTAAGAACTGACACAAATCAACATATTTCCACAGAGAAAGTCAATCACAGACTTATTAAAAAAAACTATGCTTATCTAAAAGGAAAGGTGGGGGGGATGGATAAATGAAGATTAGCGTTACCATATGTATACAAATACATATTATCTACATATATCAAAAAGACCGACCATATAGCAAGGAAGGATTACGGAACACTCTGTAATAATTTACACGGGAAGAGGATCTCTACATAAATAGGTATATAGAATATGTAGATGAACCAGAGTGTGTACACCTTGGACAAGCAACATTCTAACCATTACCCCAATTGAAAACATGAAAACAACGAACTAGGAGTAATGAGACATAAACTTATGGGGGGTTTTCCTGGCACATTCCATCCAGATTTAAAACCTAGGCAAACAACTTCCAGAACGGCTCTGCTGCCCTAGTACCCAGATTTGGGAATGGAGAAATGCTGCATCCTAGTGGCCGTTTCCCACAACAGCAGCTTTAATCCCACTGCAGAGGTCACTAAATATTCACCAATTGCAGGTCTGTAAATCACACCGGCCCTCCAAAAACTACTGAGGTCGAAAATCGACCAAAAAATTCTAGAGTGCCACCTTCCAAAAAGAAACTTTGAAGAGGTATATTATACTCACACTTTTTTTCTTTTTTCTTTTAACAGAAAAGAAAAAGGCGTGGAAAAATGATGAATTGTAGGAATTTTTACAGACATGTAAACCCAAATTACAAAAACCTATCAGCTCACACCAGTCAGAATGGCCATCAACAAAAATGCTGCAAACAATAAATGCTGACGTGATTGTGGAGAAAGGCGTACCCTCGATTCTAAGGGGGACGTGGTAAGAGCCACTAATGAAAGCACAATTCAGGTGCCTTGAAAAGGTAAACGTTGAGCTACCATACCAGTCAATCAATCATACCCACTGCTGGGTCTATCACCTGAGAAAATGAAAATCAAAAATCACAGGCTGGCAATCCTGCACTCCAGCAATATTTACCATAGGCAACACTTGGAAGCAACGAAAATGTCCATCAACAGAGGAATGCACCAAGAAGAAGTGGTCCATGTACACAATTCAATATGAGCCATGGAAAACGTGGAAGCACTGCTCTTTGAGGCACCATACGTGAGCCTGGAGATAATCACAAAACATGAAGCAGGTCGGAAAGCAAAAGACCTATAGCCTATATTATCACTTAGGGCATTATCTAATAACTGACACAGATGAACATATTTGCAAAGAGAAAGACACTCACAGGCTTAGAAAACAAACTATGCTCATCTAAAAGGAAAGGAGGGGGGAATTGAGAAATGAAGATCAGTGTTACTATACATATACAAATACATATTATATACATGTATCAAAAAGACCGAACACATAGCCAGGGAGGTCGACGGAACACTGTCATATTTTACATGGGAAGAGGATCTGTACATTAATAGACATGCATAATGTACACATGGACCAGATTGTGTACACCTAGGACAAACAATATTCTAAACTTTACCCAGATTAAAAAAATTTTAAAAACCAAGAAGAAGTAATGAGACATAAACTTATGGGGATTTCTCCTGGCAAATTCCATTCTAATTTACAACCTAGGGCAATGACTTCCAGAAAGGCTCTGTTGCCCTAGTACCCAGATTGGGGAATGGAGAAATGCTACCTCCTTGTGGCCGTTTCCCACAACAGCAGCTTTGAACCCACTGCAAAAGGTCACTAAATTTTCACCAACTTGCAGTTCTGTAAATGACACCGGCCCTCCAGAAAATTTCTGGGGTCAAAAATCGACCCAAAAATTCAGAAGAGGGCAACCTTCGAAGAAGACAATTTCAAGAGCTATATTGTACTCACGGTTTTTTCTTTTAAGAGAAAAGAAAAAGGCGTAGGAATATGATGAATTTTAAAAATGTTAATGACATGCATACCCATATTAAAAAAAAAAACCTATCCGCCCACAGCAGTCCGAATGGCCATTAGGAAAAATGCTGCAAAAAATAAACGGTGAAGGGAGGGTGGAGAAATGCGTACCCTCGGTTGTAAGGGGGGGCATGTAAAGAGCCACTAATGAAAACACAATGTAGGTGGTTTGAAAAGGGAAACATTGAGCTACCAGTCAATCAATCACAACCACTGCTTGGCCTATCACCTGAGAAAATGAGAATCAAAAAGTCCCAGGCTGGCAAACCTGTACGCCAGCAAGATTTACCGTAGCCAGCACTCGGAAGCAATGAAAATGTCCATCAACCGAGGAATGCACCAAGAAGAAGTGGTCCACGTACACAATGGAATATTACTCTAATAATAAATATAAATTAAATTTAAAAACAAACAAAAGCAAGGAGACATCAACATTTGTGGGTTTATCCGGGCACATTGCACTCGAATTTATAACCGAAGAACACCACTGGCCGGTAGGTCTGTTTCCCTAGTACCAGCAAGGGGAACGTAGAAAGGCTGCCGCTCTCTGGCCGTTACCTGCAAAAGCAGGTTTAAAGCCTGAGCTAATGGTCACTTCATATGAACAAGTACTGCAGGGCTGTAAATGAAACCTGCCCTCAAAATGTCTTGAGGGAGATAATGGCCAAAATATTGCCAAGGGTGACACATACTTTAAGAAAACACATTGAAGAAATAAGCTCTAATCACAGCTGGAAAAATAAAAAGGGCATGTCTTAAAGCTCAATTTCAACGCATTATGAGACACATGCAAATTCAGCCACAAAGAGGTATCAGCTCACACCACTCAGAATAACCATCCGCAAAAACTACAAAGAATAAATGCTGAGGGTGCTGGGAAGAAATACATACCCTCCACTTTAAGTGGGACCTAACCTGGAAAGAGCCACTAAGGAGAACAGAATAGAGGTGCCTTTAAAAGGTAAACATTGAGCTACCATAGGATCCAGCAGACCTATTCCTGGACCTATAAACTAAGAAGACAGAATTGGAAGGACACAGGCACGCAAATCTGCATGGCATAGTATTACAATAGCCAAGATATGGAAGTAACCAAAAAGTCCACCGACAGATGGGTGGACAAAGAAGAACTGCTACCTGTACAGATGGACTATGAGCTAGTGAAAAAATGAAACAATGCCATTTGCAGCACCATAGATGAGCCTAGAAGTAATCACGCAACTTGGAGTAAGTGAGAAAGCGAAAGACACATATCCTATCATATCACATATAGGTGTTACCTAAAAAATGATACAAACAGAGATATTTCCACGGAGAAACACTATCATAGATTCATTAAAATAACTTAGGGTTCACCAAATGGAAAGGTGTGAGGATTGGATACATTACCATATTGAGGTTAACAGAGAGATACAAACACATGTGAAATATATAATCACCAAAGACCTACGCAATACCAAGAGAAGACTACTCAACATTGTGTCATACCCTACGTGGGACAAGGATCCGAAGAAGAATAGATATATGTATATGTGTGAAAGAACCCCATCTTGCACACCTAGAACAAACAAAACCTTGTAATCAAGCTTGCTGTGATAAAAAATAAAAATTAAGTTAAAAATACCAACAAGAAGTAATGAGACATAAACTTAAAGGGCTTTTTCCTCGCACATTCCATTCTAATTTACAACCTAGAACACCACTTCCAGTAAGGCTCTGTTGCCCTAGTAACCAGATTTGGTAAAGGAGAAATGCTGCCGCCTTGTGGCCGAATCCCGCAAGAGCAGCTTTTAACCCACAGCTAATGGTCACTTACCATTCACAAGGACTCAGGGCTGTAAAGGACACCTGCCCTCAAAATTGTGCTGAGGTAGGGAATGGATACAAACAATTCAAAACAGGCAAAATTTTCAAGAAGGTAGTATGAAGAGGTAAGTTTTCCTCACTCTCTTTTTTAAAACAGGAAAATGGACAAAAGCTCAACCTCAGGAAGTATTAGACTCATGCAATCTAATCTACAAAAAGTTTTCAACTCACACCAGTCGACTGACCATTGGCAAAAAGTCTACAAACAATAAATGCTGAAGAGGTTTTAGAGAAATGTGTACCCTCCAGCTGCTGGTGAGATGTAAAGGGGTTAACTACCAATAATGAGAACAGAAAGGAGCTGCGTTTCAAAGGAAAAATTGAGGTACCATTCAATCCAGCAGGCGCACCCATGGGCCTCTCACCTGAGAAGACCAGAATGAAGAAGACCCGGGCTGCAAAAGCTGCACTGCAGCCTTATTCACAATAGACAAGACAGTGAAGCAACCACAATGTCCATCAACAGATGAAAGGATAAAGAAGAAGTGGTCCATGTACACAATGAATACTAGCCATGGAAAACAATGAAACACTGCTCTTTGAGGCACCATAGATGATCTTGGAGATAATCACAGAACATGAGGTAAGTCGGAAAGCAAAAGTCCTATATCCTATGATATCACTTATAGGCGTTATCTAAGAACTGACACAAATCAACATATTTCCACAGAGAAAGTCAATCACAGACTTATTAAAAAAAACTATGCTTATCTAAAAGGAAAGGTGGGGGGGATGGATAAATGAAGATTAGCGTTACCATATGTATACAAATACATATTATCTACATATATCAAAAAGACCGACCATATAGCAAGGAAGGATTACGGAACACTCTGTAATAATTTACACGGGAAGAGGATCTCTACATAAATAGGTATATAGAATATGTAGATGAACCAGAGTGTGTACACCTTGGACAAGCAACATTCTAACCATTACCCCAATTGAAAACATGAAAACAACGAACTAGGAGTAATGAGACATAAACTTATGGGGGGTTTTCCTGGCACATTCCATCCAGATTTAAAACCTAGGCAAACAACTTCCAGAACGGCTCTGCTGCCCTAGTACCCAGATTTGGGAATGGAGAAATGCTGCATCCTAGTGGCCGTTTCCCACAACAGCAGCTTTAATCCCACTGCAGAGGTCACTAAATATTCACCAATTGCAGGTCTGTAAATCACACCGGCCCTCCAAAAAATACTGAGGTCGAAAATCGACCAAAAAATTCTAGAGTGCCACCTTCCAAAAAGAAACTTTGAAGAGGTATATTATACTCACACTTTTTTTCTTTTTTCTTTTAACAGAAAAGAAAAAGGCGTGGAAAAATGATGAATTGTAGGAATTTTTACAGACATGTAAACCCAAATTACAAAAACCTATCAGCTCACACCAGTCAGAATGGCCATCAACAAAAATGCTGCAAACAATAAATGCTGACGTGATTGTGGAGAAAGGCGTACCCTCGATTCTAAGGGGGACGTGGTAAGAGCCACTAATGAAAGCACAATTCAGGTGCCTTGAAAAGGTAAACGTTGAGCTACCATACCAGTCAATCAATCATACCCACTGCTGGGTCTATCACCTGAGAAAATGAAAATCAAAAATCACAGGCTGGCAATCCTGCACTCCAGCAATATTTACCATAGGCAACACTTGGAAGCAACGAAAATGTCCATCAACAGAGGAATGCACCAAGAAGAAGTGGTCCATGTACACAATTCAATATGAGCCATGGAAAACGTGGAAGCACTGCTCTTTGAGGCACCATACGTGAGCCTGGAGATAATCACAAAACATGAAGCAGGTCGGAAAGCAAAAGACCTATAGCCTATATTATCACTTAGGGCATTATCTAATAACTGACACAGATGAACATATTTGCAAAGAGAAAGACACTCACAGGCTTAGAAAACAAACTATGCTCATCTAAAAGGAAAGGAGGGGGGAATTGAGAAATGAAGATCAGTGTTACTATACATATACAAATACATATTATATACATGTATCAAAAAGACCGAACACATAGCCAGGGAGGTCGACGGAACACTGTCATATTTTACATGGGAAGAGGATCTGTACATTAATAGACATGCATAATGTACACATGGACCAGATTGTGTACACCTAGGACAAACAATATTCTAAACTTTACCCAGATTAAAAAAATTTTAAAAACCAAGAAGAAGTAATGAGACATAAACTTATGGGGATTTCTCCTGGCAAATTCCATTCTAATTTACAACCTAGGGCAATGACTTCCAGAAAGGCTCTGTTGCCCTAGTACCCAGATTGGGGAATGGAGAAATGCTACCTCCTTGTGGCCGTTTCCCACAACAGCAGCTTTGAACCCACTGCAAAAGGTCACTAAATTTTCACCAACTTGCAGTTCTGTAAATGACACCGGCCCTCCAGAAAATTTCTGGGGTCAAAAATCGACCCAAAAATTCAGAAGAGGGCAACCTTCGAAGAAGACAATTTCAAGAGCTATATTGTACTCACGGTTTTTTCTTTTAAGAGAAAAGAAAAAGGCGTAGGAATATGATGAATTTTAAAAATGTTAATGACATGCATACCCATATTAAAAAAAAAAACCTATCCGCCCACAGCAGTCCGAATGGCCATTAGGAAAAATGCTGCAAAAAATAAACGGTGAAGGGAGGGTGGAGAAATGCGTACCCTCGGTTGTAAGGGGGGGCATGTAAAGAGCCACTAATGAAAACACAATGTAGGTGGTTTGAAAAGGGAAACATTGAGCTACCAGTCAATCAATCACAACCACTGCTTGGCCTATCACCTGAGAAAATGAGAATCAAAAAGTCCCAGGCTGGCAAACCTGTACGCCAGCAAGATTTACCGTAGCCAGCACTCGGAAGCAATGAAAATGTCCATCAACCGAGGAATGCACCAAGAAGAAGTGGTCCACGTACACAATGGAATATTACTCTAATAATAAATATAAATTAAATTTAAAAACAAACAAAAGCAAGGAGACATCAACATTTGTGGGTTTATCCGGGCACATTGCACTCGAATTTATAACCGAAGAACACCACTGGCCGGTAGGTCTGTTTCCCTAGTACCAGCAAGGGGAACGTAGAAAGGCTGCCGCTCTCTGGCCGTTACCTGCAAAAGCAGGTTTAAAGCCTGAGCTAATGGTCACTTCATATGAACAAGTACTGCAGGGCTGTAAATGAAACCTGCCCTCAAAATGTCTTGAGGGAGATAATGGCCAAAATATTGCCAAGGGTGACACATACTTTAAGAAAACACATTGAAGAAATAAGCTCTAATCACAGCTGGAAAAATAAAAAGGGCATGTCTTAAAGCTCAATTTCAACGCATTATGAGACACATGCAAATTCAGCCACAAAGAGGTATCAGCTCACACCACTCAGAATAACCATCCGCAAAAACTACAAAGAATAAATGCTGAGGGTGCTGGGAAGAAATACATACCCTCCACTTTAAGTGGGACCTAACCTGGAAAGAGCCACTAAGGAGAACAGAATAGAGGTGCCTTTAAAAGGTAAACATTGAGCTACCATAGGATCCAGCAGACCTATTCCTGGACCTATAAACTAAGAAGACAGAATTGGAAGGACACAGGCACGCAAATCTGCATGGCATAGTATTACAATAGCCAAGATATGGAAGTAACCAAAAAGTCCACCGACAGATGGGTGGACAAAGAAGAACTGCTACCTGTACAGATGGACTATGAGCTAGTGAAAAAATGAAACAATGCCATTTGCAGCACCATAGATGAGCCTAGAAGTAATCACGCAACTTGGAGTAAGTGAGAAAGCGAAAGACACATATCCTATCATATCACATATAGGTGTTACCTAAAAAATGATACAAACAGAGATATTTCCACGGAGAAACACTATCATAGATTCACTAAAATAACTTAGGGTTCACCAAATGGAAAGGTGTGAGGATTGGATACATTACCATATTGAGGTTAACAGAGAGATACAAACACATGTGAAATATATAATCACCAAAGACCTACGCAATACCAAGAGAAGACTACTCAACATTGTGTCATAACCTACGTGGGACAAGGATCCGAAGAAGAATAGATATATGTATATGTGTGAAAGAACCCCATCTTGCACACCTAGAACAAACAAAACCTTGTAATCAAGCTTGCTGTGATAAAAAATAAAAATTAAGTTAAAAATACCAACAAGAAGTAATGAGACATAAACTTAAAGGGCTTTTTCCTCGCACATTCCATTCTAATTTACAACCTAGAACACCACTTCCAGTAAGGCTCTGTTGCCCTAGTAACCAGATTTGGTAAAGGAGAAATGCTGCCGCCTTGTGGCCGAATCCCGCAAGAGCAGCTTTTAACCCACAGCTAATGGTCACTTACCATTCACAAGGACTCAGGGCTGTAAAGGACACCTGCCCTCAAAATTGTGCTGAGGTAGGGAATGGATACAAACAATTCAAAACAGGCAAAATTTTCAAGAAGGTAGTATGAAGAGGTAAGTTTTCCTCACTCTCTTTTTTAAAACAGGAAAATGGACAAAAGCTCAACCTCAGGAAGTATTAGACTCATGCAATCTAATCTACAAAAAGTTTTCAACTCACACCAGTCGACTGACCATTGGCAAAAAGTCTACAAACAATAAATGCTGAAGAGGTTTTAGAGAAATGTGTACCCTCCAGCTGCTGGTGAGATGTAAAGGGGTTAACTACCAATAATGAGAACAGAAAGGAGCTGCGTTTCAAAGGAAAAATTGAGGTACCATTCAATCCAGCAGGCGCACCCATGGGCCTCTCACCTGAGAAGACCAGAATGAAGAAGACCCGGGCTGCAAAAGCTGCACTGCAGCCTTATTCACAATAGACAAGACAGTGAAGCAACCACAATGTCCATCAACAGATGAAAGGATAAAGAAGAAGTGGTCCATGTACACAATGAATACTAGCCATGGAAAACAATGAAACACTGCTCTTTGAGGCACCATAGATGATCTTGGAGATAATCACAGAACATGAGGTAAGTCGGAAAGCAAAAGTCCTATATCCTATGATATCACTTATAGGCGTTATCTAAGAACTGACACAAATCAACATATTTCCACAGAGAAAGTCAATCACAGACTTATTAAAAAAAACTATGCTTATCTAAAAGGAAAGGTGGGGGGGATGGATAAATGAAGATTAGCGTTACCATATGTATACAAATACATATTATCTACATATATCAAAAAGACCGACCATATAGCAAGGAAGGATTACGGAACACTCTGTAATAATTTACACGGGAAGAGGATCTCTACATAAATAGGTATATAGAATATGTAGATGAACCAGAGTGTGTACACCTTGGACAAGCAACATTCTAACCATTACCCCAATTGAAAACATGAAAACAACGAACTAGGAGTAATGAGACATAAACTTATGGGGGGTTTTCCTGGCACATTCCATCCAGATTTAAAACCTAGGCAAACAACTTCCAGAACGGCTCTGCTGCCCTAGTACCCAGATTTGGGAATGGAGAAATGCTGCATCCTAGTGGCCGTTTCCCACAACAGCAGCTTTAATCCCACTGCAGAGGTCACTAAATATTCACCAATTGCAGGTCTGTAAATCACACCGGCCCTCCAAAAAATACTGAGGTCGAAAATCGACCAAAAAATTCTAGAGTGCCACCTTCCAAAAAGAAACTTTGAAGAGGTATATTATACTCACACTTTTTTTCTTTTTTCTTTTAACAGAAAAGAAAAAGGCGTGGAAAAATGATGAATTGTAGGAATTTTTACAGACATGTAAACCCAAATTACAAAAACCTATCAGCTCACACCAGTCAGAATGGCCATCAACAAAAATGCTGCAAACAATAAATGCTGACGTGATTGTGGAGAAAGGCGTACCCTCGATTCTAAGGGGGACGTGGTAAGAGCCACTAATGAAAGCACAATTCAGGTGCCTTGAAAAGGTAAACGTTGAGCTACCATACCAGTCAATCAATCATACCCACTGCTGGGTCTATCACCTGAGAAAATGAAAATCAAAAATCACAGGCTGGCAATCCTGCACTCCAGCAATATTTACCATAGGCAACACTTGGAAGCAACGAAAATGTCCATCAACAGAGGAATGCACCAAGAAGAAGTGGTCCATGTACACAATTCAATATGAGCCATGGAAAACGTGGAAGCACTGCTCTTTGAGGCACCATACGTGAGCCTGGAGATAATCACAAAACATGAAGCAGGTCGGAAAGCAAAAGACCTATAGCCTATATTATCACTTAGGGCATTATCTAATAACTGACACAGATGAACATATTTGCAAAGAGAAAGACACTCACAGGCTTAGAAAACAAACTATGCTCATCTAAAAGGAAAGGAGGGGGGAATTGAGAAATGAAGATCAGTGTTACTATACATATACAAATACATATTATATACATGTATCAAAAAGACCGAACACATAGCCAGGGAGGTCGACGGAACACTGTCATATTTTACATGGGAAGAGGATCTGTACATTAATAGACATGCATAATGTACACATGGACCAGATTGTGTACACCTAGGACAAACAATATTCTAAACTTTACCCAGATTAAAAAAATTTTAAAAACCAAGAAGAAGTAATGAGACATAAACTTATGGGGATTTCTCCTGGCAAATTCCATTCTAATTTACAACCTAGGGCAATGACTTCCAGAAAGGCTCTGTTGCCCTAGTACCCAGATTGGGGAATGGAGAAATGCTACCTCCTTGTGGCCGTTTCCCACAACAGCAGCTTTGAACCCACTGCAAAAGGTCACTAAATTTTCACCAACTTGCAGTTCTGTAAATGACACCGGCCCTCCAGAAAATTTCTGGGGTCAAAAATCGACCCAAAAATTCAGAAGAGGGCAACCTTCGAAGAAGACAATTTCAAGAGCTATATTGTACTCACGGTTTTTTCTTTTAAGAGAAAAGAAAAAGGCGTAGGAATATGATGAATTTTAAAAATGTTAATGACATGCATACCCATATTAAAAAAAAAAACCTATCCGCCCACAGCAGTCCGAATGGCCATTAGGAAAAATGCTGCAAAAAATAAACGGTGAAGGGAGGGTGGAGAAATGCGTACCCTCGGTTGTAAGGGGGGGCATGTAAAGAGCCACTAATGAAAACACAATGTAGGTGGTTTGAAAAGGGAAACATTGAGCTACCAGTCAATCAATCACAACCACTGCTTGGCCTATCACCTGAGAAAATGAGAATCAAAAAGTCCCAGGCTGGCAAACCTGTACACCAGCAAGATTTACCGTAGCCAGCACTCGGAAGCAATGAAAATGTCCATCAACCGAGGAATGCACCAAGAAGAAGTGGTCCACGTACACAATGGAATATTACTCTAATAATAAATATAAATTAAATTTAAAAACAAACAAAAGCAAGGAGACATCAACATTTGTGGGTTTATCCGGGCACATTGCACTCGAATTTATAACCGAAGAACACCACTGGCCGGTAGGTCTGTTTCCCTAGTACCAGCAAGGGGAACGTAGAAAGGCTGCCGCTCTCTGGCCGTTACCTGCAAAAGCAGGTTTAAAGCCTGAGCTAATGGTCACTTCATATGAACAAGTACTGCAGGGCTGTAAATGAAACCTGCCCTCAAAATGTCTTGAGGGAGATAATGGCCAAAATATTGCCAAGGGTGACACATACTTTAAGAAAACACATTGAAGAAATAAGCTCTAATCACAGCTGGAAAAATAAAAAGGGCATGTCTTAAAGCTCAATTTCAACGCATTATGAGACACATGCAAATTCAGCCACAAAGAGGTATCAGCTCACACCACTCAGAATAACCATCCGCAAAAACTACAAAGAATAAATGCTGAGGGTGCTGGGAAGAAATACATACCCTCCACTTTAAGTGGGACCTAACCTGGAAAGAGCCACTAAGGAGAACAGAATAGAGGTGCCTTTAAAAGGTAAACATTGAGCTACCATAGGATCCAGCAGACCTATTCCTGGACCTATAAACTAAGAAGACAGAATTGGAAGGACACAGGCACGCAAATCTGCATGGCATAGTATTACAATAGCCAAGATATGGAAGTAACCAAAAAGTCCACCGACAGATGGGTGGACAAAGAAGAACTGCTACCTGTACAGATGGACTATGAGCTAGTGAAAAAATGAAACAATGCCATTTGCAGCACCATAGATGAGCCTAGAAGTAATCACGCAACTTGGAGTAAGTGAGAAAGCGAAAGACACATATCCTATCATATCACATATAGGTGTTACCTAAAAAATGATACAAACAGAGATATTTCCACGGAGAAACACTATCATAGATTCACTAAAATAACTTAGGGTTCACCAAATGGAAAGGTGTGAGGATTGGATACATTACCATATTGAGGTTAACAGAGAGATACAAACACATGTGAAATATATAATCACCAAAGACCTACGCAATACCAAGAGAAGACTACTCAACATTGTGTCATAACCTACGTGGGACAAGGATCCGAAGAAGAATAGATATATGTATATGTGTGAAAGAACCCCATCTTGCACACCTAGAACAAACAAAACCTTGTAATCAAGCTTGCTGTGATAAAAAATAAAAATTAAGTTAAAAATACCAACAAGAAGTAATGAGACATAAACTTAAAGGGCTTTTTCCTCGCACATTCCATTCTAATTTACAACCTAGAACACCACTTCCAGTAAGGCTCTGTTGCCCTAGTAACCAGATTTGGTAAAGGAGAAATGCTGCCGCCTTGTGGCCGAATCCCGCAAGAGCAGCTTTTAACCCACAGCTAATGGTCACTTACCATTCACAAGGACTCAGGGCTGTAAAGGACACCTGCCCTCAAAATTGTGCTGAGGTAGGGAATGGATACAAACAATTCAAAACAGGCAAAATTTTCAAGAAGGTAGTATGAAGAGGTAAGTTTTCCTCACTCTCTTTTTTAAAACAGGAAAATGGACAAAAGCTCAACCTCAGGAAGTATTAGACTCATGCAATCTAATCTACAAAAAGTTTTCAACTCACACCAGTCGACTGACCATTGGCAAAAAGTCTACAAACAATAAATGCTGAAGAGGTTTTAGAGAAATGTGTACCCTCCAGCTGCTGGTGAGATGTAAAGGGGTTAACTACCAATAATGAGAACAGAAAGGAGCTGCGTTTCAAAGGAAAAATTGAGGTACCATTCAATCCAGCAGGCGCACCCATGGGCCTCTCACCTGAGAAGACCAGAATGAAGAAGACCCGGGCTGCAAAAGCTGCACTGCAGCCTTATTCACAATAGACAAGACAGTGAAGCAACCACAATGTCCATCAACAGATGAAAGGATAAAGAAGAAGTGGTCCATGTACACAATGAATACTAGCCATGGAAAACAATGAAACACTGCTCTTTGAGGCACCATAGATGATCTTGGAGATAATCACAGAACATGAGGTAAGTCGGAAAGCAAAAGTCCTATATCCTATGATATCACTTATAGGCGTTATCTAAGAACTGACACAAATCAACATATTTCCACAGAGAAAGTCAATCACAGACTTATTAAAAAAAACTATGCTTATCTAAAAGGAAAGGTGGGGGGGATGGATAAATGAAGATTAGCGTTACCATATGTATACAAATACATATTATCTACATATATCAAAAAGACCGACCATATAGCAAGGAAGGATTACGGAACACTCTGTAATAATTTACACGGGAAGAGGATCTCTACATAAATAGGTATATAGAATATGTAGATGAACCAGAGTGTGTACACCTTGGACAAGCAACATTCTAACCATTACCCCAATTGAAAACATGAAAACAACGAACTAGGAGTAATGAGACATAAACTTATGGGGGGTTTTCCTGGCACATTCCATCCAGATTTAAAACCTAGGCAAACAACTTCCAGAACGGCTCTGCTGCCCTAGTACCCAGATTTGGGAATGGAGAAATGCTGCATCCTAGTGGCCGTTTCCCACAACAGCAGCTTTAATCCCACTGCAGAGGTCACTAAATATTCACCAATTGCAGGTCTGTAAATCACACCGGCCCTCCAAAAAATACTGAGGTCGAAAATCGACCAAAAAATTCTAGAGTGCCACCTTCCAAAAAGAAACTTTGAAGAGGTATATTATACTCACACTTTTTTTCTTTTTTCTTTTAACAGAAAAGAAAAAGGCGTGGAAAAATGATGAATTGTAGGAATTTTTACAGACATGTAAACCCAAATTACAAAAACCTATCAGCTCACACCAGTCAGAATGGCCATCAACAAAAATGCTGCAAACAATAAATGCTGACGTGATTGTGGAGAAAGGCGTACCCTCGATTCTAAGGGGGACGTGGTAAGAGCCACTAATGAAAGCACAATTCAGGTGCCTTGAAAAGGTAAACGTTGAGCTACCATACCAGTCAATCAATCATACCCACTGCTGGGTCTATCACCTGAGAAAATGAAAATCAAAAATCACAGGCTGGCAATCCTGCACTCCAGCAATATTTACCATAGGCAACACTTGGAAGCAACGAAAATGTCCATCAACAGAGGAATGCACCAAGAAGAAGTGGTCCATGTACACAATTCAATATGAGCCATGGAAAACGTGGAAGCACTGCTCTTTGAGGCACCATACGTGAGCCTGGAGATAATCACAAAACATGAAGCAGGTCGGAAAGCAAAAGACCTATAGCCTATATTATCACTTAGGGCATTATCTAATAACTGACACAGATGAACATATTTGCAAAGAGAAAGACACTCACAGGCTTAGAAAACAAACTATGCTCATCTAAAAGGAAAGGAGGGGGGAATTGAGAAATGAAGATCAGTGTTACTATACATATACAAATACATATTATATACATGTATCAAAAAGACCGAACACATAGCCAGGGAGGTCGACGGAACACTGTCATATTTTACATGGGAAGAGGATCTGTACATTAATAGACATGCATAATGTACACATGGACCAGATTGTGTACACCTAGGACAAACAATATTCTAAACTTTACCCAGATTAAAAAAATTTTAAAAACCAAGAAGAAGTAATGAGACATAAACTTATGGGGATTTCTCCTGGCAAATTCCATTCTAATTTACAACCTAGGGCAATGACTTCCAGAAAGGCTCTGTTGCCCTAGTACCCAGATTGGGGAATGGAGAAATGCTACCTCCTTGTGGCCGTTTCCCACAACAGCAGCTTTGAACCCACTGCAAAAGGTCACTAAATTTTCACCAACTTGCAGTTCTGTAAATGACACCGGCCCTCCAGAAAATTTCTGGGGTCAAAAATCGACCCAAAAATTCAGAAGAGGGCAACCTTCGAAGAAGACAATTTCAAGAGCTATATTGTACTCACGGTTTTTTCTTTTAAGAGAAAAGAAAAAGGCGTAGGAATATGATGAATTTTAAAAATGTTAATGACATGCATACCCATATTAAAAAAAAAAACCTATCCGCCCACAGCAGTCCGAATGGCCATTAGGAAAAATGCTGCAAAAAATAAACGGTGAAGGGAGGGTGGAGAAATGCGTACCCTCGGTTGTAAGGGGGGGCATGTAAAGAGCCACTAATGAAAACACAATGTAGGTGGTTTGAAAAGGGAAACATTGAGCTACCAGTCAATCAATCACAACCACTGCTTGGCCTATCACCTGAGAAAATGAGAATCAAAAAGTCCCAGGCTGGCAAACCTGTACGCCAGCAAGATTTACCGTAGCCAGCACTCGGAAGCAATGAAAATGTCCATCAACCGAGGAATGCACCAAGAAGAAGTGGTCCACGTACACAATGGAATATTACTCTAATAATAAATATAAATTAAATTTAAAAACAAACAAAAGCAAGGAGACATCAACATTTGTGGGTTTATCCGGGCACATTGCACTCGAATTTATAACCGAAGAACACCACTGGCCGGTAGGTCTGTTTCCCTAGTACCAGCAAGGGGAACGTAGAAAGGCTGCCGCTCTCTGGCCGTTACCTGCAAAAGCAGGTTTAAAGCCTGAGCTAATGGTCACTTCATATGAACAAGTACTGCAGGGCTGTAAATGAAACCTGCCCTCAAAATGTCTTGAGGGAGATAATGGCCAAAATATTGCCAAGGGTGACACATACTTTAAGAAAACACATTGAAGAAATAAGCTCTAATCACAGCTGGAAAAATAAAAAGGGCATGTCTTAAAGCTCAATTTCAACGCATTATGAGACACATGCAAATTCAGCCACAAAGAGGTATCAGCTCACACCACTCAGAATAACCATCCGCAAAAACTACAAAGAATAAATGCTGAGGGTGCTGGGAAGAAATACATACCCTCCACTTTAAGTGGGACCTAACCTGGAAAGAGCCACTAAGGAGAACAGAATAGAGGTGCCTTTAAAAGGTAAACATTGAGCTACCATAGGATCCAGCAGACCTATTCCTGGACCTATAAACTAAGAAGACAGAATTGGAAGGACACAGGCACGCAAATCTGCATGGCATAGTATTACAATAGCCAAGATATGGAAGTAACCAAAAAGTCCACCGACAGATGGGTGGACAAAGAAGAACTGCTACCTGTACAGATGGACTATGAGCTAGTGAAAAAATGAAACAATGCCATTTGCAGCACCATAGATGAGCCTAGAAGTAATCACGCAACTTGGAGTAAGTGAGAAAGCGAAAGACACATATCCTATCATATCACATATAGGTGTTACCTAAAAAATGATACAAACAGAGATATTTCCACGGAGAAACACTATCATAGATTCATTAAAATAACTTAGGGTTCACCAAATGGAAAGGTGTGAGGATTGGATACATTACCATATTGAGGTTAACAGAGAGATACAAACACATGTGAAATATATAATCACCAAAGACCTACGCAATACCAAGAGAAGACTACTCAACATTGTGTCATAACCTACGTGGGACAAGGATCCGAAGAAGAATAGATATATGTATATGTGTGAAAGAACCCCATCTTGCACACCTAGAACAAACAAAACCTTGTAATCAAGCTTGCTGTGATAAAAAATAAAAATTAAGTTAAAAATACCAACAAGAAGTAATGAGACATAAACTTAAAGGGCTTTTTCCTCGCACATTCCATTCTAATTTACAACCTAGAACACCACTTCCAGTAAGGCTCTGTTGCCCTAGTAACCAGATTTGGTAAAGGAGAAATGCTGCCGCCTTGTGGCCGAATCCCGCAAGAGCAGCTTTTAACCCACAGCTAATGGTCACTTACCATTCACAAGGACTCAGGGCTGTAAAGGACACCTGCCCTCAAAATTGTGCTGAGGTAGGGAATGGATACAAACAATTCAAAACAGGCAAAATTTTCAAGAAGGTAGTATGAAGAGGTAAGTTTTCCTCACTCTCTTTTTTAAAACAGGAAAATGGACAAAAGCTCAACCTCAGGAAGTATTAGACTCATGCAATCTAATCTACAAAAAGTTTTCAACTCACACCAGTCGACTGACCATTGGCAAAAAGTCTACAAACAATAAATGCTGAAGAGGTTTTAGAGAAATGTGTACCCTCCAGCTGCTGGTGAGATGTAAAGGGGTTAACTACCAATAATGAGAACAGAAAGGAGCTGCGTTTCAAAGGAAAAATTGAGGTACCATTCAATCCAGCAGGCGCACCCATGGGCCTCTCACCTGAGAAGACCAGAATGAAGAAGACCCGGGCTGCAAAAGCTGCACTGCAGCCTTATTCACAATAGACAAGACAGTGAAGCAACCACAATGTCCATCAACAGATGAAAGGATAAAGAAGAAGTGGTCCATGTACACAATGAATACTAGCCATGGAAAACAATGAAACACTGCTCTTTGAGGCACCATAGATGATCTTGGAGATAATCACAGAACATGAGGTAAGTCGGAAAGCAAAAGTCCTATATCCTATGATATCACTTATAGGCGTTATCTAAGAACTGACACAAATCAACATATTTCCACAGAGAAAGTCAATCACAGACTTATTAAAAAAAACTATGCTTATCTAAAAGGAAAGGTGGGGGGGATGGATAAATGAAGATTAGCGTTACCATATGTATACAAATACATATTATCTACATATATCAAAAAGACCGACCATATAGCAAGGAAGGATTACGGAACACTCTGTAATAATTTACACGGGAAGAGGATCTCTACATAAATAGGTATATAGA
Organism: Balaenoptera acutorostrata; assembly: GCF_949987535.1. NCBI lineage: Eukaryota > Metazoa > Chordata > Mammalia > Artiodactyla > Balaenopteridae > Balaenoptera > Balaenoptera acutorostrata. The sequence continues at coordinate 1,580,004 of NW_026646029.1, read as the reverse complement.
ATATGTAGATGAACCAGAGTGTGTACACCTTGGACAAGCAACATTCTAACCATTACCCCAATTGAAAACATGAAAACAACGAACTAGGAGTAATGAGACATAAACTTATGGGGGGTTTTCCTGGCACATTCCATCCAGATTTAAAACCTAGGCAAACAACTTCCAGAACGGCTCTGCTGCCCTAGTACCCAGATTTGGGAATGGAGAAATGCTGCATCCTAGTGGCCGTTTCCCACAACAGCAGCTTTAATCCCACTGCAGAGGTCACTAAATATTCACCAATTGCAGGTCTGTAAATCACACCGGCCCTCCAAAAACTACTGAGGTCGAAAATCGACCAAAAAATTCTAGAGTGCCACCTTCCAAAAAGAAACTTTGAAGAGGTATATTATACTCACACTTTTTTTCTTTTTTCTTTTAACAGAAAAGAAAAAGGCGTGGAAAAATGATGAATTGTAGGAATTTTTACAGACATGTAAACCCAAATTACAAAAACCTATCAGCTCACACCAGTCAGAATGGCCATCAACAAAAATGCTGCAAACAATAAATGCTGACGTGATTGTGGAGAAAGGCGTACCCTCGATTCTAAGGGGGACGTGGTAAGAGCCACTAATGAAAGCACAATTCAGGTGCCTTGAAAAGGTAAACGTTGAGCTACCATACCAGTCAATCAATCATACCCACTGCTGGGTCTATCACCTGAGAAAATGAAAATCAAAAATCACAGGCTGGCAATCCTGCACTCCAGCAATATTTACCATAGGCAACACTTGGAAGCAACGAAAATGTCCATCAACAGAGGAATGCACCAAGAAGAAGTGGTCCATGTACACAATTCAATATGAGCCATGGAAAACGTGGAAGCACTGCTCTTTGAGGCACCATACGTGAGCCTGGAGATAATCACAAAACATGAAGCAGGTCGGAAAGCAAAAGACCTATAGCCTATATTATCACTTAGGGCATTATCTAATAACTGACACAGATGAACATATTTGCAAAGAGAAAGACACTCACAGGCTTAGAAAACAAACTATGCTCATCTAAAAGGAAAGGAGGGGGGAATTGAGAAATGAAGATCAGTGTTACTATACATATACAAATACATATTATATACATGTATCAAAAAGACCGAACACATAGCCAGGGAGGTCGACGGAACACTGTCATATTTTACATGGGAAGAGGATCTGTACATTAATAGACATGCATAATGTACACATGGACCAGATTGTGTACACCTAGGACAAACAATATTCTAAACTTTACCCAGATTAAAAAAATTTTAAAAACCAAGAAGAAGTAATGAGACATAAACTTATGGGGATTTCTCCTGGCAAATTCCATTCTAATTTACAACCTAGGGCAATGACTTCCAGAAAGGCTCTGTTGCCCTAGTACCCAGATTGGGGAATGGAGAAATGCTACCTCCTTGTGGCCGTTTCCCACAACAGCAGCTTTGAACCCACTGCAAAAGGTCACTAAATTTTCACCAACTTGCAGTTCTGTAAATGACACCGGCCCTCCAGAAAATTTCTGGGGTCAAAAATCGACCCAAAAATTCAGAAGAGGGCAACCTTCGAAGAAGACAATTTCAAGAGCTATATTGTACTCACGGTTTTTTCTTTTAAGAGAAAAGAAAAAGGCGTAGGAATATGATGAATTTTAAAAATGTTAATGACATGCATACCCATATTAAAAAAAAAAACCTATCCGCCCACAGCAGTCCGAATGGCCATTAGGAAAAATGCTGCAAAAAATAAACGGTGAAGGGAGGGTGGAGAAATGCGTACCCTCGGTTGTAAGGGGGGGCATGTAAAGAGCCACTAATGAAAACACAATGTAGGTGGTTTGAAAAGGGAAACATTGAGCTACCAGTCAATCAATCACAACCACTGCTTGGCCTATCACCTGAGAAAATGAGAATCAAAAAGTCCCAGGCTGGCAAACCTGTACACCAGCAAGATTTACCGTAGCCAGCACTCGGAAGCAATGAAAATGTCCATCAACCGAGGAATGCACCAAGAAGAAGTGGTCCACGTACACAATGGAATATTACTCTAATAATAAATATAAATTAAATTTAAAAACAAACAAAAGCAAGGAGACATCAACATTTGTGGGTTTATCCGGGCACATTGCACTCGAATTTATAACCGAAGAACACCACTGGCCGGTAGGTCTGTTTCCCTAGTACCAGCAAGGGGAACGTAGAAAGGCTGCCGCTCTCTGGCCGTTACCTGCAAAAGCAGGTTTAAAGCCTGAGCTAATGGTCACTTCATATGAACAAGTACTGCAGGGCTGTAAATGAAACCTGCCCTCAAAATGTCTTGAGGGAGATAATGGCCAAAATATTGCCAAGGGTGACACATACTTTAAGAAAACACATTGAAGAAATAAGCTCTAATCACAGCTGGAAAAATAAAAAGGGCATGTCTTAAAGCTCAATTTCAACGCATTATGAGACACATGCAAATTCAGCCACAAAGAGGTATCAGCTCACACCACTCAGAATAACCATCCGCAAAAACTACAAAGAATAAATGCTGAGGGTGCTGGGAAGAAATACATACCCTCCACTTTAAGTGGGACCTAACCTGGAAAGAGCCACTAAGGAGAACAGAATAGAGGTGCCTTTAAAAGGTAAACATTGAGCTACCATAGGATCCAGCAGACCTATTCCTGGACCTATAAACTAAGAAGACAGAATTGGAAGGACACAGGCACGCAAATCTGCATGGCATAGTATTACAATAGCCAAGATATGGAAGTAACCAAAAAGTCCACCGACAGATGGGTGGACAAAGAAGAACTGCTACCTGTACAGATGGACTATGAGCTAGTGAAAAAATGAAACAATGCCATTTGCAGCACCATAGATGAGCCTAGAAGTAATCACGCAACTTGGAGTAAGTGAGAAAGCGAAAGACACATATCCTATCATATCACATATAGGTGTTACCTAAAAAATGATACAAACAGAGATATTTCCACGGAGAAACACTATCATAGATTCACTAAAATAACTTAGGGTTCACCAAATGGAAAGGTGTGAGGATTGGATACATTACCATATTGAGGTTAACAGAGAGATACAAACACATGTGAAATATATAATCACCAAAGACCTACGCAATACCAAGAGAAGACTACTCAACATTGTGTCATAACCTACGTGGGACAAGGATCCGAAGAAGAATAGATATATGTATATGTGTGAAAGAACCCCATCTTGCACACCTAGAACAAACAAAACCTTGTAATCAAGCTTGCTGTGATAAAAAATAAAAATTAAGTTAAAAATACCAACAAGAAGTAATGAGACATAAACTTAAAGGGCTTTTTCCTCGCACATTCCATTCTAATTTACAACCTAGAACACCACTTCCAGTAAGGCTCTGTTGCCCTAGTAACCAGATTTGGTAAAGGAGAAATGCTGCCGCCTTGTGGCCGAATCCCGCAAGAGCAGCTTTTAACCCACAGCTAATGGTCACTTACCATTCACAAGGACTCAGGGCTGTAAAGGACACCTGCCCTCAAAATTGTGCTGAGGTAGGGAATGGATACAAACAATTCAAAACAGGCAAAATTTTCAAGAAGGTAGTATGAAGAGGTAAGTTTTCCTCACTCTCTTTTTTAAAACAGGAAAATGGACAAAAGCTCAACCTCAGGAAGTATTAGACTCATGCAATCTAATCTACAAAAAGTTTTCAACTCACACCAGTCGACTGACCATTGGCAAAAAGTCTACAAACAATAAATGCTGAAGAGGTTTTAGAGAAATGTGTACCCTCCAGCTGCTGGTGAGATGTAAAGGGGTTAACTACCAATAATGAGAACAGAAAGGAGCTGCGTTTCAAAGGAAAAATTGAGGTACCATTCAATCCAGCAGGCGCACCCATGGGCCTCTCACCTGAGAAGACCAGAATGAAGAAGACCCGGGCTGCAAAAGCTGCACTGCAGCCTTATTCACAATAGACAAGACAGTGAAGCAACCACAATGTCCATCAACAGATGAAAGGATAAAGAAGAAGTGGTCCATGTACACAATGAATACTAGCCATGGAAAACAATGAAACACTGCTCTTTGAGGCACCATAGATGATCTTGGAGATAATCACAGAACATGAGGTAAGTCGGAAAGCAAAAGTCCTATATCCTATGATATCACTTATAGGCGTTATCTAAGAACTGACACAAATCAACATATTTCCACAGAGAAAGTCAATCACAGACTTATTAAAAAAAACTATGCTTATCTAAAAGGAAAGGTGGGGGGGATGGATAAATGAAGATTAGCGTTACCATATGTATACAAATACATATTATCTACATATATCAAAAAGACCGACCATATAGCAAGGAAGGATTACGGAACACTCTGTAATAATTTACACGGGAAGAGGATCTCTACATAAATAGGTATATAGAATATGTAGATGAACCAGAGTGTGTACACCTTGGACAAGCAACATTCTAACCATTACCCCAATTGAAAACATGAAAACAACGAACTAGGAGTAATGAGACATAAACTTATGGGGGGTTTTCCTGGCACATTCCATCCAGATTTAAAACCTAGGCAAACAACTTCCAGAACGGCTCTGCTGCCCTAGTACCCAGATTTGGGAATGGAGAAATGCTGCATCCTAGTGGCCGTTTCCCACAACAGCAGCTTTAATCCCACTGCAGAGGTCACTAAATATTCACCAATTGCAGGTCTGTAAATCACACCGGCCCTCCAAAAAATACTGAGGTCGAAAATCGACCAAAAAATTCTAGAGTGCCACCTTCCAAAAAGAAACTTTGAAGAGGTATATTATACTCACACTTTTTTTCTTTTTTCTTTTAACAGAAAAGAAAAAGGCGTGGAAAAATGATGAATTGTAGGAATTTTTACAGACATGTAAACCCAAATTACAAAAACCTATCAGCTCACACCAGTCAGAATGGCCATCAACAAAAATGCTGCAAACAATAAATGCTGACGTGATTGTGGAGAAAGGCGTACCCTCGATTCTAAGGGGGACGTGGTAAGAGCCACTAATGAAAGCACAATTCAGGTGCCTTGAAAAGGTAAACGTTGAGCTACCATACCAGTCAATCAATCATACCCACTGCTGGGTCTATCACCTGAGAAAATGAAAATCAAAAATCACAGGCTGGCAATCCTGCACTCCAGCAATATTTACCATAGGCAACACTTGGAAGCAACGAAAATGTCCATCAACAGAGGAATGCACCAAGAAGAAGTGGTCCATGTACACAATTCAATATGAGCCATGGAAAACGTGGAAGCACTGCTCTTTGAGGCACCATACGTGAGCCTGGAGATAATCACAAAACATGAAGCAGGTCGGAAAGCAAAAGACCTATAGCCTATATTATCACTTAGGGCATTATCTAATAACTGACACAGATGAACATATTTGCAAAGAGAAAGACACTCACAGGCTTAGAAAACAAACTATGCTCATCTAAAAGGAAAGGAGGGGGGAATTGAGAAATGAAGATCAGTGTTACTATACATATACAAATACATATTATATACATGTATCAAAAAGACCGAACACATAGCCAGGGAGGTCGACGGAACACTGTCATATTTTACATGGGAAGAGGATCTGTACATTAATAGACATGCATAATGTACACATGGACCAGATTGTGTACACCTAGGACAAACAATATTCTAAACTTTACCCAGATTAAAAAAATTTTAAAAACCAAGAAGAAGTAATGAGACATAAACTTATGGGGATTTCTCCTGGCAAATTCCATTCTAATTTACAACCTAGGGCAATGACTTCCAGAAAGGCTCTGTTGCCCTAGTACCCAGATTGGGGAATGGAGAAATGCTACCTCCTTGTGGCCGTTTCCCACAACAGCAGCTTTGAACCCACTGCAAAAGGTCACTAAATTTTCACCAACTTGCAGTTCTGTAAATGACACCGGCCCTCCAGAAAATTTCTGGGGTCAAAAATCGACCCAAAAATTCAGAAGAGGGCAACCTTCGAAGAAGACAATTTCAAGAGCTATATTGTACTCACGGTTTTTTCTTTTAAGAGAAAAGAAAAAGGCGTAGGAATATGATGAATTTTAAAAATGTTAATGACATGCATACCCATATTAAAAAAAAAACCTATCAGCCCACAGCAGTCCGAATGGCCATTAGGAAAAATGCTGCAAAAAATAAACGGTGAAGGGAGGGTGGAGAAATGCGTACCCTCGGTTGTAAGGGGGGGCATGTAAAGAGCCACTAATGAAAACACAATGTAGGTGGTTTGAAAAGGGAAACATTGAGCTACCAGTCAATCAATCACAACCACTGCTTGGCCTATCACCTGAGAAAATGAGAATCAAAAAGTCCCAGGCTGGCAAACCTGTACACCAGCAAGATTTACCGTAGCCAGCACTCGGAAGCAATGAAAATGTCCATCAACCGAGGAATGCACCAAGAAGAAGTGGTCCACGTACACAATGGAATATTACTCTAATAATAAATATAAATTAAATTTAAAAACAAACAAAAGCAAGGAGACATCAACATTTGTGGGTTTATCCGGGCACATTGCACTCGAATTTATAACCGAAGAACACCACTGGCCGGTAGGTCTGTTTCCCTAGTACCAGCAAGGGGAACGTAGAAAGGCTGCCGCTCTCTGGCCGTTACCTGCAAAAGCAGGTTTAAAGCCTGAGCTAATGGTCACTTCATATGAACAAGTACTGCAGGGCTGTAAATGAAACCTGCCCTCAAAATGTCTTGAGGGAGATAATGGCCAAAATATTGCCAAGGGTGACACATACTTTAAGAAAACACATTGAAGAAATAAGCTCTAATCACAGCTGGAAAAATAAAAAGGGCATGTCTTAAAGCTCAATTTCAACGCATTATGAGACACATGCAAATTCAGCCACAAAGAGGTATCAGCTCACACCACTCAGAATAACCATCCGCAAAAACTACAAAGAATAAATGCTGAGGGTGCTGGGAAGAAATACATACCCTCCACTTTAAGTGGGACCTAACCTGGAAAGAGCCACTAAGGAGAACAGAATAGAGGTGCCTTTAAAAGGTAAACATTGAGCTACCATAGGATCCAGCAGACCTATTCCTGGACCTATAAACTAAGAAGACAGAATTGGAAGGACACAGGCACGCAAATCTGCATGGCATAGTATTACAATAGCCAAGATATGGAAGTAACCAAAAAGTCCACCGACAGATGGGTGGACAAAGAAGAACTGCTACCTGTACAGATGGACTATGAGCTAGTGAAAAAATGAAACAATGCCATTTGCAGCACCATAGATGAGCCTAGAAGTAATCACGCAACTTGGAGTAAGTGAGAAAGCGAAAGACACATATCCTATCATATCACATATAGGTGTTACCTAAAAAATGATACAAACAGAGATATTTCCACGGAGAAACACTATCATAGATTCATTAAAATAACTTAGGGTTCACCAAATGGAAAGGTGTGAGGATTGGATACATTACCATATTGAGGTTAACAGAGAGATACAAACACATGTGAAATATATAATCACCAAAGACCTACGCAATACCAAGAGAAGACTACTCAACATTGTGTCATAACCTACGTGGGACAAGGATCCGAAGAAGAATAGATATATGTATATGTGTGAAAGAACCCCATCTTGCACACCTAGAACAAACAAAACCTTGTAATCAAGCTTGCTGTGATAAAAAATAAAAATTAAGTTAAAAATACCAACAAGAAGTAATGAGACATAAACTTAAAGGGCTTTTTCCTCGCACATTCCATTCTAATTTACAACCTAGAACACCACTTCCAGTAAGGCTCTGTTGCCCTAGTAACCAGATTTGGTAAAGGAGAAATGCTGCCGCCTTGTGGCCGAATCCCGCAAGAGCAGCTTTTAACCCACAGCTAATGGTCACTTACCATTCACAAGGACTCAGGGCTGTAAAGGACACCTGCCCTCAAAATTGTGCTGAGGTAGGGAATGGATACAAACAATTCAAAACAGGCAAAATTTTCAAGAAGGTAGTATGAAGAGGTAAGTTTTCCTCACTCTCTTTTTTAAAACAGGAAAATGGACAAAAGCTCAACCTCAGGAAGTATTAGACTCATGCAATCTAATCTACAAAAAGTTTTCAACTCACACCAGTCGACTGACCATTGGCAAAAAGTCTACAAACAATAAATGCTGAAGAGGTTTTAGAGAAATGTGTACCCTCCAGCTGCTGGTGAGATGTAAAGGGGTTAACTACCAATAATGAGAACAGAAAGGAGCTGCGTTTCAAAGGAAAAATTGAGGTACCATTCAATCCAGCAGGCGCACCCATGGGCCTCTCACCTGAGAAGACCAGAATGAAGAAGACCCGGGCTGCAAAAGCTGCACTGCAGCCTTATTCACAATAGACAAGACAGTGAAGCAACCACAATGTCCATCAACAGATGAAAGGATAAAGAAGAAGTGGTCCATGTACACAATGAATACTAGCCATGGAAAACAATGAAACACTGCTCTTTGAGGCACCATAGATGATCTTGGAGATAATCACAGAACATGAGGTAAGTCGGAAAGCAAAAGTCCTATATCCTATGATATCACTTATAGGCGTTATCTAAGAACTGACACAAATCAACATATTTCCACAGAGAAAGTCAATCACAGACTTATTAAAAAAAACTATGCTTATCTAAAAGGAAAGGTGGGGGGGATGGATAAATGAAGATTAGCGTTACCATATGTATACAAATACATATTATCTACATATATCAAAAAGACCGACCATATAGCAAGGAAGGATTACGGAACACTCTGTAATAATTTACACGGGAAGAGGATCTCTACATAAATAGGTATATAGAATATGTAGATGAACCAGAGTGTGTACACCTTGGACAAGCAACATTCTAACCATTACCCCAATTGAAAACATGAAAACAACGAACTAGGAGTAATGAGACATAAACTTATGGGGGGTTTTCCTGGCACATTCCATCCAGATTTAAAACCTAGGCAAACAACTTCCAGAACGGCTCTGCTGCCCTAGTACCCAGATTTGGGAATGGAGAAATGCTGCATCCTAGTGGCCGTTTCCCACAACAGCAGCTTTAATCCCACTGCAGAGGTCACTAAATATTCACCAATTGCAGGTCTGTAAATCACACCGGCCCTCCAAAAAATACTGAGGTCGAAAATCGACCAAAAAATTCTAGAGTGCCACCTTCCAAAAAGAAACTTTGAAGAGGTATATTATACTCACACTTTTTTTCTTTTTTCTTTTAACAGAAAAGAAAAAGGCGTGGAAAAATGATGAATTGTAGGAATTTTTACAGACATGTAAACCCAAATTACAAAAACCTATCAGCTCACACCAGTCAGAATGGCCATCAACAAAAATGCTGCAAACAATAAATGCTGACGTGATTGTGGAGAAAGGCGTACCCTCGATTCTAAGGGGGACGTGGTAAGAGCCACTAATGAAAGCACAATTCAGGTGCCTTGAAAAGGTAAACGTTGAGCTACCATACCAGTCAATCAATCATACCCACTGCTGGGTCTATCACCTGAGAAAATGAAAATCAAAAATCACAGGCTGGCAATCCTGCACTCCAGCAATATTTACCATAGGCAACACTTGGAAGCAACGAAAATGTCCATCAACAGAGGAATGCACCAAGAAGAAGTGGTCCATGTACACAATTCAATATGAGCCATGGAAAACGTGGAAGCACTGCTCTTTGAGGCACCATACGTGAGCCTGGAGATAATCACAAAACATGAAGCAGGTCGGAAAGCAAAAGACCTATAGCCTATATTATCACTTAGGGCATTATCTAATAACTGACACAGATGAACATATTTGCAAAGAGAAAGACACTCACAGGCTTAGAAAACAAACTATGCTCATCTAAAAGGAAAGGAGGGGGGAATTGAGAAATGAAGATCAGTGTTACTATACATATACAAATACATATTATATACATGTATCAAAAAGACCGAACACATAGCCAGGGAGGTCGACGGAACACTGTCATATTTTACATGGGAAGAGGATCTGTACATTAATAGACATGCATAATGTACACATGGACCAGATTGTGTACACCTAGGACAAACAATATTCTAAACTTTACCCAGATTAAAAAAATTTTAAAAACCAAGAAGAAGTAATGAGACATAAACTTATGGGGATTTCTCCTGGCAAATTCCATTCTAATTTACAACCTAGGGCAATGACTTCCAGAAAGGCTCTGTTGCCCTAGTACCCAGATTGGGGAATGGAGAAATGCTACCTCCTTGTGGCCGTTTCCCACAACAGCAGCTTTGAACCCACTGCAAAAGGTCACTAAATTTTCACCAACTTGCAGTTCTGTAAATGACACCGGCCCTCCAGAAAATTTCTGGGGTCAAAAATCGACCCAAAAATTCAGAAGAGGGCAACCTTCGAAGAAGACAATTTCAAGAGCTATATTGTACTCACGGTTTTTTCTTTTAAGAGAAAAGAAAAAGGCGTAGGAATATGATGAATTTTAAAAATGTTAATGACATGCATACCCATATTAAAAAAAAAAACCTATCCGCCCACAGCAGTCCGAATGGCCATTAGGAAAAATGCTGCAAAAAATAAACGGTGAAGGGAGGGTGGAGAAATGCGTACCCTCGGTTGTAAGGGGGGGCATGTAAAGAGCCACTAATGAAAACACAATGTAGGTGGTTTGAAAAGGGAAACATTGAGCTACCAGTCAATCAATCACAACCACTGCTTGGCCTATCACCTGAGAAAATGAGAATCAAAAAGTCCCAGGCTGGCAAACCTGTACGCCAGCAAGATTTACCGTAGCCAGCACTCGGAAGCAATGAAAATGTCCATCAACCGAGGAATGCACCAAGAAGAAGTGGTCCACGTACACAATGGAATATTACTCTAATAATAAATATAAATTAAATTTAAAAACAAACAAAAGCAAGGAGACATCAACATTTGTGGGTTTATCTGGGCACATTGCACTCGAATTTATAACCGAAGAACACCACTGGCCGGTAGGTCTGTTTCCCTAGTACCAGCAAGGGGAACGTAGAAAGGCTGCCGCTCTCTGGCCGTTACCTGCAAAAGCAGGTTTAAAGCCTGAGCTAATGGTCACTTCATATGAACAAGTACTGCAGGGCTGTAAATGAAACCTGCCCTCAAAATGTCTTGAGGGAGATAATGGCCAAAATATTGCCAAGGGTGACACATACTTTAAGAAAACACATTGAAGAAATAAGCTCTAATCACAGCTGGAAAAATAAAAAGGGCATGTCTTAAAGCTCAATTTCAACGCATTATGAGACACATGCAAATTCAGCCACAAAGAGGTATCAGCTCACACCACTCAGAATAACCATCCGCAAAAACTACAAAGAATAAATGCTGAGGGTGCTGGGAAGAAATACATACCCTCCACTTTAAGTGGGACCTAACCTGGAAAGAGCCACTAAGGAGAACAGAATAGAGGTGCCTTTAAAAGGTAAACATTGAGCTACCATAGGATCCAGCAGACCTATTCCTGGACCTATAAACTAAGAAGACAGAATTGGAAGGACACAGGCACGCAAATCTGCATGGCATAGTATTACAATAGCCAAGATATGGAAGTAACCAAAAAGTCCACCGACAGATGGGTGGACAAAGAAGAACTGCTACCTGTACAGATGGACTATGAGCTAGTGAAAAAATGAAACAATGCCATTTGCAGCACCATAGATGAGCCTAGAAGTAATCACGCAACTTGGAGTAAGTGAGAAAGCGAAAGACACATATCCTATCATATCACATATAGGTGTTACCTAAAAAATGATACAAACAGAGATATTTCCACGGAGAAACACTATCATAGATTCATTAAAATAACTTAGGGTTCACCAAATGGAAAGGTGTGAGGATTGGATACATTACCATATTGAGGTTAACAGAGAGATACAAACACATGTGAAATATATAATCACCAAAGACCTACGCAATACCAAGAGAAGACTACTCAACATTGTGTCATAACCTACGTGGGACAAGGATCCGAAGAAGAATAGATATATGTATATGTGTGAAAGAACCCCATCTTGCACACCTAGAACAAACAAAACCTTGTAATCAAGCTTGCTGTGATAAAAAATAAAAATTAAGTTAAAAATACCAACAAGAAGTAATGAGACATAAACTTAAAGGGCTTTTTCCTCGCACATTCCATTCTAATTTACAACCTAGAACACCACTTCCAGTAAGGCTCTGTTGCCCTAGTAACCAGATTTGGTAAAGGAGAAATGCTGCCGCCTTGTGGCCGAATCCCGCAAGAGCAGCTTTTAACCCACAGCTAATGGTCACTTACCATTCACAAGGACTCAGGGCTGTAAAGGACACCTGCCCTCAAAATTGTGCTGAGGTAGGGAATGGATACAAACAATTCAAAACAGGCAAAATTTTCAAGAAGGTAGTATGAAGAGGTAAGTTTTCCTCACTCTCTTTTTTAAAACAGGAAAATGGACAAAAGCTCAACCTCAGGAAGTATTAGACTCATGCAATCTAATCTACAAAAAGTTTTCAACTCACACCAGTCGACTGACCATTGGCAAAAAGTCTACAAACAATAAATGCTGAAGAGGTTTTAGAGAAATGTGTACCCTCCAGCTGCTGGTGAGATGTAAAGGGGTTAACTACCAATAATGAGAACAGAAAGGAGCTGCGTTTCAAAGGAAAAATTGAGGTACCATTCAATCCAGCAGGCGCACCCATGGGCCTCTCACCTGAGAAGACCAGAATGAAGAAGACCCGGGCTGCAAAAGCTGCACTGCAGCCTTATTCACAATAGACAAGACAGTGAAGCAACCACAATGTCCATCAACAGATGAAAGGATAAAGAAGAAGTGGTCCATGTACACAATGAATACTAGCCATGGAAAACAATGAAACACTGCTCTTTGAGGCACCATAGATGATCTTGGAGATAATCACAGAACATGAGGTAAGTCGGAAAGCAAAAGTCCTATATCCTATGATATCACTTATAGGCGTTATCTAAGAACTGACACAAATCAACATATTTCCACAGAGAAAGTCAATCACAGACTTATTAAAAAAAACTATGCTTATCTAAAAGGAAAGGTGGGGGGGATGGATAAATGAAGATTAGCGTTACCATATGTATACAAATACATATTATCTACATATATCAAAAAGACCGACCATATAGCAAGGAAGGATTACGGAACACTCTGTAATAATTTACACGGGAAGAGGATCTCTACATAAATAGGTATATAGAATATGTAGATGAACCAGAGTGTGTACACCTTGGACAAGCAACATTCTAACCATTACCCCAATTGAAAACATGAAAACAACGAACTAGGAGTAATGAGACATAAACTTATGGGGGGTTTTCCTGGCACATTCCATCCAGATTTAAAACCTAGGCAAACAACTTCCAGAACGGCTCTGCTGCCCTAGTACCCAGATTTGGGAATGGAGAAATGCTGCATCCTAGTGGCCGTTTCCCACAACAGCAGCTTTAATCCCACTGCAGAGGTCACTAAATATTCACCAATTGCAGGTCTGTAAATCACACCGGCCCTCCAAAAAATACTGAGGTCGAAAATCGACCAAAAAATTCTAGAGTGCCACCTTCCAAAAAGAAACTTTGAAGAGGTATATTATACTCACACTTTTTTTCTTTTTTCTTTTAACAGAAAAGAAAAAGGCGTGGAAAAATGATGAATTGTAGGAATTTTTACAGACATGTAAACCCAAATTACAAAAACCTATCAGCTCACACCAGTCAGAATGGCCATCAACAAAAATGCTGCAAACAATAAATGCTGACGTGATTGTGGAGAAAGGCGTACCCTCGATTCTAAGGGGGACGTGGTAAGAGCCACTAATGAAAGCACAATTCAGGTGCCTTGAAAAGGTAAACGTTGAGCTACCATACCAGTCAATCAATCATACCCACTGCTGGGTCTATCACCTGAGAAAATGAAAATCAAAAATCACAGGCTGGCAATCCTGCACTCCAGCAATATTTACCATAGGCAACACTTGGAAGCAACGAAAATGTCCATCAACAGAGGAATGCACCAAGAAGAAGTGGTCCATGTACACAATTCAATATGAGCCATGGAAAACGTGGAAGCACTGCTCTTTGAGGCACCATACGTGAGCCTGGAGATAATCACAAAACATGAAGCAGGTCGGAAAGCAAAAGACCTATAGCCTATATTATCACTTAGGGCATTATCTAATAACTGACACAGATGAACATATTTGCAAAGAGAAAGACACTCACAGGCTTAGAAAACAAACTATGCTCATCTAAAAGGAAAGGAGGGGGGAATTGAGAAATGAAGATCAGTGTTACTATACATATACAAATACATATTATATACATGTATCAAAAAGACCGAACACATAGCCAGGGAGGTCGACGGAACACTGTCATATTTTACATGGGAAGAGGATCTGTACATTAATAGACATGCATAATGTACACATGGACCAGATTGTGTACACCTAGGACAAACAATATTCTAAACTTTACCCAGATTAAAAAAATTTTAAAAACCAAGAAGAAGTAATGAGACATAAACTTATGGGGATTTCTCCTGGCAAATTCCATTCTAATTTACAACCTAGGGCAATGACTTCCAGAAAGGCTCTGTTGCCCTAGTACCCAGATTGGGGAATGGAGAAATGCTACCTCCTTGTGGCCGTTTCCCACAACAGCAGCTTTGAACCCACTGCAAAAGGTCACTAAATTTTCACCAACTTGCAGTTCTGTAAATGACACCGGCCCTCCAGAAAATTTCTGGGGTCAAAAATCGACCCAAAAATTCAGAAGAGGGCAACCTTCGAAGAAGACAATTTCAAGAGCTATATTGTACTCACGGTTTTTTCTTTTAAGAGAAAAGAAAAAGGCGTAGGAATATGATGAATTTTAAAAATGTTAATGACATGCATACCCATATTAAAAAAAAAAACCTATCCGCCCACAGCAGTCCGAATGGCCATTAGGAAAAATGCTGCAAAAAATAAACGGTGAAGGGAGGGTGGAGAAATGCGTACCCTCGGTTGTAAGGGGGGGCATGTAAAGAGCCACTAATGAAAACACAATGTAGGTGGTTTGAAAAGGGAAACATTGAGCTACCAGTCAATCAATCACAACCACTGCTTGGCCTATCACCTGAGAAAATGAGAATCAAAAAGTCCCAGGCTGGCAAACCTGTACGCCAGCAAGATTTACCGTAGCCAGCACTCGGAAGCAATGAAAATGTCCATCAACCGAGGAATGCACCAAGAAGAAGTGGTCCACGTACACAATGGAATATTACTCTAATAATAAATATAAATTAAATTTAAAAACAAACAAAAGCAAGGAGACATCAACATTTGTGGGTTTATCCGGGCACATTGCACTCGAATTTATAACCGAAGAACACCACTGGCCGGTAGGTCTGTTTCCCTAGTACCAGCAAGGGGAACGTAGAAAGGCTGCCGCTCTCTGGCCGTTACCTGCAAAAGCAGGTTTAAAGCCTGAGCTAATGGTCACTTCATATGAACAAGTACTGCAGGGCTGTAAATGAAACCTGCCCTCAAAATGTCTTGAGGGAGATAATGGCCAAAATATTGCCAAGGGTGACACATACTTTAAGAAAACACATTGAAGAAATAAGCTCTAATCACAGCTGGAAAAATAAAAAGGGCATGTCTTAAAGCTCAATTTCAACGCATTATGAGACACATGCAAATTCAGCCACAAAGAGGTATCAGCTCACACCACTCAGAATAACCATCCGCAAAAACTACAAAGAATAAATGCTGAGGGTGCTGGGAAGAAATACATACCCTCCACTTTAAGTGGGACCTAACCTGGAAAGAGCCACTAAGGAGAACAGAATAGAGGTGCCTTTAAAAGGTAAACATTGAGCTACCATAGGATCCAGCAGACCTATTCCTGGACCTATAAACTAAGAAGACAGAATTGGAAGGACACAGGCACGCAAATCTGCATGGCATAGTATTACAATAGCCAAGATATGGAAGTAACCAAAAAGTCCACCGACAGATGGGTGGACAAAGAAGAACTGCTACCTGTACAGATGGACTATGAGCTAGTGAAAAAATGAAACAATGCCATTTGCAGCACCATAGATGAGCCTAGAAGTAATCACGCAACTTGGAGTAAGTGAGAAAGCGAAAGACACATATCCTATCATATCACATATAGGTGTTACCTAAAAAATGATACAAACAGAGATATTTCCACGGAGAAACACTATCATAGATTCACTAAAATAACTTAGGGTTCACCAAATGGAAAGGTGTGAGGATTGGATACATTACCATATTGAGGTTAACAGAGAGATACAAACACATGTGAAATATATAATCACCAAAGACCTACGCAATACCAAGAGAAGACTACTCAACATTGTGTCATAACCTACGTGGGACAAGGATCCGAAGAAGAATAGATATATGTATATGTGTGAAAGAACCCCATCTTGCACACCTAGAACAAACAAAACCTTGTAATCAAGCTTGCTGTGATAAAAAATAAAAATTAAGTTAAAAATACCAACAAGAAGTAATGAGACATAAACTTAAAGGGCTTTTTCCTCGCACATTCCATTCTAATTTACAACCTAGAACACCACTTCCAGTAAGGCTCTGTTGCCCTAGTAACCAGATTTGGTAAAGGAGAAATGCTGCCGCCTTGTGGCCGAATCCCGCAAGAGCAGCTTTTAACCCACAGCTAATGGTCACTTACCATTCACAAGGACTCAGGGCTGTAAAGGACACCTGCCCTCAAAATTGTGCTGAGGTAGGGAATGGATACAAACAATTCAAAACAGGCAAAATTTTCAAGAAGGTAGTATGAAGAGGTAAGTTTTCCTCACTCTCTTTTTTAAAACAGGAAAATGGACAAAAGCTCAACCTCAGGAAGTATTAGACTCATGCAATCTAATCTACAAAAAGTTTTCAACTCACACCAGTCGACTGACCATTGGCAAAAAGTCTACAAACAATAAATGCTGAAGAGGTTTTAGAGAAATGTGTACCCTCCAGCTGCTGGTGAGATGTAAAGGGGTTAACTACCAATAATGAGAACAGAAAGGAGCTGCGTTTCAAAGGAAAAATTGAGGTACCATTCAATCCAGCAGGCGCACCCATGGGCCTCTCACCTGAGAAGACCAGAATGAAGAAGACCCGGGCTGCAAAAGCTGCACTGCAGCCTTATTCACAATAGACAAGACAGTGAAGCAACCACAATGTCCATCAACAGATGAAAGGATAAAGAAGAAGTGGTCCATGTACACAATGAATACTAGCCATGGAAAACAATGAAACACTGCTCTTTGAGGCACCATAGATGATCTTGGAGATAATCACAGAACATGAGGTAAGTCGGAAAGCAAAAGTCCTATATCCTATGATATCACTTATAGGCGTTATCTAAGAACTGACACAAATCAACATATTTCCACAGAGAAAGTCAATCACAGACTTATTAAAAAAAACTATGCTTATCTAAAAGGAAAGGTGGGGGGGATGGATAAATGAAGATTAGCGTTACCATATGTATACAAATACATATTATCTACATATATCAAAAAGACCGACCATATAGCAAGGAAGGATTACGGAACACTCTGTAATAATTTACACGGGAAGAGGATCTCTACATAAATAGGTATATAGAATATGTAGATGAACCAGAGTGTGTACACCTTGGACAAGCAACATTCTAACCATTACCCCAATTGAAAACATGAAAACAACGAACTAGGAGTAATGAGACATAAACTTATGGGGGGTTTTCCTGGCACATTCCATCCAGATTTAAAACCTAGGCAAACAACTTCCAGAACGGCTCTGCTGCCCTAGTACCCAGATTTGGGAATGGAGAAATGCTGCATCCTAGTGGCCGTTTCCCACAACAGCAGCTTTAATCCCACTGCAGAGGTCACTAAATATTCACCAATTGCAGGTCTGTAAATCACACCGGCCCTCCAAAAAATACTGAGGTCGAAAATCGACCAAAAAATTCTAGAGTGCCACCTTCCAAAAAGAAACTTTGAAGAGGTATATTATACTCACACTTTTTTTCTTTTTTCTTTTAACAGAAAAGAAAAAGGCGTGGAAAAATGATGAATTGTAGGAATTTTTACAGACATGTAAACCCAAATTACAAAAACCTATCAGCTCACACCAGTCAGAATGGCCATCAACAAAAATGCTGCAAACAATAAATGCTGACGTGATTGTGGAGAAATGCGTACCCTCGATTCTAAGGGGGACGTGGTAAGAGCCACTAATGAAAGCACAATTCAGGTGCCTTGAAAAGGTAAACGTTGAGCTACCATACCAGTCAATCAATCATACCCACTGCTGGGTCTATCACCTGAGAAAATGAAAATCAAAAATCACAGGCTGGCAATCCTGCACTCCAGCAATATTTACCATAGGCAACACTTGGAAGCAACGAAAATGTCCATCAACAGAGGAATGCACCAAGAAGAAGTGGTCCATGTACAGAATGGAATATTAGCCATGGAAAACATGGAAGCACTGCTCTTTGAGGCACCATAGATGAGCCTGGAGATAATCACAAAACATGAAGTAGGTCGGAAAGCAAAAGACCTATAGCCTATATTATCACTTAGGGCATTATCTAATAACTGACACAGATGAACATATTTGCAAAGAGAAAGACACTCACAGGCTTAGAAAACAAACTATGCTCATCTAAAAGGAAAGGAGGGGGGAAATTGAGAAATGAAGTTTAGTGTTACTATACATATACAAATACATATTATATACATGTATCAAAAAGACCGAACATATAGAAAGGGAGGTTGACGGAACAGTGTAATATTTTACATGGGAAGAGGATCTGTATATTAATAGACGTACATAATGTACAAATGAACCAGATTGTGTACACCTAGTACAAACAATATTCTAAACTTTACCCAGATTAAAAATATTTTAAAAACCTAGAAGAAGTAATGAGACATAAACTTATGGGGATTTCTCCTGGCAATTTCCATTCTAATTTACAACCTACAAGAATGACTTCCAGAGAGGCTCTGCTGCCCTAGTACCCAGATTGGGGAATGGAGAAATGCTACCTCTTTGTGGCCGTTTCCCACAACAGAAGCTTTGAACCGACTGCAAAAGGTCACTAAATTTTTACCAACTTGCAGTTCTGTAAATGACACCTGCCCTCCAGAAAATTTCTGGGGTCAAAAATCGACCCAAAAATTCAGAAGAGGGCAACCTTCGAAGAAGACAATTTCAAGAGCTATATTGTACTCACGGTTTTTTCTTTTAAGAGAAAAGAAAAAGGCGTAGGAATATGATGAATTTAAAAAATTTTAATGACATGCATACCCATATTACAAAATCCTATCTGCTCACAGCAGTCAGAATGGCCATTAGGAAAAATGCTGCAAAAAATAAATGGTGAAGGGAGGGTGGAGAAATGCGTACCCTTGGTTGTAAGGGGGGGCATGTAAAGGGCCACTAATGAAAACACAATGTAGGTGCTTTGAAAAGGGAAACATTGAGCTACCATATGATCCTGCAGGCCCACTCCTCGAACTATAATCTAAAAAGAGAGAATTGGAAAGACACAGACAGGCAAATCTGCCTTGCATAGTATTATAATAGCCAAGATATGGAAGTAACCAAAAAGTCCACCATCAGATGGGTGGACAAAGAAGAACTCCACCATATACAGATGGAAAATTCGCTAGTGAAAAAAAATGAAACAATGCCATTTGCAGCACCATAGATGAGTCTAGACGTAATCACACCACGTGTAATAAGTGAGAAAGCAAAAGACACATATCCTATCATATCACTATTAGGAGTTACTTAAAAATTGATACCAATGAAGATATTTCCACAGAGAAAGGTAATCACAGATTCATTAAAAAAACTTATGGTTCAGCAAATAGAAAGGGATGAGGATTGCATACATTACCATATTGGGGTTAACAGAGATATACAAACCATGTGAAATATATAACCGCCAAAGACGTACGGAAGACCAGGAGAAGACTACTCAACATTGTGTCATAACCTACATGGGAAAAGGATGCGAGGAAGAATAGATACATGTATATGTGTGAAAGAACCACATCTTGCACACCTAGAACAAACAAACCATTGTAATCATATTTGCTGGGATAAAAAATAAAAAGTAAATTATAAATATAAACAAGAAGTAATGAGACATAAATTTAAAGGGCTTTTTCCAGGCAAATTTCATTCTAATTTACAACCTAGAACACCACTTCCATTAAGGCTCTGTTTCCCTAGTAACAAAATTTGGTAAAGGGGAAATGCTGCCACCTTGTGGCCATTTCCTGCAAGAGCAACTTTAAACTCACAGCTAATGGTCACTTAACATTCACAAGGACTCAGGGCTATCAAGGACACCTGCCCTAAAAAATTGTGCTGAAGTAGGGAATGGACAAAAATATTCAAAAAAGGCAAATGTTTCAAGAAGAGAGTATGAAGAGTTAAGTTTTACTCATGCTCTTTTAAAAAAAAAGAAAATTGGATAAAAGCTCAACCTCAGGGAGTGTTAGCCCTATGCAATCTAATCTATAAAAATTTTCAACTTACACCAGTCGACTGACCATCAGCAAAAATTCTACAAACAAAAAATGCTGAAGGGGTTTTAGAGAACTGTGTACACTCTACCTGCTGGTGAGACGTAAAGGGGTAAGAGCCAATAATGAGAACAGAAAGGAGCTGTGTTTAAAAGTAAAAATGGAGGTACCATTCAATCCAGCAGGCGCATCATTGGATCTCTCACCTGAAAAGACAAGAATCGAGAAGACACAGGCCACAAAAGCTGCAGTGCAGCCTTATTCACAATAGCCAAGACAGTGGAGCAATCAAAATGTCCAACAACAGGTGAATGGATAAAGAAGAAGTGGTCCATGTACACAATGGAATATTAGCCATGGAAAACAATGATCCATTGTTCTTTGAGGCACCACAAATGAGTCTGGATATAATCACGAAACATGAGGAAAGTCAGAAACGAAAAGACCTATATTCTATGATAGCACTTATAGGCGTTATCTAATAACTGACACAAATGAACGTATTTCCACAGAGAGAGACACTCACAGACTTCAAAAAGAAACTATGCTCATCTAAAAGGAAAGGTGGGGGGAATGGATAAATTAAGATTAGTGTTACTATATGTATACAAACACATATTATATACATATCTCAAAAAGACCGACCATATAGCAAGGGAGGTCTGCGGAACGCTCTGTAACATTTTACATGGGAAGAGGATCTGTACTTGAATAGACATATATAATGTACAAATGAACCCGATTGTGTACACCTAGGACAAACAATATTCTAAGCTTTACTCCAATTAAAAGAATTTTTAAAACCAGGAAGAAATAATGAGACATAAACTTATGGGGGTTTCTCCATGCACATGCCAATGTAATTTACAACCTAGGAACACGACTTCCAGAAAGACTCTGCTGCCCGAGTACCCAGATTTGGGAATGGATAAATACTGCCTCCTTGAGGCCACTTCCCACAACAGCAGCTTTAAACCCATTGCTAAATGTCACTAAATATTCACCAAACTTGCAGTTCGGTAAATGACACCTGCTCTCTAAAAAAATTCTGGGGTGGAAAATCGACCAAAAAATTCAAAAGAGGGCAACCTTCCAAGAAGACAATTTCAAGAATTATACTGTACTCCCAATTGTTTCCGTTTTTTTAACAGAAAAGAAAACGGTGGAAAAAAATGATGAGTTTTACGAATTTTGAAAGACATGCAAACCGAAATTACAAAAACCTATCAGCTCACAGCAGCCAGAAGGGCCATTAGCATAAATGCTGCAAACAATAAATGCTGAAGCGATTGTGGGGAAATGCGTACCCTCGATTCTAAGGGGGACGTGGTAAGAGCCACTAATGAAAACACAAAGAAGGTGCTTTGAAAAGGGAAACACGGTGCTATCAGTCAATCAATCACACCCACTGCTGGGCCTATCACCTGAGAAAATGAGAATCAAAAAGTCACAGGCTGGCAATCCTGCACTCCAACAATATTTACCATAGCCAACACTTGGAAGTAATGAAAATGTCCATCAACCAAGGAATGCACAAAGTAGAAGTGGTCCACGTACACAGTGGAAAATTACTCCAATCAAAAATAAAAATTAAATTTAAAATTCCAACAAAAGTAAGGAGACATCAGTTTTTGTGGGTTTGTCCAGGCACACTCCACTCTAATTTATAACCGAGAAACACCACAGGCCACAAGGGCTTTTCCCTAGTTACCAGGGTGGGGAACATAGAAAGGCTGCTACCCTCTGGCAGTTACCTGCAAAAGCAGCTTTAAAGCCTGTGTTAATGGTCATTTCATAGGAACAAGTACTGCAGAACTAAATGAAACCTGCCCTCAAAATGTCTTGAGGGATGTAATGGCCAAAACATGTCAAAATGTGACACATACTTTAAGAGAACACTTTGAAGAACTAAGGGGTAATCACAGCTTGAAAAATAAAAAGGACATGCCTTAAAGCTCAATTCAACGGATTATGAGGCACATGCGAATTCAACCACAAAGAGGTATCAGCTCACACTTGTTAAAATAACAATCAGCAAGAAAACTACAAACAATAAATGCTGAAGGTGTTGTGGAGGAATGCATACCCTCAACTTTAAGTGGGATGTAACTTGGAAAGAGCCACTAATGAGAACAGAATGGAGCTGCCTTAAAAATGTAAACATTGAGCTACCATATGACCCAGCAATCCCACTACTGGGTATACACCCAGAGAAAACCATTATTCAAAAATACACATGCACCCGAATGTTTATTACAGCACTATTTACAATAGCTAGGTCATGGAAGCAACCTAAATGCCCATCCACAGACGAATGGATAAAGAAGTTGTGGTACATATCTAGAATGGAATATTACTCAGCCACAAAAAGGTACCAAATTGTTTCATTTGTTGAGACGTGGATGGATCTAGAGACTGTCATACAGAGTGAAGTAAGTCAGAAAGAGAAAAACAAATATCATATATTAACGCAGATATGTGGAACCTAAAAAATTGGTACAGATGAGCCAGTTTGCAGGGCAGAAGTTGAGACACAGATTTAGAGCACAGACATATGGACACCAAGGGGGGGAAAATGTGGTGGGGTGGGGATGGTGTTGTGCTGAATTGGGCGATTGGGATTGACATGTATACACTTGATGTGTATAAAATTGATAACTGATAAGAACCTGCAGTATAAAAAAACAAACAAAACAACTAATACTAAACTTTCATTCGGTTATTTGTATGGAAATATGTTAATATAAATGTTTCAGACTTTACATGAAATTTCTAAAAATCTTATATGTTCTGGTATAATGTTATAATTCATAATCCTAGTTATTACTTTAAAATGTATATCTCAGAAATAACTAATTTTCTTGTCAACTGCATTATTATAAGCTTTCATCAAATCTTTAACCGTGGTCATTTTTAAGTCTTTTGTCATTTACAGACAGTTCTGGGTGTACTCTGATGCTTTTGCAAATATGTTCCTATAAAAGGGTTTCATCTTCATGAAATTCATGGAAAAGACTCTGACAAGTACAGGTTTCTGGTAACTCTACTGTACTGCTGAACTGAATGAATAAGCATTTTCAGAACTCTAATGATAAAACTAATGAACTCATAAAAGTGCTAACAAAAGATCAAGATAAAAAAAAATTAATTACATGGGACTGAGTGAACTGATGACGATAAGTATAATTTTTGTTACTTTCTGTTTGAATTAAAAAAAAATCCCACAAGGACCCAGAGGCAAAGAATATACAAATCAATTTTCATTGCAAGGTAAAGCAGCTGCTACAGTGAAGGACTACTGGACGGAATGTCAATATTATGACATAGTATGAGTGTGTTTCATGTTTGGTAATTGCAATCATTGTTGCTTTTGTTGTGATCATCCATGTACAATGCTTGATGTCAGTCTGTTTATCTCTTGTAAAAATAAAATACAGTGTGTGTGTTTGGGGAAAAAAACGAATAAGAACTAATGAGACATAAACTTATGGGGATTTCTCCTGGCAAACTCCATTATAATTTACAACCTAAGACAACGACTTCCAGAAAGGCTCTGCTGCCCTAGTACCTAGAATGGGGAATGGCGAAATGCTGCCTCCTTCTGGCCGTTTCCCACAACAACAGCTTTAAACCCACTGCAAAAGGTCACTAAATATTCACCAACTTGCAGTTCTGTAAATGACACCTGCCCTCCAAAAAAATTCTGGGGTCAAAAATCAAACAAAAAATTCAAAAGAGGGCAACCTTCGAAGAAGATAATTTCAAGAGGTATATGGTGCTCACAGATTTTTCTTTTGATAAAAGAAAAAGATGTGGAAAAATGATGAATTTTAGGAATTTTGAAAGATATGCAAACCCAAATTACAAATACCTATCAGATCACAGCAGTCAGAATGGCCATCAGCAAAAATGGTGCAAACAATAAATGCTGAAGCGATTGTGGAGAAATGCGTACTCTCGGTTCTAAGGGGGACGTTGTAAAAGTCACTAATAAAAACACATTGGAGGTGCTTTGAAAAAGTAAACACTGAGTGACCAGTCCATCAATCACACCCACTGCTGGGCCTATCACCAGAGAAAACGAGAATCACAAAGTCACAGGCGGGCTTCCCTGGTGGCGCAGTGGTTGGGAATCTGCCTGCTAATGCAGGGGACATGGGTTCGAGCCCTGGTCTGGGAAGATCCCACATGCCACGGAGCAACTGGGCCCGTGAGCCACAACTGCTGAGCCTGCGCGTCTGGAGCCTGTGCCCCGCAACGGGAGGGGCCGCGATGGTGAAAGGCCCGCGCACTGCGATGAAGAGTAACCCCCCGCACCACGATGGAGAGTGGCCCCCGCTTGCCGCAACTGGAGAAAGCCCTCGCACGAAACGAAGACCCAACACAGCCAAAATAAATAAATAAATAAAGTAGCTATAAACCCATTACTAAAAAAAAAAAGTCACAGGCTGGCAATCCTGCACTCCAGCAATATTTACCATAGGCAACATTGGAAACAACGAAAATGTCCATCAACAGAGGAATGCACCAAGAAGTGGTCCATGTACAAAACAGAATATTAACTCCTATAATAAATATAAATTAAATTTAAAAATCCAACAAAAGTAAGGAGACATCAGCTTTTGTGTCTTTATCTGGGCACATTCTACTCTAATTTACAACCGAGGAACACCACTGGCCGTAAAGTGTGTTTCCCTAGTATGAACGTGAGGAATGTAGAAAGGTAGCAGCCCTGTGGCCGTTACCTGCAAAAGCAGTTTAAAGCCTGTGCTAATGGTCACTTCATATGAACAAGTACTGTAGGGATGAAAATGAAACCTGCCCTCAAAATGTCTTGAGGGAGGTAATGGCCAAAACATTTCAAAATTTAACACATACTTTAAGAAACCACTTTGAAGAACTAAGCTGTAATTACAGCTTGAAAAATAAAAATGACTTGCCTTAAAGCTTAATTGCAACGGAATATGAGACACATGCAAATTCAACCGTAAAGAGGTGTCAGCTCACACCCGTCAGAATAACCATCAGCAAAAACTACAAAGAATAAATTCTGAAGGTGCTGTGGAGAAATGCATACCCTCAACTTTAAGTGGGACGTAACCTGGAAAGAGCCACTAATGATAACAGAATGGAGGTACCTTTAAAAGGTAAACACTGAGCTACCATATGACCTAGCAGACCTATTCCTGGACCTATAAACTAAGAAGACAGAATTGGAAGGACACAGGCAGGCAAATCTGCAATGCATACTATTACAATAGCCAATATATGGAAGTAACCAAAAAGTCCACTGACAAATGGGTGGACAAAGAAGAACTGCTACATGTACAGATGGAATATGAGCTAGTGAAAAAATGAAACAATGCCATTTGCAGCACCATAGATGAGTCTAGAGGTAATCACACAACTTGTAGTAAGTGAGAAAGTGAAAGACACATATCCTATCATATCAGCTATAGTTGTTACCTAAAAATTGATACAAACGAAGATATTTCCACAGAGAAAGGCAATCACAGATTCATTAAAGAAACTTATGGTTCACCAAATGGAAAGGTGTGAGGATTGGATACATTACCATATTGAGGTTAACAGAGACATACAAACACATGTGAAATATATAATCACCAAAGACCTACGCAATACCAAGAGAAGACTACTCTACATTGTGTCATAACCTACATGGGAAAAGGATCCGAAGAAGAATAGATATGTGTATATGTGTGAAAGAAGCACATCTTGCACACCTAGAACAAACAAAACATTGTAATCAAGTTTGCTGTGATAAAAAATAAAAATTAACTTAAAAATACGAACAAGAAGTAATGAGACATAAACTTAAAGGGCTTTTTCCTGGCACATTCCATTCTAATTTGCAACCTAGACCACCACTTCCAGGAAGGCTCTGTTCCCATAGTAACCAGATTTGGTAAAGGAGAAATGCTGCCGCCATGTGGCCGTTTCCCGCGAGAGCGGCTTTAGACCCACAGCTAATGGTCACTTAACATTCACAAGGACTCAGGGCTGTAAAGGACACCTGCCGTCAAAAATTCTGCTGAGGTAGGGAACGGACAAAAAAATTTAATACATGCAAATTTTTCAATAAAATACTATGAAGAGGTAAGTATTACTCACTGTCTTTAAAAAAAGGAGAATGGATTAAGGCTCAACCTCAGGAATTATTAGACTCATGCAATCTAATCAACAAAAAGGTTTCCAATCACACCAGTCCACTGACCATCAGCAAAAAGTCTACAAACCATAAATGCTGATGCGGTTGTAGAGAATTGTGTATCCTCTAGCTGCTGGTGAGATGCAAAGTGGTTAACAGCCAGTAATGAGAACAGAAAAGAGCTGCATTTAAAAGTAAAAATTTAGGTACCATTCAATCCAGCAGGTGCACCATTGGACCTCTCACCTGAGAAGACAAGTATTGAGAAGACACAGGTTGCAAAAGCTGCAGTGCAGCCTTATTCACAATAGCCAAGGCAGTGAAGGGATAAAAATGTCCATCAACAAGTGAATGGATATAGAATAAGTGGTCCACGTACACAATGAAATATTAGCCATGAAAACAATGAAACCCTGCTCTTTGAGGCACCACAAATGAGCCTGGATATAATCACAAATCATGAGGTAAGTCAGAAAGCAAAAGACTTATATCCTATGGTATCACTTATAGGCGTTATCTAATAACTGACACAAATGAACACAATTCACAGAGAAATACACTCACAAACTTTGAAAACCAGCTTTGCTCATCTAAAGGGAAAGGTGGGGGGAATGGATAAATGAAGATTAGTGTTACTATATGATATGGATATGATCCAAATACATATTATACACATATTACAAAAAGACCGACCATATAACAAGGGAGGTCTACAGAACACTCTGTATTAATTTACATGGGAAGAAGATCTCCACATAAATAGATACAAATAATGGGTAAATGAACCAGAGTGTGTACACCTTGGACAAGCAACATTCTAACCATTACCCTGATTTAAAAAATTAAAACAACGAAAAAGAATTAATCAGACATAAACTTATGGGGCGTTTTCCAGCCCATTCCATTCAAATTTACAACCTAGGAAAACGACTTCCAGAACGGCTCTGCTGCCCTAGTAACCAGATTTGGTTTATGGAGAAATGCTGCTGCCTTGTGGCCGTTTCGAACAACAGCAGCTTAAGCCTAGTGCTAATGGTCCCTAAATATTCACACTCATTGCAGGCCTGTAAATGACACCAACATTTCAAAACAATCCTGGGGTTGAAAATTGACCAAAAAATTCAAAAGAGGGCAACGTTCCAGGAAGACACTTTCAAGACGGATATTGTACTCACACTTTTTTTTCTTTTTTCTTTTAACAGAAAAGAAAAAGGTGTGGAAAAATGATGAATTTTAGAATATTTAACGACATGCATACCCATATTACAAATACCTATCAGCTCACAGCAGTCAGAATGGCCATTATCAAAAATGCTGCAAAAAATAAATGCTGAAGGGATTGTGGAGAAATGCGTACCCTCAGTTGTAAGGGGGGGCATGTTAAGAGCCACTAATGAAAACACAATGTAGGTGCTTTGAAAAGGGAAACATTGAGCTACCAGTCAATCAATCAAAACCACTGTTGGACCTATCACCTGAGAAAATGAGAATCAAAAAGTCACAAGCTGGCAATCCTTCACTCCAGCAATATATACCATAGCCAACACTTGGAAGCAATGAAAATGTCCATCAACCGAGGAATGCACCAAGAAGAAGTGGTCCATGTACACAATGGAATATTACTCCAATACTAAATATAAATTAAATTAAAAAAAACAAACAAAAGTAAGGAGACATCAGCATTTGTGGGTATATCCGGGCACATTGCACTCTAATTTATAACCGAGGAACACCACAGGCCGGAAGGTCTGTTTCCCTAGTTACCAGAGTGGGGAACGTAGAAAGGCTGCCGCCCTCTGGCCGTTACCGCAAAATCAGGTTTAAAGCCTGTGCTAATGGTCACTTCATATGAACAAGTAATGCAGGGCTGTAAATGAAAACTGCCTTCAAAATGTCTCGAGGGAGGTAATGGCCAAAAATTTTCAAAATGTGACACATACTTTAAGAAAACATCTTGAAGAACTAAGCTGTAATCACTTTTTGATAAATAAAAAGGACATGCTTTAAAGCTCAATTTCAACAGATTATGGGACACATGCAAATTCAACCACAAAGCGGTATCAGCTCACACCTGTCAGAATAACCCTCAGCAAAAAAACTGCAAACAATAAATACTGAAGGTGTTTTGGAGAAATGCATACCCTCAACTTTAAGTTGGACGGAACCTGGAAAGAGCCACTAATGAGAACTGAATGGTGGTGCCTTTAAAACGTACACACTGAGTTACCATATGATACAGCAAGCCCACTCCTTGGACTATAACATAAGAAGATAGAACTGGAAAGACACAGGCAAGCAAATGTGTATTGCAGCAGTATTACAATAGCCAAGACATGGAGACAACCAAAAAGTCCATCAAGAGGTGCGTGGCCAAAGAAGAACTGGTACACGTACAGATGGAATATTAGCCAGCGGAAAAAATAACACAATGCCATTTGCAGCACCATGTATGATTCTTGAGGTAATCAGGCAAATTGTACTAAGTCAGAAAGCAAAAGACACATATCCTATAATATCACTTATAGGTCTTAGCTAAAAATTGATACCAATGAAGATATTTCCACAGAGAAATGCAATCACAGATTCAAGAAACTAACTTATGGCTCACCAAATGGAAAGGTGTGAGGATTGGATGCATTAGGATATTGGGGTTAACACAGATATAGAAACAAATGTGAAATGTGTAATCACCAAAGACCTACATAATACCAAAAGAAGATTACTCAACATTGTATCATAACCTACATGGGAAAATGATCCAAAGAAGAATAGATATATGTATATGTTTAAAAGAACCACATCTTGCACACCTAGAAGAAACAAAACATTTTAATCAAATTTGCTCTGATAAAAAATAAAAATTAAATTAAAAAAAGAACAAGAAGTAATGAGAAATAAACTTAAGGGGCTTTTTGCTGGCACATTACATTCTAATTTACAACCAGAACATGACTTCCATTAAGGCTCTGCCATCACTAATAAAGCAGCTTTATAATCAATGCTGAAGGTAGCTTAAAAGAAGTCTCACTAATTATTGATAGTAACAAGAAAACAAAGAAAAGTAAAAATCTCACTGCAAAAAGTATACATAGAGTAAGTCAAGGTAGATCAAACACTTATTAAACTTCTGTAAAGAATAAAAGACAACAGTAGTATGTTTTTTTTAAAAAGAGAGGGCCCAAAGGAATCTGAAATGAAAGAGTTGATGTTACAACAGACCCCACAGAAATACAAAGTATCCTAAGATACACACAGGGTAACTCAGGGCTCAGATTGGACAGAGCCCACTCTCCAGTCCCCTGTACATGACTTACAGGAGCCTCAGGAACTGAGGAGGGGGTCCCTGAGGAGAGGCTCAAGATAGAATATGGTAGGCATTAACATGGCTCCATTCATCTTAAACATGCCTGAACTACATTCACACGAGATGATT
Organism: Balaenoptera acutorostrata; assembly: GCF_949987535.1. NCBI lineage: Eukaryota > Metazoa > Chordata > Mammalia > Artiodactyla > Balaenopteridae > Balaenoptera > Balaenoptera acutorostrata. Next base: position 1,549,744 of record NW_026646029.1, on the reverse strand, counting down.
TTGTCCTGTATGTACATCGGCACCTCTAGTCGGAACTGCAGATCTTTGGCTTCACCACCTCTACTGACAGCATTAGCTTCACCTGCTGTGGTCGTCTCCTATAGGATTTCTAGAACCACAAAGCATCGAAGCTTCACAGGACCCAGAGTCTGTGCGACTCCACGCAGAGTCTCAGAGTCTCAACTCCACTCAGATACTCCACTCTTGGAGGGCACACACAAAGTAGTGAGCACATCAGAACCCAGGGGAAGGAGCAGTGACCCCGTAGGAGAATGACCAGAACTACCTGCTACTTTTAGAGGGTCTCCTGCAGAGGCAGGTGGTAGCTGTGGCTGTGGCTCACCGTGAGGACAACGACACTGGCAGCAGAAGTTCTGGGAAATACTCCTTGGTGTGAGCCCTCCCAGAGTCCGCCATTAGCCCCACCAAGAGCAAGGTAGGCTCCAGTGCTGGGTCACCTCAGGCGAAACTACCAACAGGGAGGGAACCCAGCCCCATGCATCAGCAGATAAGTGGATTAAACTTTTTATTAAAGTTTTATTTAATCTGCAGACAAGCAGATTAAAGCTTTGCCCACCAAAGAAACACCCAGCTCTACCCACCACCAGTCCCTCCCATCAGGAAGCTTGCACAAGCCTCTAAGATAGACTCATCCACTGGAGAGCAGACAGCAGAAGCAAGAAGAACTACAATTCTGCAGCCTGTGGAAGGAAAACCACATTCACAGAAAGATAGACAAAATGAAAAGGCAGAGGACTTTATACCAGATTAAGGAACAAGATAAAACCCTAGGATAAAAAACGAAATGAGGTGGAGATAGGGAACCTTCCAGAAAAAAGAATTCAGAATAATGATAGTGAACATGATCCAAGACCTTGGTAATAGAATGGAGGCAAAGATCGAGAAGATGCAAGAAATGCTTAACAAAGACCTAGAAGAATTAAGGAGCAAACACCTCGAAGAATTAAAGAACAAACAAAGAGAGGTGAACAATATAATAACTGAAATGAAAAATACACTAGAAGGAATCAGTATCAGAATAACTGTGACAGAAGAACGGATAAGTGACCTGGAAGACAGAAAGGTGGAAATCACTGCCATGGAACAGAATAAAGAAAAAGAATGAAAATAAATGAAGACACCCTAAGAGTCCTCTGGGACAACATTAAACGCAACAACATTCACATCATAGGGGTCCCAGAAGGAGAAGAGAGAGAGAAAGGACCCGAGAATACATTTGAAGAGATTATAGTCGAAAACTTCCCTAGCATGGGAAAAGAAATAGCCACCCAAGTCCAGGAAGTGCAGAGAGTCCCAGTCAGGATAAATCAAAGGAGAAAAATGCCAAGACACATAGTAACCAAATTGACAAAAATTGAAGACAAAGAAAAATTATTGAAAGCAACAAAGGAAAAATGACAAATAACATACAAGGGAACTCCCATAAGGATAACAGCTGATTTCTCAGCAGAAAATCTACAAGCCAGAAGGGAGTGGCATAAATTTAAAGTGATGAAAGGGAAGAACCTACAACCAAGAGTACTCCACCCAGCAAGGATCTCATTCAGATTTGACAGAGAAATCATAAGCCCTACAGACAAGCAAAGGCTAAGAGAATTCAGCACCATGAAACCAGCTCTACACCAAACGCTAAAGGAACTTCTCTAAGTGGGAAACACAGGAGAAGAAAAGGACCCACCAAGACAAACCCATAACAATTAAGAAAATAGTAATAGGAACATACATATCAATAATTACCTTAAACGTGAATGGACTAAATGTTCCAACCAAAAGACACAGGCTCTCTGAATGGATACAAAAACAAGACCCATATATATGCTGTCTACAAGAGACCCATTTCAGACCTAGGGACACATACAGACTGAAAGTGAGGCGATGGAAAAATATATTCTATGCAAATGAAAATCAAAAGAAAGCTGGAGTAGCAATACTCATATCAGATAAAATAGACTTTAAAATAAAGAATGTTACAAGCGACAAGGAAAGACACTACATAATTGTCAAGGGATCAATCCAAGAAGAAGATATAACAATTATAAATATATATGTGCCCAACATAGGAGCACCTCAATACATAAGGCAACTGCTAACAGCTATAAAAGAGGAAATCAACAGTAACACAATAATAGCAGGGGACTTTAACAGCTCACTTACACCAGTGGAGATCATCCAGACAGAAAATTAATAAGGAAACACAAGCTTTAAATGACAAAATAGACCAGATATAGTTAATTGATATTTATAGGACATTCCATCCAAAAACAGCAGATTACACGTTCTTCTCAACTGCACACGGAACATTCTCCAGGATAGATCACATCTTGGGTCACAAATGAAGCCTCAGTAAATTTAAGAAAACTGAAATCATATCAAGCAGCTGTTCCGACCACAATGCTATGAGATTAGAAATCAATAACAGGGACAAAACCGTAAAAAACACAAACACATGGAGGCTAAACAATACGTTACTAAATAACCAAGAGATCACTGAAGAAATAAAAGAGGAAATCAAAAACTACCTAGAGACAAATGACAACAAAAACACGATGATCCAAAACCTATGGGATGCAGCAAAAGCAGTTCTAAGAGGGAAGTTTATAGCAATACAAGCCTACCTCAAGAAACAAGAAAAATCTCAAATAAACAATCTAACCTTACACCTAGAGGAACTAGAGAAGGAAGAACAAAACCCAAAGTTAGTAGAATGAAAGAAATCATAAAGATCAAAGCAGAAATAAATGAAATAGAAGCAAAGAAAATGAAAGCAAAGATCAATAAAACTAAAAGCCGGTTCTTTGAGAAGATAAACACAAATGATAAACCTTTAGCCAGACTCAAGAAAAAGAGGGAGAGGAATCAAATCAACAAAATTAGAAGTGAAAACGGAGAAGTTACAACAGACACCACAGGAATACAAAGCATCCTAAGAGACTGCTACAAGCAACTCTATGCCAATAAAATGGACAATCTGGAAGAAATAAACAAATTCTTAGAAAGGGATAACCTTCCAAGACTGAACCAGGAAGAAATAGAAAATATGAACAAACCTATCACAAGCAATGAAATTGAAACTGTGATCAAAAATCTTCCAACAAACAAAAGTCCAGAACCAGATGGCATCACAGGTGAATTCTGTCAAACATTTAGAGAAGAGCTAACACCCAACCTTCTCAAATTCTTCAAAACAATTGCAGGGGAAGGAACACTCCCAAACTCATTCTATGAGACCACCATCACCCTGATACCAAAACCAGACAAAGATACTGCAAGGAAAGAAAATTATAGACCAATATCACTGATGAATATAGATGTAAAAATCCTCAACAAAATACTAGCAAACAGAATCGAACAACACATTAAAAGGATCATACACCATGATCAAGTGGGGTTTATCCCAGGGATGCAAGGATTCTTCAATACACACAAATCAATGTGATACACCATATTAACAAATTGTAGAATAAAACCATATGATCATCTCAATAGATGCAGGAAAAGATTTTGAGAAAATTCAACACCCATTTATGATAAAAACTCTGCAGAGTGTGGGCATAGAGGGAAACTACCTCAACATAATAAAGGCCATATATGACAAACCCACAGCAAACATCATTCTCAACGGTGAAAAACTGAAAACGTTTCCTTTAAGATCAGGAACAAGACGAGGATGTCCACTCTCACCACTACTATTCAACATAGTTTTGGAAGTCCTAGCCATGGCAATCAGAGAAGAAAAAGAAATAAAAGGAATACAAAAAGGAAAAGAAGAAGTAAAATTGTCACTGTTTGCAGATGACATCATATCATAGATAGAGAATCCTAAAGATGCCACCAGAAAACCACTGGAGCTAATCAATGAATTTGATAAAGTTGCAGGATACAAAATTAATGCACAGAAATTGCTTGCATTCCTATACACTAACAATGAAAGAACAGAAAGAGAAGTTAAGGAAACAATCCCATTACCACTGCAACAAAAATAAAATACCTAGGAATAAACCTACCTAAGGAAGTAAAAGACCTGTACTCAGAAAACTATAAGACACTGATGAAAGAAATGAAAGATGATATAAACAGATGGAGACATATACCATGTTCTTGGATTAGAAGAATCAATATTGTGAAAATGACTATACTACCCAAAGCAATCTACAGATTCAATGCAATCCCTATCAAAATACCTTTGGCATTTTCTACAGAACTAGAAAAAAAAATCTTAAAATTTGTAGGGAGACACAAAAGACCCCGGATAGCCAAAGCAGTCTTGAGGGGAAAAAAAAGAGAGCTGGAGGAATCAGACTTCCAGACTTCAGACTATATTACAAAGCTACAGTAATCAAGATAATATGGTACTGGCACAAAAACAGAAATATAGGTCAATAGAACAGGATAGAAAGCACAGAGATAAACCCACGTACCTACGGTCCACTAATCTATGACAAAGGAGGCAAGGGTATACAATGGAGAAAAGACCGTGTCTTCAATAAGTGGTGCTGGGAAAACTGGACAGCTACATGTAAAAGAATGAAATTAGAATACTCCCTAACACCATACACAAAAATAAACTCAAAATGGATTAGAGACCTAAATGTAAGACCAGCCACTATAAAACTCTTAGAGGAAAACATAAGCAGAACAGTCTATGACATAAATCACAGCAAGATCCTTTTTGACCCACCTCCTAGAGAAATGGAAATAAAAACAAAAATTAAAAAATGGGACTTAATGAAATTTAAAATCTTTTGCACAGCAAAGGAAAACATAAGCAAGATGAAAAGACAACCATCAGAATGGGAGAAAATATTTTCAAATGAAGCAAATGGCAAAGGATTAACCTCCAAAAAGCAGCTCCTGTAGCTCAATATCACAAAAGCAAACAACCCAATCCAAAAATGGGCAGACCTAAACAGACATTTCTCCAAAGAAGATATACAGGTTGCCAACAAACACATGAAAGGATGTTGAACATCACTAATTATTAGAGAAATGCAAATCAAAACTACAATGAGGTATAACCTCACACCAGTCAGAATGGCCATCATCAAAAAATCTACCAACAATAAATGCTGGAGAGGCATTTATTGGAGAAAAGGGAACCCTCTTGCACTGTTGGTGGGAATGTAAATTGATATAGCCACTAGGGAGAACAGTATGGGGGTTCCTTAAAAACTAAAAATAGAACAACCGTACAACCCAGCAATCCCACTACTGGACATTTACCCTGAGAAAACCATAATTCAAAAAGAGTCATGTACCACAATGTTCATTGTAGCTCTATTTACAATAGCCAGGACATGGAAGCAACCTAAGTGTCCATCAACAGATAACTGGATAAAGAAGATGTGGCACATATATACAATGGAACATTATTCAGCCATAAAAAGAAACGAAATTGAGTTATTTGTAGTGAGGTGGATGGATCTAGAGTCTGTCCTACAGAGTGAAGTAAGTCAGAAAGAGAAAAACAAATACCGTATGTTAACACATATATATGGAATCTAAAAGAAAAAAGGTTATGAAGAACCTAGGGGCAGGAAAGGATTAAGGACACAGACGTAGAGAAAGGACTTGAGGTCACGGGGAGGGGGAAGGGTAAGCTGGGACAAAGTGAGAGAGTGGTATGGACATATATACACTACCAAATGTAAAATTGATAGCTACTGGGAAGCAGCCACATAGCACAGGGAGATCAGCTCGGTGCTTTGTGACCACCTAAAGGGGTGGGGTAAGGGAGTGAGAGGGAGGTGCAAGAGGGAGGGGATATGGTGTTATATGTATACGTATAGCTGATTCACTTTTTTATACAGCAGAAACTAACACACAATTGTAAAGCAATTATACTCCAATAAAGATGTAAAAGGAAAAAAAAGGAAGCCCAGAGATAAACCTACACACCTATGGTCCACTAATCTATGACAAAGGAGGCAAGGATATACAATGGAGAAAAGACAGTCTCTTCAATAAGTGGTGCTGGGAAAAATGGACAGCTACATGTAAAAGAATGAAATTAGAACACTCCCTAACACCATACACAAAAAAATAAACTCAAAATGGATTAGAGACCGAAATGTAAGACCGGACACTATAAAACTCTTAGAGGAAAACATAGGAAGAATACACTTTGACAAAAATCACAACAAGATCTTTTTTGATCCACCTACTAGAGTAATGGAATAAAAAACAAAAAATAAACAAATGGGAGCAAATGAAACCTAAAAGCTTTTGCAAAGCAAAGGAAACTACAAACAAGATGAAAAGACAACCTGAGAATGGGAGAAAATATTTGCAAATGAATCAATGGACAAAGGATTAATCTCCAATATATATAAACAGCACATGCAGCTCAACAGTAAAAAAACAAACAACCCAATCCAAAAATGGGCAGATGTCGTAAATAGACATTTGTCCCGAGAAGACATACAGATGGCCAAGAAGCACATGAAAAGCTGCTCAACATCACTAATTATTAGGGAAATATAAACCAAAACTACAATGAGGTATCACCTCACACAAGTTAGAATGGGCATCATCAGAAAATCTACAAACAACAAATGCTGGAGAGGGTGTGGAGAAAAGGGAACCCTCTTACACTATCTGTGCAGATGTAAATTGATACAGTCACTATGAAGAACAGTATGGAGGTTCCTTAAAAAACTAAAAATAGAGTTACCATATGACCCAGCAATCCCACTACTGGGCATATACCCAGAGGAAACCATAATTCAAAAAGATATTCACACAATGTTCATTGCAGCACTATTTACAATAGCCAGGTCATGGAAGCAACCTAAATGCCCATAGACAGATGAATGGAAAAGATGTGGTACATATATAAAATGGAATATTACTCAGCCATAAAAAGGAACGAAATTGGGTCATTTGGAGAGACGTGGATAGATCTAGAGACTGTCATACAGAGTGAAGTAAGTCAGAAAGAGAAAAAAAATATCATATTTAAGTGCATACATGTGGAACCTAGAAAAATGGTACAGATGAACCAGTTTGCAAGGCAGAAATAGAGACACAGATGTAGAGAACAAATGTATGGACACCAAAGGGGGAAAGTGGCAGGGTGGTGGTGGTGGGATGAATTGCAAGCCTGGGATTGACATATATACACTTATATGTATAAAATAGATAACCAATAAGAACCTGCTGTATAAAAAAATGAATAAAATTAAAAAATAAAACATAAATAATATTTTCAAAAAATAAAACAGAAAAAAAGGTTCTTTCCTTCCCATAGACGTATTTATATGAATGAATTATTGCCATGCTTATATCTATAAATACAAAAAGAGGAATAAAACCTACCTTGAACCAAAAAAGAAAAAAAAAACAGAACCCACTGGTCATACAGAGGAAAACTCTATCAGGGCACTTGCTCCAGTGGTAAACAATTCTGAATTTGGTCAGAGGTGCGGAATCGTCTCCCATGCAGCCAGCAGCCCCCCCGCAAGGAGCGTCCTCATTGCAAAGCTGGGGGACCGTGAGGAGGCGTCTCTGAATAAACGTGAGCTGAGCCCCAGGCCAGCTGCTGCTGAACTTTTCCCACCCTTCCCAGGTAAAACACCTGAATGTGTGCAAAGACTTTAAAGCCTAGAGGAAGGGGCTTGGAGTCACACCAGCGACAGCACGCAGGACAACTTGGTGCCTGCAGGTCAGCCAGGATGGTCCTGGCCCCAGGCGCTCTTCTGGAAGCTTTCCATTTCCCTGCCTGAGGTACCCCTCCTGTCCCGGCCCCCACTGCTATTTTCCTTCCTCACCTCTGCCCGGGTAGAAATTACAGCAGCAGGTGTGGGTGACACATCCTCTTCTTTAGCAGGTGGCAGCCCGGCAACTCCTGCAGAAAGTCCAGCAGAACCCCACTCACACGGGGCCACTCATAGAGCCGTGGGCGCTACTCCCTCCCACCAGCACAACCCCGAGACTGCTGACGGGGCAGAGAATATGGCGTCAGGCACAGCTGCAGAGACTTTTGCTGCCTGGAGGGGTGTTTATATTGACCTCAACCCAGGCACACCTGGGAAGGGCTGGCCGGCAGGGACAGGCTGCCCAGGTCAGCCAATCCTCGCCCCTCAGGGGCTCAGAGTTGCAGAAAATGGGCTTTGCTGCACCGGCCAGGTCCAAGGAACGGATGTAGGGTCCCGAGAGTCAGGATAGACAAGGGGCGGCAGGCCTGGCTTGTTTTCTTATCATTTTATCTGGTCCATGAGTGGGAGACAACTTCAAGAAGACCCTCTCCTAATGAGAGGAACCCAGGAGTCAGGGAGAGGAGGGGTGGTGGATGGAGACAGAGGCCTGGTGCCCCGGCTGCAGTGGAAGCCCCTGGAAGACCAGGCGGAGGGAGGCCGCACAGAGAGAAGCCTAGGGTCACAGACCTGTCGGAGCTGATGTTTGCTAGTTCAAGCCCTGCTCTGAGGTGCTCTGTGTCAGCTCTGAGCAACAGGTGTGCTGGGGGTGCTCTGCAATGAGGGCTATGTGCACGGTTCCTGTGTGCCCAGCCCTGCCGGGGTACCTGTCCAGGGGAGCTCCATATCCAGGGAGGGGCCTGCCCACGAGAACCCCGTGAGCTGCTGGGTACCTGCCCAGGTGAGCTCCATATCCTGGGAGGGGCCTGCCCACGAGAGCCCCATGGGCTGCTGGGTACCTGCCCAGGTGAGCTCCATATCCTGGGAGGGGCCTGCCCACGAGAGCCCCGTGGGCTGCTGGGTACCTACCAAGTTGAGCTCCATATCCTGGGAGGGGCCTGCCCACGAGAGCCCCATGGGCTGCTGGTTACCTGCCCAGGTGAGCTCCATATCCTGGGAGGGGCCTGACAATGAGAGCCCCTTGGGCTGCTGGGTACCTGCACAGGTGAGCACCATGTCATGGGAGGGGCCTGACCATGAGAGCCCCGTGGGCTGCTGGGGACCTGGTAAAGGACGCCAGGACAGTCAGTGAAGCCACAGAGGATATACATCCAGTAGTTCCTAATTCCTATACCCTGCTGGTCAGTCTACCATCCACCAGGACATGGTATTCTGTATTAGACTTCAATGATGCCTTCTTCTGTATTCCATTAGTCCCAGAGTCACAAGAAATTTTGGCTATGAGTGGCAGGACTCAACGTACAACAAAAACAATACTGCTGGGCCGTCCTGCCCCAGGGGTGCAAAAATTCCCACACCACCTTTGGGGAAACGTTAGCTAAAGCCCTAAAAGATCTACCTCGGGAGAAGGGAACCCTTCTTCAATATGCAGACGACATCCTGATCGCCAGCCCTACTAAGGAGGCCTCTGGACTACCTAGCCAATAAAAGATAGAAGGTGTCCAAGAAAAAGGCTCAAATATCACAGACTAAGGTGACCTGCCTGGGCTTCATTCTCACAGAAGAGCGGAGAAGCCCATCCCAGGAAAGGGAAGAAGCCATTTGCAGCCTCACCCTTCCTAAAACTAGAAGACAGCTTAGGGGTTCCTGGGGAGACCGGGGTTTGCTGCATCTGGATCCCTAACTACAGTCTAATAACTGGGCCTCTATATGAAACACTGAAAGGAAAAGATGATGATCCTTTTGAATAGAATCCAGAAGCGGCCTTTCAAGAAAGGAAAGAACAGTCAATTCAGACCCTTGCCCTGGACCTCCCTAATTTAGCTAAACCCTTTGACCTTTACATTCCTGGTCGAAGGCGAATCGCCCTTGGAGTATTAGTGCAAAAACTGGGACCACTTGAAATGGAACAATGCAAGAATGCCCTCCAGGCATTGGCCAGCCAGCCCATCCGACCAGGATACTGGGGGTATCTAAAAACCTGGAAATGAGCAGCCCGCAAGGCCAGCTCCCTCCTAAGGGAAAAGGATGCCACTTGGTGTTCCTAACCACCCACCATGCCCTGAAGTTGCAGGGATCGCTCCGTGGGCACAATGACCTCGAGTGAGGAGGCCCTCCAACTCCAACCTCCAGAGAGACAACCTGGGGCAACGGGCCCCCATGACGACTCGTATGACCATCACTTGACCTGGAGCTTCTCTCAGAAAACCACAAGAGTGTGCCCCAAAAGAACAGACTATTGCTTGCAGGACTTACTGCACCCAGAGCGGAGCTAATAAACTTGGCAGGGGAACCGTAAATAACGCTGCCACCATAGAAAAGCCTACAGACACCACTGTGACGGCGACCAATGAGACCAGCTGGACTCCTGGCTACTTCAAAAGGCCGTTGACTGAGTGGCCGTCATGGTCCTGGATCACCACCGGCCCTGGACTGTCTGGGAGTTGAGCAGGCAGGGCTCTGACACCTGGTGCTGTTTGTATGTTAATTCAGTGGCCTAACTGAAGAAAGCGCAGACTACTGGTCAGAGCATCTAGGCTGGCAGAAACCGTCAGCCTAAGGGGGCCGAACCAATGTGGAGCAGGGTAAAACCGGCCCCCCCAGCGTCCCTGCGCATCTCTTTCCTGGACCCTTAAAGGTCATTAGAATCTATAAAACTTCCAACGCTGGTGCTCAGGCAGACGAGCAGTGAGGGAGGAGGCCTTGGGACAATCAACCTCACCTGGAGGTTGCTGGGGAGAAGTCCTGCCCCTCTCCCCAGGTATGAGGACACCCAACTCAGCACGAAGCATTTACAGAAGAGGTGTCTGCACCCTCAGCACCCCAAGAATGTGGAATGGGACAAGAGGCAGAGGAGGGGTTTGTCACCAGCAAAGCCCATTAAAAATTCCTGGGAGATAAAAATAGAATCTGGGCAATAAAATAAAGTCTAACCTTTTTTCCTTTGTGCTTTTTCTAATTTCACTTGTTCCTAGGTTTCCACAGGCAGAGGTCCCACACCCGGCACTTCAGACCCGATTTCCTAGTGCAAGATGGCTGGGCCGACACCTCAGCTCTCCGGGCCCCGTGCAGACTCCGCCACATAGAGCCTGAGCTCCAGCCAACCCAGCCCTCGAGAGCTCCGCCCCGTCCCTCCCGCCTGACGCTGACGGGATCCCTACACAGCAGCCCGGCCCACAGCCCGCGGGGGAGTGCACGCTCTCACCTCTCCATTCTCTGATCAAAATATAAAGTTTTACTTTGCTTCTGAACCAAACTCAGTCTCGATCTGTTGGCTCCAATGACACTGGGCAGGGGGACCCTTGTTGGGGCCCACTCTGCAGGATCAGTAACAGAATTTGAGAACATTGTAACTTCAAAGAATAGATGCGTGAACCAAACTGTTATTAACATAGAGCAGTGTATAAGGCTCGTGTAAAATAAGATGTTTCTAACACTTCCATTTGATATTTCCATCACTTTATTATAAGCAAGTTCAGTGGAGGGGTTTGTTGTATTTGTCAGGTCAACATTAGAGAAATGCAGTGATTTCTTTCCAAGGATGTGGATCTACTAATCTTGGCTGAAGGTTCAATCTTGTTTTGAATGATTTTCCATTGAAAATGATACCTCTCTTTCAGCTCCTGGATTTCTGTGAAGTATAAAATCTTATATATTTTATTACCAAAGGGTAAAGGTGGGAGGAGGGATAAATTAACAGTTTCGGATTAACATATACACACTTCTATGTATAAAATATATCATCAACAAGGAACTACTGTATAGCACAGAGAACTATACTCAATATTTTGTAATAACCCCTAAGGGGAAATAATCTGAAAAACAATAGATATCTATATCGACATCATGTATCAACTACAGATAAAAAGGAACCTAAAGGAGGCCGATGGCGAGCGTTTCTGACCCTGAAGACTTCACTCACCTAAATTTCGGACTCTGCTTATGGCCCCAGTCCCTTAATGAACATACATGTACCAGTGGCTTAAAAATTCACCAGATTGGGGTTCAGGGAGACACTGATTTGGAAAAATCCCTGGTGTTCTCCTTACATACATGGGAACTTTCCTACAGCTAAAACATGCCTGTGACACCCAGAAGATGGTACACGGTTGGATCAGGAAGATTTTGGAAAAGGCACCTCATCTCTTAATCTCATGGTGGTCGAGTTCACCCCACCAGCCTCTTTCCTAACATTCTCCCCACTTGAGGATGTCAGCACCCTCAATGTCCTGTTGCACAGAGTTGGGAATTTGTCCACAGGATGAAGGGGAAGGAGGAGAAACAATGAGAGACAAGGCCTAGATGTTCGGACAGGCAAATGTCACTCTAATTTCCAATCAGGAAGAAGAATTAAGCAAAGGCTTAGCCTGCCACCCGAAACCACAGTAGGGGCAGAAGCAGACCACCGGTTTTGCGGCCAGCTCCCAAAAAAGCGAGTTAACAAATGAAGCTCAGGAAACTTCAATTCACAAATCTGCAGAATTATAAATTATGACTCTCCAAGCAAGCCGGAAATGCAAATCAGCAATGCAAAGAAGTCTCACTTCCCATCGGTCAAAGGGGACCATGCTGAAAAAAGTGTAAAAACCAGAAATGCAGGACAGGCAATGGAGAAAAGGGAGCCTTGTTAGGCTGATGGGGGGGATGTAAACTGTCAACGGCCACTCTGTAGAAGTGTATGGTGTTTCCTAAAACATCTAAAAAACACAGTTAGAGAGCATAGGGCACTTCCACTCATGGGCGTATAAACTGGTAAATCTAAAAATCAACAAGACACGGGCACCCCAAAGTTTAGGGCTGCTCTGTTTACAAGAAACTCCAATTCGGTACATCTTAAATATCCCAGGAAAGAGAAAAATGGATAAAGAAGTTGTGGTACTTATGTACAATGGAATATCACTCAGCCATGTAATAAATGTTATAAGGCTAGTAGCAGCATGCTGACTGGATTTACGTACGACGTTTAGAAGTGAAATAAGTCAGACAGAAAAAGACACTTATCATAAGATATCACTTATAGAGGGAATGTAAAAATCGCTACAAAGGACCTGTACTACAAAACAGAATAGAGCCACACATTTAGAGAACACACCATGGCTGCTTAACGGAAAGGTGAGGTGGGGTGAGGCATAAAACAAGGGTTTGAAATTACCACAGATAGCGTTCCATAAACTATATGTAACAGACAAACCCTATTCCTTGCTCAGTGAACTGGACTCCAAACCCCCTATTCAATGCACAAAAAATATATCTGACTAGGAAGAATCTTAAAACCTATGTATTGATATCTCTCTGTAAGTGAATCAAGTGGGTGTAAAACGGTATAAACACAGCAGTGAAAATCAGTTAAACCCCAATATAAAAATAAATTTCAAAAAAAAAGCAACAAAGACATTGAAAGAGAGAGAAATTCTTACAGAGATCGTTCAGGGGCTATGAAGCAACCTGGATTGACCATATCTAGACCCACAGCTGGATTACACATAAGGCTGGAAACTGTTGGGGCTGAAAGGATTGGTGAGATTGGGTGAGCAAACGAAGACACTTTAAAGTAATACTGCGTGGTACCCATTCCATTTGTTCTAAATCTCCAGGTTCAAGGGAATCATCCTAGAGCGAAAACATACATTGGAAACCCAGATGATGATGCACCATGTGATCTGGAAAGCTTTCTAAAATGCACCTCATTTCACATCTCCTGATGCTCGGGTTCCCCCCATCCATCAGCTTTACTAACAATCTCCCCACTTGGAGAATCAGCACTTTTAACCTATTGTTTCATACAGGTTGCAATTTGTCCTGAGGATGAACGGGATAAGGGGGAACCCATGAGAGACTAGCTCTAGGTGTTGGGACAGGCACATGTCACTCTAATTTCCCATCAGGAAGAAGAATTAATGACAGTCTCAGCCTGCTCCATGGAACCAAACTGGTGCCTGAAGCAATCCTGCGGTTTTGCAGCCAGCTCCCAAAAAAGCCATTTGAAAAATGTAGCTCAGGGGCACTGTAATTCACAACCTTGCAGGGTTATAAATGATAACTCTCATCCAAAAATATACTAAGGGGAGGCAACGAAAAGTATTTGAAAGCAAGGCAGAATTGCAGGAAACAGATTTCAGGAGGAAGATACGAATTGTCTTTAAAGCACATGAAAAGGGGGAAAACGTCGACAATGATGCACTTGGCCAAAAAGGGTGTATGCGTTTTTTCCTGAATATATTTAGGAAAAAACGCATACGCCCTTTTTGGCCAACCAAGCAACCCGGAAAGGAAAATCAGCACTACAAAGAAGTGTCACTTCCCATCGGTTAAAGGGGCCATTCTTAAAAAGTGTAAAAACCAGACATGCAGGCAGGACAGGCCAGGGAGAAAAGGGAGCCTTGTTAGGCTGATGGGCGGGACGAAAACTGCCAATGGTCACTCGGATATGGTGTTTCCTGAAACATCTAAAAAACACAGCTAGAAAGCATAAGACACTTCCACTCATAGGTGTATACAATGGGAAATCTAAAAATCAACAAGACACGGGCACCCCAAAGTTTAGGGCTGCTCTGTTGACAAGTTTAGGGCTGCTCTGTTGACGCCCTTTTTGGCCAACCAAGCAACCTGGAAAGGCAAATCAGCGCTACAAAGAAGTCTCGCTTCCCATCGGTCAATAGGGCCATGCTGAATAAAGTGTCAAAACCAGAAATGCAGGACAGGCCATGGAGGAAGGGGAGCCTTGCTACGCTGATGGGCGGGATGGAAATTGCCAACAGCCACTCTGGAGAAGTGGACGGTTTGTCCTGAAACATCTAAAAAACTCAGCTTAGAGATCATAGGGTACTTCCACTCATGGGTGTAGAAATTGGGAAAACTCAAATTCAGCAAGACACAGGCACCCCAAAGTTTAGGGCTGCTCTGTTGACAAGAACCTCCACTTCGTTCCACCTTAAATATCCCAGGAAAGAGAAAAATGGGTAAAGAAGTTGTGGTCCTTATGTACAATGGAATATCACTCAGCCATGAAATCAACATCATAAGGCTAGTAGGAGCATGATGAGTGGATTTAGCTACGACGATTCTAAGTGAAATAAGTCACACAGAAAACGAAACTTATCCTAAGATATCAGTTATAGAGGGAATGTAAAAACCGCTTCACTTGAACTGAATTACAAAACAGAACAGTGTCACCCGTTTAGAAAACACACTATGGCTGCTTAACGGGAAAGGTGAGGTGGGGTGATGCATAAAACAAGGGTTTCAAATGAGCTCACATACCGTTCCATAAACCCAATATGTAATAGACAAGACCTACTCCTTGCTCCGTGAACTGGACTCAACACCCCCTATTCACCGCCCAAGAATATATCTGACTAGTAAGCATCTTAAAACCTATGTATTGCCATCTCTCTGTAAGTGAGTCAAGTGGGTGTAAAGCGGCATACACACAGCAATGAAAAGCAGCTAAACCCCATTATAAAAATCAATTACTTTTAAAAACCCGTGAAACAAAGACAGTGAAAGAGAGAGAAATTCTTACAAAATTCGTTCAGGGGCTGTGATGCCACCTGGATTTTCCATATCTAGACCCACAGCTGATTGAGACCTAAGGGTGGACACTCTTGGGGCTGAGAGGTTTGGTGAGGTCGGGTGAGCCAACGCAGGCCCTTTAAAGTAATACTGCGTGGTAGCCATCCCATGGGTCCCAAATCTCCAGGTTCAAGGGCATCTTCCTACCTCGAAAACAGGCATGAGAAACCCAGATGATGGTACACCGTGTGATCGGGAAAGGTTTCTAAAACGCACCTCATTTCTCATCTCCTTCTGCTCGGCTTCGCCATTCCAGCCGCTTTACTAGCAACCTCCCCCCTGGGAGAATCAGCACCTTTAACCTCCTGTTCCGTACAGGTTGCAATTTGTCCTGAGGATGAACGGGAAGAGGGGGAACCAATGAGAGACTAGCTCTAGGTGTTGGGACAGGAACAGCTCACTCTATTTTCCCATCAGGAAGAAGAATTAACCACAGGCTCAGCCTGCCGCCCGGAACCAGAATAGGGCCCGAAGCAATCCTGCGCTTTTGCGGCCAGCTCCCAAGAAAGCGAGCTGAAAAATGGAGCTCAGGGGCACTGCAATTCACAAACCTGCAGAGTTATAAATGATAACTCTCGTCCACAAATATATTGAGGGAAGGCAACGAAGAGGATTTCAAAGCAAGGCAGAATTGCAGGAAACAGATTTCAGGAGGTAGATTCGAATCGCCTTTAAAGCACAGGAAAAGCGGCAAAACCTCGACAATGATGCCCTTGGCCAAAAAGGGCGTATGCGTTTTTTCCTGAATATATTCAGGAAAAAACGCATACGCCCTTTTTGGCCAACCAAGCAACCTGGAAAGGCAAATCAGCGCTACAAAGAAGTCTCGCTTCCCATCGGTCAAAAGGGCCATGCTGAATAAAGTGTCAAAACCAGAAATGCAGGACAGGCCATGGAGGAAGGGGTGCCTTGCTACGCTGATGGGCGGGATGGAAATTGCCAACAGCCACTCTGGAGAAGTGGACGGTGTGTCCTGAAACATCTAAAAAACTCAGCTTAGAGAGCATAGGGCACTTCCACTCATGGGTGTAGAAATTGGGAAAACTCAAATTCAGCAAGACACAGGCACCCCAAAGTTTAGGGCTGCTCTGTTGACAAGAACCTCCACTTCGTTCCACCTTAAATATCCCAGGAAAGAGAAAAATGGGTAAAGAAGTTGTGGTCCTTATGTACAATGGAATATCACTCAGCCATGAAATCAACATCATAAGGCTAGTAGGAGCATGATGAGTGGATTTAGCTACGACGATTCTAAGTGAAATAAGTCACACAGAAAACGAAACTTATCCTAAGATATCAGTTATAGAGGGAATGTAAAAACCGCTTCACTTGAACTGAATTACAAAACAGAACAGTGTCACCCGTTTAGAAAACACACTATGGCTGCTTAACGGGAAAGGTGAGGTGGGGTGATGCATAAAACAAGGGTTTCAAATGAGCTCACATACCGTTCCATAAACCCAATATGTAATAGACAAGACCTACTCCTTGCTCCGTGAACTGGACTCAACACCCCCTATTCACCGCCCAAGAATATATCTGACTAGTAAGCATCTTAAAACCTATGTATTGCCATCTCTCTGTAAGAGAGTCAAGTGGGTGTAAAGCGGCATACACACAGCAATGAAAAGCAGCTAAACCCCATTATAAAAATCAATTACTTTTAAAAACCCGTGAAACAAAGACAGTGAAAGAGAGAGAAATTCTTACAAAATTCGTTCAGGGGCTGTGATGCCACCTGGATTTTCCATATCTAGACCCACAGCTGATTGAGACCTAAGGGTGGACACTCTTGGGGCTGAGAGGTTTGGTGAGGTCGGGTGAGCCAACGCAGGCCCTTTAAAGTAATACTGCGTGGTAGCCATCCCATGGGTCCCAAATCTCCAGGTTCAAGGGCATCTTCCTACCTCGAAAACAGGCATGAGAAACCCAGATGATGGTACACCGTGTGATCGGGAAAGGTTTCTAAAACGCACCTCATTTCTCATCTCCTTCTGCTCGGCTTCGCCATTCCAGCCGCTTTACTAGCAACCTCCCCCCTGGGAGAATCAGCACCTTTAACCTCCTGTTCCGTACAGGTTGCAATTTGTCCTGAGGATGAACGGGAAGAGGGGGAACCAATGAGAGACTAGCTCTAGGTGTTGGGACAGGCACAGCTCACTCTATTTTCCCATCAGGAAGAAGAATTAACCACAAGCTCAGCCTGCCACCCGGAACCAGAATAGGGCCCGAAGCAATCCTGCGCTTTTGCGGCCAGCTCCCAAGAAAGCGAGCTGAAAAATGGAGCTCAGGGGCACTGCAATTCACAAACCTGCAGAGTTATAAATGATAACTCTCGTCCACAAATATATTGAGGGAAGGCAACGAAGAGGATTTCAAAGCAAGGCAGAATTGCAGGAAACAGATTTCAGGAGGTAGATTCGAATCGCCTTTAAAGCACAGGAAAAGCGGCAAAACCTCGACAATGATGCCCTTGGCCAAAAAGGGCGTATGCGTTTTTTCCTGAATATATTCAGGAAAAAACGCATACGCCCTTTTTGGCCAACCAAGCAACCTGGAAAGGCAAATCAGCGCTACAAAGAAGTCTCGCTTCCCATCGGTCAAAAGGGCCATGCTGAATAAAGTGTCAAAACCAGAAATGCAGGACAGGCCATGGAGGAAGGGGAGCCTTGCTACGCTGATGGGCGGGATGGAAATTGCCAACAGCCACTCTGGAGAAGTGGACGGTGTGTCCTGAAACATCTAAAAAACTCAGCTTAGAGAGCATAGGGCACTTCCACTCATGGGTGTAGAAATTGGGAAAACTCAAATTCAGCAAGACACAGGCACCCCAAAGTTAAGGCTGCTCTGTTGACAAGAACCTCCACTTCGTTCCACCTTAAATATCCCAGGAAAGAGAAAAATGGGTAAAGAAGTTGTGGTCCTTATGTACAATGTAATATCACTCAGCCATGAAATCAACATCATAAGGCTAGTAGGAGCATGATGAGTGGATTTAGCTACGACGATTCTAAGTGAAATAAGTCACACAGAAAAGGACACTTATCCTAAGATATCAGTTATAGAGGGAATGTAAAAACCGCTTCACTTGAACTGAATTACAAAACAGAACAGTGTCACCCGTTTAGAAAACACACTATGGCTGCTTAACGGGAAAGGTGAGGTGGGGTGATGCATAAAACAAGGGTTTCAAATGAGCTCAGATACCGTTCCATAAACCCAATATGTAATAGACAAGACCTACTCCTTGCTCAGTGAACTGGACTCAACACCCCCTATTCACCGCCCAAGAATATATCTGACTAGTAAGCATCTTAAAACCTATATATTGCCATCTCTCTGTAAGTGAGTCAAGTGGGTGTAAAGCGGCATACACACAGCAATGAAAAGCAGCTAAACCCCATTATAAAAATCAATTACTTTTAAAAACCCGTGAAACAAAGACAGTGAAAGAGAGAGAAATTCTTACAAAATTCGTTCAGGGGCTGTGATGCCACCTGGATTTTCCATATCTAGACCCACAGCTGATTGAGACCTAAGGGTGGACACTCTTGGGGCTGAGAGGTTTGGTGAGGTCGGGTGAGCCAACGCAGGCCCTTTAAAGTAATACTGCGTGGTAGCCATCCCATGGGTCCCAAATCTCCAGGTTCAAGGGCATCTTCCTACCTCGAAAACAGGCATGAGAAACCCAGATGATGGTACACCGTGTGATCGGGAAAGGTTTCTAAAACGCACCTCATTTCTCATCTCCTTCTGCTCGTCTTCGCCATTCCAGCCGCTTTACTAGCAACCACCCCCCTGGGAGAATCAGCACCTTTAACCTCCTGTTCCGTACAGGTTGCAATTTGTCCTGAGGATGAACGGGAAGAGGGGGAACCAATGAGAGACTAGCTCTAGGTGTTGGGACAGGCACAGCTCACTCTATTTTCCCATCAGGAAGAAGAATTAACCACAGGCTCAGCCTGCCGCCCGGAACCAGAATAGTGCCCGAAGCAATCCTGCGCTTTTGCGGCCAGCTCCCAAGAAAGCGAGCTGAAAAATGGAGCTCAGGGGCACTGCAATTCACAAACCTGCAGAGTTATAAATGATAACTCTCGTCCACAAATATATTGAGGGAAGGCAACGAAGAGGATTTGAAAGCAAGGCAGAATTGCAGGAAACAGATTTCAGGAGGTAGATTCGAATCGCCTTTAAAGCACAGGAAAAGCGGCAAAACCTTGACAATGATGCCCTTGGCCAAAAAGGGCGTATGCGTTTTTTCCTGAATATATTCAGGAAAAAACGTATACGCCCTTTTTGGCCAACCAAGCAACCTGGAAAGGCAAATCAGCACTACAAAGAAGTCTCGCTTCCCATCGGTCAAAAGGGCCATGCTGAATAAAGTGTCAAAACCAGAAATGCAGGACAGGCCATGGAGGAACGGGAGCCTTGCTACGCTGATGGGCGGGATGTAAATTGCCAACAGCCACTCTGGAGAAGTGGATGGTGTGTCCTGAAACATCTAAAAAACTCAGCTTAGAGAGCATAGGGCACTTCCACTCATGGGCGTAGAAATTGGGAAAACTCAAAATCAGCAAGACAGAGGCACCCCAAAGTTTAGTGCTGCTCTGTTGACAAGAACCTCCATTTCGTTCCACCTTAAATATCCCAGGAAAGAGAAAAATGGGTAAAGAAGTTGTGGTCCTTATGTACAATGGAATATCACTCAGCCATGAAATCAACGTCATAAGGCTAGTAGCAGCATGATGAGTGGATTTAGGTACGACGATTCTAAGTGAAATAAGTCACACAGAAAACGACACTTCTCCTAAGATATCACTTATAGAGGGAATGTAAAAACCACTACACTTGAACTGAATTACAAAACAGAACAGAGTCACACGTTCAGAAAACACACTATGGCTGCTTAACGGGAAAGGTGAGGTGGGGTGATGCATAAAGCAAGGGTTTCAAATGAGCTCAGATACCGTTCCATAAACCCAATATGTAATAGACAAGACCTACTCCTTGCTCAGTGAACTGGACTCAACACCCCCTATTCACTGCTCAAGAATATATCTGACTAGAAAGAATATTAAAACCTATGTATTGCTATCTCTCTGTAAGTGAGTCAAGTGGGTGTAAAGCGGCATTAACATAGCAGTGAAAAGCAGCTAAACCCCATTATAAAAATCAATTACTTTTAAAAACCCGTGAAACAAAGACACTGAAAGAGAGAGAAATTCTTAGGAAATTCGTTCAGGGGCTGTGATGCCACCTGGATTGACCATATCTAGACCCACAGCTGATTGAGACATAAGGGTGGACACTCTTGGGGCTGACAGGTTTGGTGAGGTTGGGTGAGCAAATGCAGACCCTTTAAAATAATACTGCGTGGTAGCCATCCCATGAGTCCCAAATCTCCAGGTTCAAGGGCATCTTCCTACATTGAAAACATGCATGAGAAACCCAGAAGATGGTACACCGTGTGATCGGGAAGGGTTTCTAAAACGCACCTCATTTCGCATCTCCTTGTCCTCGGCTTCGCCATTCCAGCCGCTTTAATCTCAAGCTTCCTCTTTGGAGATTCAGCACCTTGAACCTCCTGTTCCGTACAGGTTGCAATTTGTCCTGAGGATGAACGGGAAGAGGGGGAACCAATGAGAGACTAGCTCTAGGTGTTGGGACAGGCACAGCTCACTCTATTTTCCCATCAGGAAGAAGAATTAACCACAGGCTCAGCCTGCCACCCGGAACCAGAATAGGGCCCGAAGCAATCCTGCGCTTTTGCGGCCAGCTCCCAAGAAAGCGAGCTGAAAAATGGAGCTCAGGGGCACTGCAATTCACAAACCTGCAGAGTTATAAATGATAACTCTCGTCCACAAATATATTGAGGGAAGGCAACGAAGAGGATTTGAAAGCAAGGCAGAATTGCAGGAAACAGATTTCAGGAGGTAGATTCGAATCGCCTTTAAAGCACAGGAAAAGCAGCAAAACCTCGACAATGATGCCCTTGGCCAAAAAGGGAGTATGCGTTTTTTCCTGAATATATTCAGGAAAAAACGCATACGCCCTTTTTGGCCAACCAAGCAACCTGGAAAGGCAAATCAGCGCTACAAAGAAGTCTCGCTTCCCATCGGTCAAAAGGGCCATGCTGAATAAAGGGTCAAAACCAGAAATGCAGGACAGGCCATGGAGAAACGGGAGCCTTGCTACGCTGATGGGCGGGATGTAAATTGCCAACAGCCACTCTGGAGAAGTGGACGGTGTGTCCTGAAACATCTAAAAAACTCAGCTTATAGAGCATAGGGCACTTCCACTCATGGGCGTAGAAATTGGGAAAACTCAAAATCAGGAAGACACAGGCACCCCAAAGTTTAGGGCTGCTCTGTTGACAAGAACCTCCACGTCGTTCCACCTTAAATATCCCAGGAAAGAGAAAAATGGGTAAAGAAGTTGTGGTCCTTATGTACAATGGAATATCACTCAGCCATGAAATCAACGTCATAAGGCTAGTAGCAGCATGATGAGTGGATTTAGGTACGACGATTCTAAGTGAAATAAGTCACACAGAAAACGACACTTATCCTAAGATATCACTTATAGAGGGAATGTAAAAACCACTACACTTGAACTGAATTACAAAACAGAACAGAGTCACACGTTTAGAAAACACACTATGGCTGCTTAACGGGAAAGGTGAGGTGGGGTGATGCATAAAGCAAGGGTTTCAAATGAGCTCAGATACCGTTCCATAAACCCAGTATGTAATAGACAAGACCTACTCCTTGCTCAGTGAACTGCACTCAACACCCCCTATTCACCGCCCAAGAATATATCTGACTAGTAAGAATCTTAAAACCTATGTATTGCCATCTCTCTGTAAGTGAGTCAAGTGGGTGTAAAGCGGCATACACACAGCAGTGAAAAGCAGCTAAACCCCATTATAAAAATCAATTACTTTTAAAAACCCGTGAAACAAAGACAGTGAAAAAGAGAGAAATTCTTAGGAAATTCGTTCAGGGGCTGTGATGCCACCTGGATTGACCATATCTAGACCCACAGCTGATTGAGACATAAGGGTGGACACTCTTGGGGCTGAGATGTTTGGTGAGGTTGGGTGAGCAAACGCAGACCCTTTAAAGTAATACTGGGTGGTAGCCATCCCATGGGTCCCAAATCTCCAGGTTCAAGGGCATCTTCCTACATCGAAAACATGCATGAGAAACCCAGAAGATGGTACACCGTGTGATCGGGAAAGGTTTCTAAAACGCACCTCATTTCGCATCTCCTTGTGCTCGGGTTCGCCATTCAGGCCGCTTTACTAGCAAGCTCCCTCCTTGGAGAATCAGCACCTTTAACCTCCTGTTCTGTACAGGTTGCAATTTGTCCTGAGGATGAACGGGAAGAGGGGGAACCAATGAGAGACTAGCTCTAGGTGTTGGGACAGGCACAGCTCACTCTATTTTCCCATCAGGAAGAAGAATTAACCACAGGCTCAGCCTGCCGCCCGGAACCAGAATAGGGCCCGAAGCAATCCTGCGCTTTTGCGGCCAGCTCCCAAGAAAGCGAGCTGAAAAATGGAGCTCAGGGGCACTGCAATTCACAAACCTGCAGAGTTATAAATGATAACTCTCGTCCACAAATATATTGAGGGAAGGCAACGAAGAGGATATGAAAGCAAGGCAGAATTGCAGGAAACAGATTTCAGGAGGTAGATTCGAATCGCCTTTAAAGCACAGGAAAAGTGGCAAAACCTCGACAATGATGCCCTTGGCCAAAAAGGGCGTATGCGTTTTTTCCTGAATATATTCAGGAAAAAACGCATACGCCCTTTTTGGCCAACCAAGCAACCTGGAAAGGCAAATCAGCGCTCCAAAGAAGTCTCGCTTCCCATCGGTCAATAGGGCCATGCTGAATAAAGTGTCAAAACCAGAATTGCAGGACAGGCCATGGAGGAACGGGAGCCTTGCTACGCTGATGGGCGGGAGGTAAATTGCCAACAGCCACTCTGGAGAACTGGACGGTGTGTCCTGAAACATCTAAAAAACTCAGCTTAGAGAGCATAGGGCACTTCCACTCATGGGCGTAGAAATTGGGAAAACTCAAAATCAGCAAGACACAGGCACCCCAAAGTTTAGGGCTGCTCTGTTGACAAGAACCTCCACTTCGTTCCACCTTAAATATCCCAGGAAAGAGAAAAATGGGTAAAGAAGTTGTGGTCCTTATGTACAATGGAATATCACTCAGCCATGAAATCAACGTCATAAGGCTAGTAGCAGCATGATGAGTGGATTTAGGTACGACGATTCTAAGTGAAATAAGTCACACAGAAAAAGACACTTATCCTAAGATATCACTTATACAGGGAATGTAAAAAGCGCTACACTTGAACTAAATTACAAAACAGAACAGAGTCACCCGTTTAGGAAACACAATGGCTGCTTAACGGGAAAGGTGAGGTGGGGTGATGCATAAAGCAAGGGTTTCAAATGAGCTCAGATACCGTTCAATAAACCCAATATGTAATAGATAAGACCTACTCCTTGCTCAGTGAACTGGACTCAACACCCCCTATTCACCGCCCAAGAATATATCTGACTAGTAATAATCTTAAAACCTATGTATTGCAATCTCTCTGTAAGTGAGTCTAGTGGGTGTAAAGCAGCATTAACACAGCAGTGAAAAGCAGCTAAACCCCATTATAAAAATCAATTACTTTTAAAAACCCGTGAAACAAAGACAGTGAAAGAGAGAGAAATTCTTAGGAAATTCGTTCAGGGGCTGTGATGCCACCTGGATTTTCCATATCTAGACCCACAGCTGATTGAGACCTAAGGGTGGACACTCTTGGGGCTGAGAGGTTTGGTGAGGTTGGGTGAGCAAACGCAGACCCTTTAAAGTAATACTGCGTGGTAGCCATTCCATGGGTCCCAAATCTCCAGGTTCAAGGGCATCTTCCTACCTCGAAAACAGGCATGAGAAACCCAGAAGATGGTACGCCGTGTGATCGGGAAAGGTTTCTAAAACGCACCTCATTTTGCATTTCCTTGTGCTCGGGTTCGCCATTCAGGCCGCTTTACTAGCAAGCTCCCTCCTTGGAGAATCAGCACCTTTAACCTCCTGTTCCGTACAGGTTGCAATTTGTCCTGAGGATGAACGGGAAGAGGGGGAACCAATGAGAGACTAGCTCTAGGTGTTGGGACAGGCACAGCTCACTCTATTTTCCCATCAGGAAGAAGAATTAACCACAGGCTCAGCCTGCCACCCGGAACCAGAATAGGGCCCGAAGCAATCCTGCGCTTTTGCGGCCAGCTCCCAAGAAAGCGAGCTGAAAAATGGAGCTCAGGGGCACTGCAATTCACAAACCTGCAGAGTTATAAATGATAACTCTCGTCCACAAATATATTGAGGGAAGGCAACGAAGAGGATTTGAAAGCAAGGCAGAATTGCAGGAAACAGATTTCAGGAGGTAGATTCGAATCGCCTTTAAAGCACAGGAAAAGCAGCAAAACCTCGACAATGATGCCCTTGGCCAAAAAGGGCGTATGCGTTTTTTCCTGAATATATTCAGGAAAAAACGCATACGCCCTTTTTGGCCAACCAAGCAACCTGGAAAGGCAAATCAGCGCTACAAAGAAGTCTCGCTTCCCATCGGTCAAAAGGGCCATGCTGAATAAAGGGTCAAAACCAGAAATGCAGGACAGGCCATGGAGAAACGGGAGCCTTGCTACGCTGATGGGCGGGATGTAAATTGCCAACAGCCACTCTGGAGAAGTGGACGGTGTGTCCTGAAACATCTAAAAAACTCAGCTTAGAGAGCATAGGGCACTTCCACTCATGGGCGTAGAAATTGGGAAAACTCAAAATCAGGAAGACACAGGCACCCCAAAGTTTAGGGCTGCTCTGTTGACAAGAACCTCCACGTCGTTCCACCTTAAATATCCCAGGAAAGAGAAAAATGGGTAAAGAAGTTGTGGTCCTTATGTACAATGGAATATCACTCAGCCATGAAATCAACGTCATAAGGCTAGTAGCAGCATGATGAGTGGATTTAGGTACGATGATTCTAAGTGAAATAAGTCACACAGAAAACGACACTTATCCTAAGATATCACTTATAGAGGGAATGTAAAAACCACTACACTTGAACTGAATTACAAAACAGAACAGAGTCACACGTTTAGAAAACACACTATGGCTGCTTAACGGGAAAGGTGAGGTGGGGTGATGCATAAAGCAAGGGTTTCAAATGAGCTCAGATACCGTTCCATAAACCCAGTATGTAATAGACAAGACCTACTCCTTGCTCAGTGAACTGCACTCAACACCCCCTATTCACCGCCCAAGAATATATCTGACTAGTAAGAATCTTAAAACCTATGTATTGCCATCTCTCTGTAAGTGAGTCAAGTGGGTGTAAAGCGGCATACACACAGCAGTGAAAAGCAGCTAAACCCCATTATAAAAATCAATTACTTTTAAAAACCCGTGAAACAAAGACAGTGAAAAAGAGAGAAATTCTTAGGAAATTCGTTCAGGGGCTGTGATGCCACCTGGATTGACCATATCTAGACCCACAGCTGATTGAGACATAAGGGTGGACACTCTTGGGGCTGAGATGTTTGGTGAGGGTGGGTGAGCAAACGCAGACCCTTTAAAGTAATACTGGGTGGTAGCCATCCCATGGGTCCCAAATCTCCAGGTTCAAGGGCATCTTCCTACATCGAAAACATGCATGAGAAACCCAGAAGATGGTACACCGTGTGATCGGGAAAGGTTTCTAAAACGCACCTCATTTCGCATCTCCTTGTGCTCGGGTTCACCATTCAGGCCGCTTTACTAGCAAGTTCCCTCCTTGGAGAATCAGCACCTTTAACCTCCTGTTCTGTACAGGTTGCAATTTGTCCTGAGGATGAACGGGAAGAGGGGGAACCAATGAGAGACTAGCTCTAGGTGTTGGGACAGGCACAGCTCACTCTATTTTCCCATCAGGAAGAAGAATTAACCACAGGCTCAGCCTGCCACCCGGAACCAGAATAGGGCCCGAAGCAATCCTGCACTTTTGCGGCCAGCTCCCAAGAAAGCGAGCTGAAAAATGGAGCTCAGGGGCACTGCAATTCACAAACCTGCAGAGTTATAAATGATAACTCTCGTCCACAAATATATTGAGGGAAGGCAACGAAGAGGATTTCAAAGCAAGGCAGAATTGCAGGAAACAGATTTCAGGAGGTAGATTCGAATCGCCTTTAAAGCACAGGAAAAGCGGCAAAACCTCGACAATGATGCCCTTGGCCAAAAAGGGCGTATGCGTTTTTTCCTGAATATATTCAGGAAAAAACGCATACGCCCTTTTTGGCCAACCAAGCAACCTGGAAAGGCAAATCAGCGCTACAAAGAAGTCTCGCTTCCCATCGGTCAATAGGGCCATGCTGAATAAAGTGTCAAAACCAGAAATGCAGTACAGGCCATGGAGGAACGGGAGCCTTGCTACGCTGATGGGCGGGATGGAAATTGCCAACAGCCACTCTGGAGAAGTGGACGGTGTGTCCTGAAACATCTAAAAAAACTCAGCTTAGAGAGCATAGGGCACTTCCACTCATGGGCGTAGAAATTGGGAAAACTCAAAATCAGCAAGACACAGGCACCCCAAAGTTTAGGGCTGCTCTGTTGACAAGAACCTCCACTTCGTTCCACCTTAAATATCCCAGGAAAGAGAAAAATGGGTAAAGAAGTTGTGGTCCTTATGTACAATGGAATATCACTCAGCCATGAAATCAACGTCATAAGGCTAGTAGCAGCATGATGAGTGGATTTAGGTATGACGATTCTAAGTGAAATAAGTCACACAGAAAAAGACACTTATCCTAAGATATCACTTATACAGGGAATGTAAAAAGCGCTACACTTGAACTAAATTACAAAACAGAACAGAGTCACCCGTTTAGGAAACACAATGGCTGCTTAACGGGAAAGGTGAGGTGGGGTGATGCATAAAGCAAGGGTTTCAAATGAGCTCAGATACCGTTCAATAAACCCAATATGTAATAGATAAGACCTACTCCTTGCTCAGTGAACTGGACTCAACACCCCCTATTCACCGCCCAAGAATATATCTGACTAGTAATAATCTTAAAGCCTATGTATTGCAATCTCTCTGTAAGTGAGTCTAGTGGGTGTAAACAGCATTAACACAGCAGTGAAAAGCAGCTAAACCCCATTATAAAAATCAATTACTTTTAAAAACCCGTGAAACAAAGACAGTGAAAAAGAGAGAAATTCTTAGGAAATTCGTTCAGGGGCTGTGATGCCACCTGGATTGACCATATCTAGACCCACAGCTGATTGAGACATAAGGGTGGACACTCTTGGGGCTGAGATGTTTGGTGAGGGTGGGTGAGCAAACGCAGACCCTTTAAAGTAATACTGGGTGGTAGCCATCCCATGGGTCCCAAATCTCCAGGTTCAAGGGCATCTTCCTACATCGAAAACATGCATGAGAAACCCAGAAGATGGTACACCGTGTGATCGGGAAAGGTTTCTAAAACGCACCTCATTTCGCATCTCCTTGTGCTCGGGTTCGCCATTCAGGCCGCTTTACTAGCAAGCTCCCTCCTTGGAGAATCAGCACCTTTAACCTCCTGTTCTGTACAGGTTGCAATTTGTCCTGAGGATGAACGGGAAGAGGGGGAACCAATGAGAGACTAGCTCTAGGTGTTGGGACAGGCACAGCTCACTCTATTTTCCCATCAGGAAGAAGAATTAACCACAGGCTCAGCCTGCCGCCCGGAACCAGAATAGGGCCCGAAGCAATCCTGCGCTTTTGCGGCCAGCTCCCAAGAAAGCGAGCTGAAAAATGGAGCTCAGGGGCACTGCAATTCACAAACCTGCAGAGTTATAAATGATAACTCTCGTCCACAAATATATTGAGGGAAGGCAACGAAGAGGATATGAAAGCAAGGCAGAATTGCAGGAAACAGATTTCAGGAGGTAGATTCGAATCGCCTTTAAAGCACAGGAAAAGTGGCAAAACCTCGACAATGATGCCCTTGGCCAAAAAGGGCGTATGCGTTTTTTCCTGAATATATTCAGGAAAAAACGCATACGCCCTTTTTGGCCAACCAAGCAACCTGGAAAGGCAAATCAGCGCTCCAAAGAAGTCTCGCTTCCCATCGGTCAATAGGGCCATGCTGAATAAAGTGTCAAAACCAGAATTGCAGGACAGGCCATGGAGGAACGGGAGCCTTGCTACGCTGATGGGCGGGAGGTAAATTGCCAACAGCCACTCTGGAGAACTGGACGGTGTGTCCTGAAACATCTAAAAAACTCAGCTTAGAGAGCATAGGGCACTTCCACTCATGGGCGTAGAAATTGGGAAAACTCAAAATCAGCAAGACACAGGCACCCCAAAGTTTAGGGCTGCTCTGTTGACAAGAACCTCCACTTCGTTCCACCTTAAATATCCCAGGAAAGAGAAAAATGGGTAAAGAAGTTGTGGTCCTTATGTACAATGGAATATCACTCAGCCATGAAATCAACGTCATAAGGCTAGTAGCAGCATGATGAGTGGATTTAGGTACGACGATTCTAAGTGAAATAAGTCACACAGAAAAAGACACTTATCCTAAGATATCACTTATACAGGGAATGTAAAAAGCGCTACACTTGAACTAAATTACAAAACAGAACAGAGTCACCCGTTTAGGAAACACAATGGCTGCTTAACGGGAAAGGTGAGGTGGGGTGATGCATAAAGCAAGGGTTTCAAATGAGCTCAGATACCGTTCAATAAACCCAATATGTAATAGATAAGACCTACTCCTTGCTCAGTGAACTGGACTCAACACCCCCTATTCACCGCCCAAGAATATATCTGACTAGTAATAATCTTAAAACCTATGTATTGCAATCTCTCTGTAAGTGAGTCTAGTGGGTGTAAAGCAGCATTAACACAGCAGTGAAAAGCAGCTAAACCCCATTATAAAAATCAATTACTTTTAAAAACCCGTGAAACAAAGACAGTGAAAGAGAGAGAAATTCTTAGGAAATTCGTTCAGGGGCTGTGATGCCACCTGGATTTTCCATATCTAGACCCACAGCTGATTGAGACCTAAGGGTGGACACTCTTGGGGCTGAGAGGTTTGGTGAGGTTGGGTGAGCAAACGCAGACCCTTTAAAGTAATACTGCGTGGTAGCCATTCCATGGGTCCCAAATCTCCAGGTTCAAGGGCATCTTCCTACCTCGAAAACAGGCATGAGAAACCCAGAAGATGGTACGCCGTGTGATCGGGAAAGGTTTCTAAAACGCACCTCATTTTGCATTTCCTTGTGCTCGGGTTCGCCATTCAGGCCGCTTTACTAGCAAGCTCCCTCCTTGGAGAATCAGCACCTTTAACCTCCTGTTCCGTACAGGTTGCAATTTGTCCTGAGGATGAACGGGAAGAGGGGGAACCAATGAGAGACTAGCTCTAGGTGTTGGGACAGGCACAGCTCACTCTATTTTCCCATCAGGAAGAAGAATTAACCACAGGCTCAGCCTGCCACCCGGAACCAGAATAGGGCCCGAAGCAATCCTGCGCTTTTGCGGCCAGCTCCCAAGAAAGCGAGCTGAAAAATGGAGCTCAGGGGCACTGCAATTCACAAACCTGCAGAGTTATAAATGATAACTCTCGTCCACAAATATATTGAGGGAAGGCAACGAAGAGGATTTGAAAGCAAGGCAGAATTGCAGGAAACAGATTTCAGGAGGTAGATTCGAATCGCCTTTAAAGCACAGGAAAAGCAGCAAAACCTCGACAATGATGCCCTTGGCCAAAAAGGGCGTATGCGTTTTTTCCTGAATATATTCAGGAAAAAACGCATACGCCCTTTTTGGCCAACCAAGCAACCTGGAAAGGCAAATCAGCGCTACAAAGAAGTCTCGCTTCCCATCGGTCAAAAGGGCCATGCTGAATAAAGGGTCAAAACCAGAAATGCAGGACAGGCCATGGAGAAACGGGAGCCTTGCTACGCTGATGGGCGGGATGTAAATTGCCAACAGCCACTCTGGAGAAGTGGACGGTGTGTCCTGAAACATCTAAAAAACTCAGCTTAGAGAGCATAGGGCACTTCCACTCATGGGCGTAGAAATTGGGAAAACTCAAAATCAGGAAGACACAGGCACCCCAAAGTTTAGGGCTGCTCTGTTGACAAGAACCTCCACGTCGTTCCACCTTAAATATCCCAGGAAAGAGAAAAATGGGTAAAGAAGTTGTGGTCCTTATGTACAATGGAATATCACTCAGCCATGAAATCAACGTCATAAGGCTAGTAGCAGCATGATGAGTGGATTTAGGTACGATGATTCTAAGTGAAATAAGTCACACAGAAAACGACACTTATCCTAAGATATCACTTATAGAGGGAATGTAAAAACCACTACACTTGAACTGAATTACAAAACAGAACAGAGTCACACGTTTAGAAAACACACTATGGCTGCTTAACGGGAAAGGTGAGGTGGGGTGATGCATAAAGCAAGGGTTTCAAATGAGCTCAGATACCGTTCCATAAACCCAGTATGTAATAGACAAGACCTACTCCTTGCTCAGTGAACTGCACTCAACACCCCCTATTCACCGCCCAAGAATATATCTGACTAGTAAGAATCTTAAAACCTATGTATTGCCATCTCTCTGTAAGTGAGTCAAGTGGGTGTAAAGCGGCATACACACAGCAGTGAAAAGCAGCTAAACCCCATTATAAAAATCAATTACTTTTAAAAACCCGTGAAACAAAGACAGTGAAAAAGAGAGAAATTCTTAGGAAATTCGTTCAGGGGCTGTGATGCCACCTGGATTGACCATATCTAGACCCACAGCTGATTGAGACATAAGGGTGGACACTCTTGGGGCTGAGATGTTTGGTGAGGGTGGGTGAGCAAACGCAGACCCTTTAAAGTAATACTGGGTGGTAGCCATCCCATGGGTCCCAAATCTCCAGGTTCAAGGGCATCTTCCTACATCGAAAACATGCATGAGAAACCCAGAAGATGGTACACCGTGTGATCGGGAAAGGTTTCTAAAACGCACCTCATTTCGCATCTCCTTGTGCTCGGGTTCGCCATTCAGGCCGCTTTACTAGCAAGTTCCCTCCTTGGAGAATCAGCACCTTTAACCTCCTGTTCTGTACAGGTTGCAATTTGTCCTGAGGATGAACGGGAAGAGGGGGAACCAATGAGAGACTAGCTCTAGGTGTTGGGACAGGCACAGCTCACTCTATTTTCCCATCAGGAAGAAGAATTAACCACAGGCTCAGCCTGCCACCCGGAACCAGAATAGGGCCCGAAGCAATCCTGCACTTTTGCGGCCAGCTCCCAAGAAAGCGAGCTGAAAAATGGAGCTCAGGGGCACTGCAATTCACAAACCTGCAGAGTTATAAATGATAACTCTCGTCCACAAATATATTGAGGGAAGGCAACGAAGAGGATTTCAAAGCAAGGCAGAATTGCAGGAAACAGATTTCAGGAGGTAGATTCGAATCGCCTTTAAAGCACAGGAAAAGCGGCAAAACCTCGACAATGATGCCCTTGGCCAAAAAGGGCGTATGCGTTTTTTCCTGAATATATTCAGGAAAAAACGCATACGCCCTTTTTGGCCAACCAAGCAACCTGGAAAGGCAAATCAGCGCTACAAAGAAGTCTCGCTTCCCATCGGTCAATAGGGCCATGCTGAATAAAGTGTCAAAACCAGAAATGCAGTACAGGCCATGGAGGAACGGGAGCCTTGCTACGCTGATGGGCGGGATGGAAATTGCCAACAGCCACTCTGGAGAAGTGGACGGTGTGTCCTGAAACATCTAAAAAAACTCAGCTTAGAGAGCATAGGGCACTTCCACTCATGGGCGTAGAAATTGGGAAAACTCAAAATCAGCAAGACACAGGCACCCCAAAGTTTAGGGCTGCTCTGTTGACAAGAACCTCCACTTCGTTCCACCTTAAATATCCCAGGAAAGAGAAAAATGGGTAAAGAAGTTGTGGTCCTTATGTACAATGGAATATCACTCAGCCATGAAATCAACGTCATAAGGCTAGTAGCAGCATGATGAGTGGATTTAGGTATGACGATTCTAAGTGAAATAAGTCACACAGAAAAAGACACTTATCCTAAGATATCACTTATACAGGGAATGTAAAAAGCGCTACACTTGAACTAAATTACAAAACAGAACAGAGTCACCCGTTTAGGAAACACAATGGCTGCTTAACGGGAAAGGTGAGGTGGGGTGATGCATAAAGCAAGGGTTTCAAATGAGCTCAGATACCGTTCAATAAACCCAATATGTAATAGATAAGACCTACTCCTTGCTCAGTGAACTGGACTCAACACCCCCTATTCACCGCCCAAGAATATATCTGACTAGTAATAATCTTAAAGCCTATGTATTGCAATCTCTCTGTAAGTGAGTCTAGTGGGTGTAAACAGCATTAACACAGCAGTGAAAAGCAGCTAAACCCCATTATAAAAATCAATTACTTTTAAAAACCCGTGAAACAAAGACAGTGAAAAAGAGAGAAATTCTTAGGAAATTCGTTCAGGGGCTGTGATGCCACCTGGATTGACCATATCTAGACCCACAGCTGATTGAGACATAAGGGTGGACACTCTTGGGGCTGAGATGTTTGGTGAGGGTGGGTGAGCAAACGCAGACCCTTTAAAGTAATACTGGGTGGTAGCCATCCCATGGGTCCCAAATCTCCAGGTTCAAGGGCATCTTCCTACATCGAAAACATGCATGAGAAACCCAGAAGATGGTACACCGTGTGATCGGGAAAGGTTTCTAAAACGCACCTCATTTCGCATCTCCTTGTGCTCGGGTTCGCCATTCAGGCCGCTTTACTAGCAAGCTCCCTCCTTGGAGAATCAGCACCTTTAACCTCCTGTTCTGTACAGGTTGCAATTTGTCCTGAGGATGAACGGGAAGAGGGGGAACCAATGAGAGACTAGCTCTAGGTGTTGGGACAGGCACAGCTCACTCTATTTTCCCATCAGGAAGAAGAATTAACCACAGTCTCAGCCTGCCACCCGGAACCAGAATAGGGCCCGAAGCAATCCTGCGCTTTTGCGGCCAGCTCCCAAGAAAGCGAGCTGAAAAATGGAGCTCAGGGGCACTGCAATTCACAAACCTGCAGAGTTATAAATGATAACTCTCGTCCACAAATATATTGAGGGAAGGCAACAAAGAGGATATGAAAGCAAGGCAGAATTGCAGGAAACAGATTTCAGGAGGTAGATTCGAATCGCCTTTAAAGCACAGGAAAAGCGGCAAAACCTCGACAATGATGCCCTTGGCCAAAAAGGGCGTATGCGTTTTTTCCTGAATATATTCAGGAAAAAACGCATACGCCCTTTTTGGCCAACCAAGCAACCTGGAAAGGCAAATCAGCGCTACAAAGAAGTCTCGCTTCCCATCGGTCAATAGGGCCATGCTGAATAAAGTGTCAAAACCAGAAATGCAGTACAGGCCATGGAGGAACGGGAGCCTTGCTACGCTGATGGGCGGGATGTAAATTGCCAACAGCCACTCTGGAGAAGTGGACGGTGTGTCCTGAAACATCTAAAAAACTCAGCTTAGAGAGCATAGGGCACTTCCACTCATGGGCGTAGAAATTGGGAAAACTCAAAATCAGGAAGACACAGGCACCCCAAAGTTTAGGGCTGCTCTGTTGACAAGAAACTCCACTTCGTTCCACCTTAAATATCCCAGGAAAGAGAAAAATGGGTAAAGAAGTTGTGGTCCTTATGTACAATGGAATATCACTCAGCCATGAAATCAACGTCATAAGGCTAGTAGCAGCATGATGAGTGGATTTAGGTATGACGATTCTAAGTGAAATAAGTCACACAGAAAAGGACACTTATCCTAAGATATCACTTATACAGGGAATGTAAAAAGCGCTACACTTGAACTAAATTACAAAACAGAACAGAGTCACCCGTTTAGGAAACACAATGGCTGCTTAACGGGAAAGGTGAGGTGGGGTGATGCATAAAGCAAGGGTTTCAAATGAGCTCAGATACCGTTCAATAAACCCAATATGTAATAGATAAGACCTACTCCTTGCTCAGTGAACTGGACTCAACACCCCCTATTCACCGCCCAAGAATATATCTGACTAGTAATAATCTTAAAGCCTATGTATTGCAATCTCTCTGTAAGTGAGTCTAGTGGGTGTAAACAGCATTAACACAGCAGTGAAAAGCAGCTAAACCCCATTATAAAAATCAATTACTTTTAAAAACCCGTGAATCAAAGACAGTGAAAAAGAGAGAAATTCTTAGGAAATTCGTTCAGGGGCTGTGATGCCACCTGGATTGACCATATCTAGACCCACAGCTGATTGAGACATAAGGGTGGACACTCTTGGGGCTGAGATGTTTGGTGAGGTTGGGTGAGCAAACGCAGACCCTTTAAAGTAATACTGGGTGGTAGACATCCCATGGGTCCCAAATCTCCAGGTTCAAGGGCATCTTCCTACATCGAAAACATGCATGAGAAACCCAGAAGATGGTACACCGTGTGATCGGGAAAGGTTTCTAAAACGCACCTCATTTCGCATCTCCTTGTGCTCGGGTTCGCCATTCAGGCCGCTTTACTAGCAAGCTCCCTCCTTGGAGAATCAGCACCTTTAACCTCCTGTTCTGTACAGGTTGCAATTTGTCCTGAGGATGAACGGGAAGAGGGGGAACCAATGAGAGACTAGCTCTAGGTGTTGGGACAGGCACAGCTCACTCTATTTTCCCATCAGGAAGAAGAATTAACCACAGGCTCAGCCTGCCGCCCGGAACCAGAATAGGGCCCGAAGCAATCCTGCGCTTTTGCGGCCAGCTCCCAAGAAAGCGAGCTGAAAAATGGAGCTCAGGGGCACTGCAATTCACAAACCTGCAGAGTTATAAATGATAACTCTCGTCCACAAATATATTGAGGGAAGGCAACGAAGAGGATTTGAAAGCAAGGCAGAATTGCAGGAAACAGATTTCAGGAGGTAGATTCGAATCGCCTTTAAAGCACAGGAAAAGCGGCAAAACCTCGACAATGATGCCCTTGGCCCAAAAGGGCGTATGCGTTTTTTCCTGAATATATTCAGGAAAAAACGCATACGCCCTTTTTGGCCAACCAAGCAACCTGGAAAGGCAAATCAGCGCTACAAAGAAGTCTCGCTTCCCATCGGTCAATAGGGCCATGCTGAATAAAGTGTCAAAACCAGAAATGCAGTACAGGCCATGGAGGAACGGGAGCCTTGCGACGCGGGGTGGGGCGGGGGGGGGGGGGGATGGAAATTGCCACAGCCACTCTGGAGAAGTGGACGGTGTGTTGATCTAAACTGATAGAGAGCATAGGGCACTTCACTATGGACGTAGAATTGGGAAACTCATGGGCGTAGAATTGGGAAAACTCAAAATCAGGAAGACACAGGCACCCCAAAGTTTAGGGCTGCTCTGTTGACAAGAACCTCCACGTCGTTCCACCTTAAATATCCCAGGAAAGAGAAAAATGGGTAAAGAAGTTGTGGTCCTTATGTACAATGGAATATCACTCAGCCATGAAATCAACGTCATAAGGCTAGTAGCAGCATGATGAGTGGATTTAGGTACGACGATTCTAAGTGAAATAAGTCACACAGAAAACGACACTTATCCTAAGATATCACTTATAGAGGGAATGTAAAAACCACTACACTTGAACTGAATTACAAAACAGAACAGAGTCACACGTTTAGAAAACACACTATGGCTGCTTAACGGGAAAGGTGAGGTGGGGTGATGCATAAAGCAAGGGTTTCAAATGAGCTCAGATACCGTTCCATAAACCCAGTATGTAATAGACAAGACCTACTCCTTGCTCAGTGAACTGCACTCAACACCCCCTATTCACCGCCCAAGAATATATCTGACTAGTAAGAATCTTAAAACCTATGTATTGCCATCTCTCTGTAAGTGAGTCAAGTGGGTGTAAAGCGGCATACACACAGCAGTGAAAAGCAGCTAAACCCCATTATAAAAATCAATTACTTTTAAAAACCCGTGAAACAAAGACAGTGAAAAAGAGAGAAATTCTTAGGAAATTCGTTCAGGGGCTGTGATGCCACCTGGATTGACCATATCTAGACCCACAGCTGATTGAGACATAAGGGTGGACACTCTTGGGGCTGAGATGTTTGGTGAGGGTGGGTGAGCAAACGCAGACCCTTTAAAGTAATACTGGGTGGTAGCCATCCCATGGGTCCCAAATCTCCAGGTTCAAGGGCATCTTCCTACATCGAAAACATGCATGAGAAACCCAGAAGATGGTACACCGTGTGATCGGGAAAGGTTTCTAAAACGCACCTCATTTCGCATCTCCTTGTGCTCGGGTTCGCCATTCAGGCCGCTTTACTAGCAAGCTCCCTCCTTGGAGAATCAGCACCTTTAACCTCCTGTTCTGTACAGGTTGCAATTTGTCCTGAGGATGAACGGGAAGAGGGGGAACCAATGAGAGACTAGCTCTAGGTGTTGGGACAGGCACAGCTCACTCTATTTTCCCATCAGGAAGAAGAATTAACCACAGTCTCAGCCTGCCACCCGGAACCAGAATAGGTCCCGAAGCAATCCTGCGCTTTTGCGGCCAGCTCCCAAGAAAGCGAGCTGAAAAATGGAGCTCAGGGGCACTGCAATTCACAAACCTGCAGAGTTATAAATGATAACTCTCGTCCACAAATATATTGAGGGAAGGCAACGAAGAGGATATGAAAGCAAGGCAGAATTGCAGGAAACAGATTTCAGGAGGTAGATTCGAATCGCCTTTAAAGCACAGGAAAAGCGGCAAAACCTCGACAATGATGCCCTTGGCCAAAAAGGGCGTATGCGTTTTTTCCTGAATATATTCAGGAAAAAACGCATACGCCCTTTTTGGCCAACCAAGCAACCTGGAAAGGCAAATCAGCGCTACAAAGAAGTCTCGCTTCCCATCGGTCAATAGGGCCATGCTGAATAAAGTGTCAAAACCAGAAATGCAGTACAGGCCATGGAGGAACGGAAGCCTTGCTACGCTGATGGGCGGGATGTAAATTGCCAACAGCCACTCTGGAGAAGTGGACGGTGTGTCCTGAAACATCTAAAAAACTCAGCTTAGAGAGCATAGGGCACTTCCTCTCATGGGCGTAGAAATTGGGAAAACTCAAAATCAGGAAGACACAGGCACCCCAAAGTTTAGGGCTGCTCTGTTGACAAGAACCTCCACTTCGTTCCACCTTAAATATCCCAGGAAAGAGAAAAATGGGTAAAGAAGTTGTGGTCCTTATGTACAATGGAATATCACTCAGCCATGAAATCAACGTCATAAGGCTAGTAGCAGCATGATGAGTGGATTTAGGTATGACGATTCTAAGTGAAATAAGTCACACAGAAAAAGACACTTATCCTAAGATATCACTTATACAGGGAATGTAAAAAGCGCTACACTTGAACTAAATTACAAAACAGAACAGAGTCACCCGTTTAGGAAACACAATGGCTGCTTAATGGGAAAGGTGAGGTGGGGTGATGCATAAAGCAAGGGTTTCAAATGAGCTCAGATACCGTTCAATAAACCCAATATGTAATAGATAAGACCTACTCCTTGCTCAGTGAACTGGACTCAACACCCCCTATTCACCGCCCAAGAATATATCTGACTAGTAATAATCTTAAAGCCTATGTATTGCAATCTCTCTGTAAGTGAGTCTAGTGGGTGTAAACAGCATTAACACAGCAGTGAAAAGCAGCTAAACCCCATTATAAAAATCAATTACTTTTAAAAACCCGTGAATCAAAGACAGTGAAAAAGAGAGAAATTCTTAGGAAATTCGTTCAGGGGCTGTGATGCCACCTGGATTGACCATATCTAGACCCACAGCTGATTGAGACATAAGGGTGGACACTCTTGGGGCTGAGATGTTTGGTGAGGTTGGGTGAGCAAACGCAGACCCTTTAAAGTAATACTGGGTGGTAGCCATCCCATGGGTCCCAAATCTCCAGGTTCAAGGGCATCTTCCTACATCGAAAACATGCATGAGAAACCCAGAAGATGGTACACCGTGTGATCGGGAAAGGTTTCTAAAACGCACCTCATTTCGCATCTCCTTGTGCTCGGGTTCGCCATTCAGGCCGCTTTACTAGCAAGCTCCCTCCTTG
Source organism: Balaenoptera acutorostrata (assembly GCF_949987535.1). NCBI lineage: Eukaryota > Metazoa > Chordata > Mammalia > Artiodactyla > Balaenopteridae > Balaenoptera > Balaenoptera acutorostrata. Next base: position 1,511,172 of record NW_026646029.1, on the reverse strand, counting down.
GAGAATCAGCACCTTTAACCTCCTGTTCTGTACAGGTTGCAATTTGTCCTGAGGATGAACGGGAAGAGGGGGAACCAATGAGAGACTAGCTCTAGGTGTTGGGACAGGCACAGCTCACTCTATTTTCCCATCAGGAAGAAGAATTAACCACAGGCTCAGCCTGCCGCCCGGAACCAGAATAGGGCCCGAAGCAATCCTGCGCTTTTGCGGCCAGCTCCCAAGAAAGCGAGCTGAAAAATGGAGCTCAGGGGCACTGCAATTCACAAACCTGCAGAGTTATAAATGATAACTCTCGTCCACAAATATATTGAGGGAAGGCAACGAAGAGGATTTGAAAGCAAGGCAGAATTGCAGGAAACAGATTTCAGGAGGTAGATTCGAATCGCCTTTAAAGCAGAGGAAAAGCAGCAAAACCTCGACAATGATGCCCTCGGCCAAAAAGGGCGTATGCGTTTTTTCCTGAATATATTCAGGAAAAAACGCATACGCCCTTTTTGGCCAACCAAGCAACCTGGAAAGGCAAATCAGCGCTACAAAGAAGTCTCGCTTCCCATCGGTCAAAAGGGCCATGCTGAATAAAGGGTCAAAACCAGAAATGCAGGACAGGCCATGGAGAAACGGGAGCCTTGCTACGCTGATGGGTGGGATGTAAATTGCCAACAGCCACTCTGGAGAAGTGGACGGTGTGTCCTGAAACATCTAAAAAACTCAGCTTAGAGAGCATAGGGCACTTCCACTCATGGGCGTAGAAATTGGGAAAACTCAAAATCAGGAAGACACAGGCACCCCAAAGTTTAGGGCTGCTCTGTTGACAAGAACCTCCACGTCGTTCCACCTTAAATATCCCAGGAAAGAGAAAAATGGGTAAAGAAGTTGTGGTCCTTATGTACAATGGAATATCACTCAGCCATGAAATCAACGTCATAAGGCTAGTAGCAGCATGATGAGTGGATTTAGGTACGACGATTCTAAGTGAAATAAGTCACACAGAAAACGACACTTATCCTAAGATATCACTTATAGAGGGAATGTAAAAACCACTACACTTGAACTGAATTACAAAACAGAACAGAGTCTCACGTTTAGAAAACACACTATGGCTGCTTAACGGGAAAGGTGAGGTGGGGTGATGCATAAAGCAAGGGTTTCAAATGAGCTCAGATACCGTTCCATAAACCCAGTATGTAATAGACAAGACCTACTCCTTGCTCAGTGAACTGCACTCAACACCCCCTATTCACCGCCCAAGAATATATCTGACTAGTAATAATCTTAAAACCTATGTATTGCAATCTCTCTGTAAGTGAGTCTAGTGGGTGTAAAGCAGCATTAACACAGCAGTGAAAAGCAGCTAAACCCCATTATAAAAATCAATTACTTTTAAAAACCCGTGAAACAAAGACAGTGAAAGAGAGAGAAATTCTTAGGAAATTCGTTCAGGGGCTGTGATGCCACCTGGATTTTCCATATCTAGACCCACAGCTGATTGAGACCTAAGGGTGGACACTCTTGGGGCTGAGAGGTTTGGTGAGGTTGGGTGAGCAAACGCAGACCCTTTAAAGTAATACTGCGTGGTAGCCATTCCATGGGTCCCAAATCTCCAGGTTCAAGGGCATCTTCCTACCTCGAAAACAGGCATGAGAAACCCAGAAGATGGTACGCCGTGTGATCGGGAAAGGTTTCTAAAACGCACCTCATTTCGCATTTCCTTGTGCTCGGGTTCGCCATTCAGGCCGCTTTACTAGCAAGCTCCCTCCTTGGAGATTCAGCACCTTTAACCTCCTGTTCCGTACAGGTTGCAATTTGTCCTGAGGATGAACGGGAAGAGGGGGAACCAATGAGAGACTAGCTCTAGGTGTTGGGACAGGCACAGCTCACTCTATTTTCCCATCAGGAAGAAGAATTAACCACAGGCTCAGCCTGCCACCCGGAACCAGAATAGGGCCCGAAGCAATCCTGCGCTTTTGCGGCCAGCTCCCAAGAAAGCGAGCTGAAAAATGGAGCTCAGGGGCACTGCAATTCACAAACCTGCAGAGTTATAAATGATAACTCTCGTCCACAGATATATTGAGGGAAGGCAACGAAGAGGATTTGAAAGCAAGGCAGAATTGCAGGAAACAGATTTCAGGAGGTAGATTCGAATCGCCTTTAAAGCACAGGAAAAGCAGCAAAACCTCGACAATGATGCCCTTGGCCAAAAAGGGCGTATGCGTTTTTTCCTGAATATATTCAGGAAAAAACGCATACGCCCTTTTTGGCCAACCAAGCAACCTGGAAAGGCAAATCAGCGCTACAAAGAAGTCTCGCTTCCCATCAGTCAAAAGGGCCATGCTGAATAAAGGGTCAAAACCAGAAATGCAGGACAGGCCATGGAGAAACGGGAGCCTTGCTACGCTGATGGGCGGGATGTAAATTGCCAACAGCCACTCTGGAGAAGTGGACGGTGTGTCCTGAAACATCTAAAAAACTCAGCTTATAGAGCATAGGGCACTTCCACTCATGGGCGTAGAAATTGGGAAAACTCAAAATCAGGAAGACACAGGCACCCCAAAGTTTAGGGCTGCTCTGTTGACAAGAACCTCCACGTCGTTCCACCTTAAATATCCCAGGAAAGAGAAAAATGAGTAAAGAAGTTGTGGTCCTTATGTACAATGGAATATCACTCAGCCATGAAATCAACGTCATAAGGCTAGTAGCAGCATGATGAGTGGATTTAGGTACGACGATTCTAAGTGAAATAAGTCACACAGAAAACGACACTTATCCTAAGATATCACTTATAGAGGGAATGTAAAAACCACTACACTTGAACTGAATTACAAAACAGAACAGAGTCACACGTTTAGAAAACACACTATGGCTGCTTAACGGGAAAGGTGAGGTGGGGTGATGCATAAAGCAAGGGTTTCAAATGAGCTCAGATACCGTTCCATAAACCTAGTATGTAATAGACAAGACCTACTCCTTGCTCAGTGAACTGCACTCAACACCCCCTATTCACCGCCCAAGAATATATCTGACTAGTAAGAATCTTAAAACCTATGTATTGCCATCTCTCTGTAAGTGAGTCAAGTGGGTGTAAAGCGGCATACACACAGCAGTGAAAAGCAGCTAAACCCCATTATAAAAATCAATTACTTTTAAAAACCCGTGAAACAAAGACAGTGAAAAAGAGAGAAATTCTTAGGAAATTCGTTCAGGGGCTGTGATGCCACCTGGATTGACCATATCTAGACCCACAGCTGATTGAGACATAAGGGTGGACACTCTTGGGGCTGAGATGTTTGGTGAGGTTGGGTGAGCAAACGCAGACCCTTTAAAGTCATACTGCCTGGTAGCCATCCCATGGGTCCCAAATCTCCAGGTTCAAGGGCATCTTCCTACATCGAAAACATGCATGAGAAACCCAGAAGATGGTACACCGTGTGATCGGGAAAGGTTTCTAAAACGCACCTCATTTCGCATCTCCTTGTGCTTGGGTTCGCCATTCAGGCCGCTTTACTAGCAAGCTCCCTCCTTGGAGAATCAGCACCTTTAACCTCCTGTTCTGTACAGGTTGCAATTTGTCCTGAGGATGAACGGGAAGAGGGGGAACCAATGAGAGACTAGCTCTAGGTGTTGGGACAGGCACAGCTCACTCTATTTTCCCATCAGGAAGAAGAATTAACCACAGGCTCAGCCTGCCGCCCGGAACCAGAATAGGGCCCGAAGCAATCCTGCGCTTTTGCGGCCAGCTCCCAAGAAAGCGAGCTGAAAAATGGAGTTCAGGGGCACTGCAATTCACAAACCTGCAGAGTTATAAATGATAACTCTCGTCCACAAATATATTGAGGGAAGGCAACGAAGAGGATATGAAAGCAAGTCAGAATTGCAGGAAACAGATTTCAGGAGGTAGATTCGAATCGCCTTTAAAGCACAGGAAAAGCGGCAAAACCTCGACAATGATGCCCTTGGCCAAAAAGGGCGTATGCGTTTTTTCCTGAATATATTCAGGAAAAAACGCATACGCCCTTTTTGGCCAACCAAGCAACCTGGAAAGGCAAATCAGCGCTACAAAGAAGTCTCGCTTCCCATCGGTCAATAGGGCCATGCTGAATAAAGTGTCAAAACCAGAAATGCAGTACAGGCCATGGAGGAACGGGAGCCTTGCTACGCTGATGGGCGGGATGTAAATTGCCAACAGCCACTCTGGAGAAGTGGACGGTGTGTCCTGAAACATCTAAAAAACTCAGCTTAGAGAGCATAGGGCACTTCCACTCATGGGCGTAGAAATTGGGAAAACTCAAAATCAGGAAGACACAGGCACCCCAAAGTTTAGGGCTGCTCTGTTGACAAGAACCTCCACTTCGTTCCACCTTAAATATCCCAGGAAAGAGAAAAATGGGTAAAGAAGTTGTGGTCCTTATGTACAATGGAATATCACTCAGCCATGAAATCAACGTCATAAGGCTAGTAGCAGCATGATGAGTGGATTTAGGTACGACGATTCTAAGTGAAATAAGTCACACAGAAAACGACACTTATCCTAAGATATCACTTATAGAGGGAATGTAAAAACCACTACACTTGAACTGAATTACAAAACAGAACAGAGTCACACGTTTAGAAAACACACTATGGCTGCTTAACGGGAAAGGTGAGGTGGGGTGATGCATAAAGCAAGGGTTTCAAATGAGCTCAGATACCGTTCCATAAACCCAGTATGTAATAGACAAGACCTACTCCTTGCTCAGTGAACTGCACTCAACACCCCCTATTCACCGCCCAAGAATATATCTGACTAGTAATAATCTTAAAACCTATGTATTGCAATCTCTCTGTAAGTGAGTCTAGTGGGTGTAAAGCAGCATTAACACAGCAGTGAAAAGCAGCTAAACCCCATTATAAAAATCAATTACTTTTAAAAACCCGTGAAACAAAGACAGTGAAAGAGAGAGAAATTCTTAGGAAATTCGTTCAGGGGCTGTGATGCCACCTGGATTTTCCATATCTAGACCCACAGCTGATTGAGACCTAAGGGTGGACACTCTTGGGGCTGAGAGGTTTGGTGAGGTTGGGTGAGCAAACGCAGACCCTTTAAAGTAATACTGCGTGGTAGCCATTCCATGGGTCCCAAATCTCCAGGTTCAAGGGCATCTTCCTACCTCGAAAACAGGCATGAGAAACCCAGAAGATGGTACGCCGTGTGATCGGGAAAGGTTTCTAAAACGCACCTCATTTCGCATTTCCTTGTGCTCGGGTTCGCCATTCAGGCCGCTTTACTAGCAAGCTCCCTCCTTGGAGAATCAGCACCTTTAACCTCCTGTTCCGTACAGGTTGCAATTTGTCCTGAGGATGAACGGGAAGAGGGGGAACCAATGAGAGACTAGCTCTAGGTGTTGGGACAGGCACAGCTCACTCTATTTTCCCATCAGGAAGAAGAATTAACCACAGGCTCAGCCTGCCACCCGGAACCAGAATAGGGCCCGAAGCAATCCTGCGCTTTTGCGGCCAGCTCCCAAGAAAGCGAGCTGAAAAATGGAGCTCAGGGGCACTGCAATTCACAAACCTGCAGAGTTATAAATGATAACTCTCGTCCACAAATATATTGAGGGAAGGCAACGAAGAGGATTTGAAAGCAAGGCAGAATTGCAGGAAACAGATTTCAGGAGGTAGATTCGAATCGCCTTTAAAGCACAGGAAAAGCAGCAAAACCTCGACAATGATGCCCTTGGCCCAAAAGGGCGTATGCGTTTTTTCCTGAATATATTCAGGAAAAAACGCATACGCCCTTTTTGGCCAACCAAGCAACCTGGAAAGGCAAATCAGCGCTACAAAGAAGTCTCGCTTCCCATCGGTCAATAGGGCCATGCTGAATAAAGTGTCAAAACCAGAAATGCAGTACAGGCCATGGAGGAACGGGAGCCTTGCTACGCTGATGGGCGGGATGGAAATTGCCACCAGCCACTCTGGAGAAGTGGACGGTGTGTCCTGAAACATCTAAAAAACTCAGCTTAGAGAGCATAGGGCACTTCCACTCATGGGCGTAGAAATTGGGAAAACTCAAAATCAGGAAGACACAGGCACCCCAAAGTTTAGGGCTGCTCTGTTGACAAGAACCTCCACGTCGTTCCACCTTAAATATCCCAGGAAAGAGAAAAATGGGTAAAGAAGTTGTGGTCCTTATGTACAATGGAATATCACTCAGCCATGAAATCAACGTCATAAGGCTAGTAGCAGCATGATGAGTGGATTTAGGTACGACGATTCTAAGTGAAATAAGTCACACAGAAAACGACACTTATCCTAAGATATCACTTATAGAGGGAATGTAAAAACCACTACACTTGAACTGAATTACAAAACAGAACAGAGTCACACGTTTAGAAAACACACTATGGCTGCTTAACGGGAAAGGTGAGGTGGGGTGATGCATAAAGCAAGGGTTTCAAATGAGCTCAGATACCGTTCCATAAACCCAGTATGTAATAGACAAGACCTACTCCTTGCTCAGTGAACTGCACTCAACACCCCCTATTCACCGCCCAAGAATATATCTGACTAGTAAGAATCTTAAAACCTATGTATTGCCATCTCTCTGTAAGTGAGTCAAGTGGGTGTAAAGCGGCATACACACAGCAGTGAAAAGCAGCTAAACCCCATTATAAAAATCAATTACTTTTAAAAACCCGTGAAACAAAGACAGTGAAAAAGAGAGAAATTCTTAGGAAATTCGTTCAGGGGCTGTGATGCCACCTGGATTGACCATATCTAGACCCACAGCTGATTGAGACATAAGGGTGGACACTCTTGGGGCTGAGATGTTTGGTGAGGGTGGGTGAGCAAACGCAGACCCTTTAAAGTAATACTGGGTGGTAGCCATCCCATGGGTCCCAAATCTCCAGGTTCAAGGGCATCTTCCTACATCGAAAACATGCATGAGAAACCCAGAAGATGGTACACCGTGTGATCGGGAAAGGTTTCTAAAACGCACCTCATTTCGCATCTCCTTGTGCTCGGGTTCGCCATTCAGGCCGCTTTACTAGCAAGTTCCCTCCTTGGAGAATCAGCACCTTTAACCTCCTGTTCTGTACAGGTTGCAATTTGTCCTGAGGATGAACGGGAAGAGGGGGAACCAATGAGAGACTAGCTCTAGGTGTTGGGACAGGCACAGCTCACTCTATTTTCCCATCAGGAAGAAGAATTAACCACAGGCTCAGCCTGCCACCCGGAACCAGAATAGGGCCCGAAGCAATCCTGCACTTTTGCGGCCAGCTCCCAAGAAAGCGAGCTGAAAAATGGAGCTCAGGGGCACTGCAATTCACAAACCTGCAGAGTTATAAATGATAACTCTCGTCCACAAATATATTGAGGGAAGGCAACGAAGAGGATTTCAAAGCAAGGCAGAATTGCAGGAAACAGATTTCAGGAGGTAGATTCGAATCACCTTTAAAGCACAGGAAAAGCGGCAAAACCTCGACAATGATGCCCTTGGCCAAAAAGGGCGTATGCGTTTTTTCCTGAATATATTCAGGAAAAAACGCATACGCCCTTTTTGGCCAACCAAGCAACCTGGAAAGGCAAATCAGCGCTACAAAGAAGTCTCGCTTCCCATCGGTCAATAGGGCCATGCTGAATAAAGTGTCAAAACCAGAAATGCAGTACAGGCCATGGAGGAACGGGAGCCTTGCTACGCTGATGGGCGGGATGGAAATTGCCAACAGCCACTCTGGAGAAGTGGACGGTGTGTCCTGAAACATCTAAAAAAACTCAGCTTAGAGAGCATAGGGCACTTCCACTCATGGGCGTAGAAATTGGGAAAACTCAAAATCAGCAAGACACAGGCACCCCAAAGTTTAGGGCTGCTCTGTTGACAAGAACCTCCACTTCGTTCCACCTTAAATATCCCAGGAAAGAGAAAAATGGGTAAAGAAGTTGTGGTCCTTATGTACAATGGAATATCACTCAGCCATGAAATCAACGTCATAAGGCTAGTAGCAGCATGATGAGTGGATTTAGGTATGACGATTCTAAGTGAAATAAGTCACACAGAAAAAGACACTTATCCTAAGATATCACTTATACAGGGAATGTAAAAAGCGCTACACTTGAACTAAATTACAAAACAGAACAGAGTCACCCGTTTAGGAAACACAATGGCTGCTTAACGGGAAAGGTGAGGTGGGGTGATGCATAAAGCAAGGGTTTCAAATGAGCTCAGATACCGTTCAATAAACCCAATATGTAATAGATAAGACCTACTCCTTGCTCAGTGAACTGGACTCAACACCCCCTATTCACCGCCCAAGAATATATCTGACTAGTAATAATCTTAAAGCCTATGTATTGCAATCTCTCTGTAAGTGAGTCTAGTGGGTGTAAACAGCATTAACACAGCAGTGAAAAGCAGCTAAACCCCATTATAAAAATCAATTACTTTTAAAAACCCGTGAAACAAAGACAGTGAAAAAGAGAGAAATTCTTAGGAAATTCGTTCAGGGGCTGTGATGCCACCTGGATTGACCATATCTAGACCCACAGCTGATTGAGACATAAGGGTGGACACTCTTGGGGCTGAGATGTTTGGTGAGGGTGGGTGAGCAAACGCAGACCCTTTAAAGTAATACTGGGTGGTAGCCATCCCATGGGTCCCAAATCTCCAGGTTCAAGGGCATCTTCCTACATCGAAAACATGCATGAGAAACCCAGAAGATGGTACACCGTGTGATCGGGAAAGGTTTCTAAAACGCACCTCATTTCGCATCTCCTTGTGCTCGGGTTCGCCATTCAGGCCGCTTTACTAGCAAGCTCCCTCCTTGGAGAATCAGCACCTTTAACCTCCTGTTCTGTACAGGTTGCAATTTGTCCTGAGGATGAACGGGAAGAGGGGGAACCAATGAGAGACTAGCTCTAGGTGTTGGGACAGGCACAGCTCACTCTATTTTCCCATCAGGAAGAAGAATTAACCACAGTCTCAGCCTGCCACCCGGAACCAGAATAGGGCCCGAAGCAATCCTGCGCTTTTGCGGCCAGCTCCCAAGAAAGCGAGCTGAAAAATGGAGCTCAGGGGCACTGCAATTCACAAACCTGCAGAGTTATAAATGATAACTCTCGTCCACAAATATATTGAGGGAAGGCAACGAAGAGGATATGAAAGCAAGGCAGAATTGCAGGAAACAGATTTCAGGAGGTAGATTCGAATCGCCTTTAAAGCACAGGAAAAGCGGCAAAACCTCGACAATGATGCCCTTGGCCAAAAAGGGCGTATGCGTTTTTTCCTGAATATATTCAGGAAAAAACGCATACGCCCTTTTTGGCCAACCAAGCAACCTGGAAAGGCAAATCAGCGCTACAAAGAAGTCTCGCTTCCCATCGGTCAATAGGGCCATGCTGAATAAAGTGTCAAAACCAGAAATGCAGTACAGGCCATGGAGGAACGGGAGCCTTGCTACGCTGATGGGCGGGATGTAAATTGCCAACAGCCACTCTGGAGAAGTGGACGGTGTGTCCTGAAACATCTAAAAAACTCAGCTTAGAGAGCATAGGGCACTTCCACTCATGGGCGTAGAAATTGGGAAAACTCAAAATCAGGAAGACACAGGCACCCCAAAGTTTAGGGCTGCTCTGTTGACAAGAAACTCCACTTCGTTCCACCTTAAATATCCCAGGAAAGAGAAAAATGGGTAAAGAAGTTGTGGTCCTTATGTACAATGGAATATCACTCAGCCATGAAATCAACGTCATAAGGCTAGTAGCAGCATGATGAGTGGATTTAGGTATGACGATTCTAAGTGAAATAAGTCACACAGAAAAGGACACTTATCCTAAGATATCACTTATACAGGGAATGTAAAAAGCGCTACACTTGAACTAAATTACAAAACAGAACAGAGTCACCCGTTTAGGAAACACAATGGCTGCTTAACGGGAAAGGTGAGGTGGGGTGATGCATAAAGCAAGGGTTTCAAATGAGCTCAGATACCGTTCAATAAACCCAATATGTAATAGATAAGACCTACTCCTTGCTCAGTGAACTGGACTCAACACCCCCTATTCACCGCCCAAGAATATATCTGACTAGTAATAATCTTAAAGCCTATGTATTGCAATCTCTCTGTAAGTGAGTCTAGTGGGTGTAAACAGCATTAACACAGCAGTGAAAAGCAGCTAAACCCCATTATAAAAATCAATTACTTTTAAAAACCCGTGAATCAAAGACAGTGAAAAAGAGAGAAATTCTTAGGAAATTCGTTCAGGGGCTGTGATGCCACCTGGATTGACCATATCTAGACCCACAGCTGATTGAGACATAAGGGTGGACACTCTTGGGGCTGAGATGTTTGGTGAGGTTGGGTGAGCAAACGCAGACCCTTTAAAGTAATACTGGGTGGTAGACATCCCATGGGTCCCAAATCTCCAGGTTCAAGGGCATCTTCCTACATCGAAAACATGCATGAGAAACCCAGAAGATGGTACACCGTGTGATCGGGAAAGGTTTCTAAAACGCACCTCATTTCGCATCTCCTTGTGCTCGGGTTCGCCATTCAGGCCGCTTTACTAGCAAGCTCCCTCCTTGGAGAATCAGCACCTTTAACCTCCTGTTCTGTACAGGTTGCAATTTGTCCTGAGGATGAACGGGAAGAGGGGGAACCAATGAGAGACTAGCTCTAGGTGTTGGGACAGGCACAGCTCACTCTATTTTCCCATCAGGAAGAAGAATTAACCACAGGCTCAGCCTGCCGCCCGGAACCAGAATAGGGCCCGAAGCAATCCTGCGCTTTTGCGGCCAGCTCCCAAGAAAGCGAGCTGAAAAATGGAGCTCAGGGGCACTGCAATTCACAAACCTGCAGAGTTATAAATGATAACTCTCGTCCACAAATATATTGAGGGAAGGCAACGAAGAGGATTTGAAAGCAAGGCAGAATTGCAGGAAACAGATTTCAGGAGGTAGATTCGAATCGCCTTTAAAGCACAGGAAAAGCGGCAAAACCTCGACAATGATGCCCTTGGCCCAAAAGGGCGTATGCGTTTTTTCCTGAATATATTCAGGAAAAAACGCATACGCCCTTTTTGGCCAACCAAGCAACCTGGAAAGGCAAATCAGCGCTACAAAGAAGTCTCGCTTCCCATCGGTCAATAGGGCCATGCTGAATAAAGTGTCAAAACCAGAAATGCAGTACAGGCCATGGAGGAACGGGAGCCTTGCTACGCTGATGGGCGGGATGGAAATTGCCACCAGCCACTCTGGAGAAGTGGACGGTGTGTCCTGAAACATCTAAAAAACTCAGCTTAGAGAGCATAGGGCACTTCCACTCATGGGCGTAGAAATTGGGAAAACTCAAAATCAGGAAGACACAGGCACCCCAAAGTTTAGGGCTGCTCTGTTGACAAGAACCTCCACGTCGTTCCACCTTAAATATCCCAGGAAAGAGAAAAATGGGTAAAGAAGTTGTGGTCCTTATGTACAATGGAATATCACTCAGCCATGAAATCAACGTCATAAGGCTAGTAGCAGCATGATGAGTGGATTTAGGTACGACGATTCTAAGTGAAATAAGTCACACAGAAAACGACACTTATCCTAAGATATCACTTATAGAGGGAATGTAAAAACCACTACACTTGAACTGAATTACAAAACAGAACAGAGTCACACGTTTAGAAAACACACTATGGCTGCTTAACGGGAAAGGTGAGGTGGGGTGATGCATAAAGCAAGGGTTTCAAATGAGCTCAGATACCGTTCCATAAACCCAGTATGTAATAGACAAGACCTACTCCTTGCTCAGTGAACTGCACTCAACACCCCCTATTCACCGCCCAAGAATATATCTGACTAGTAAGAATCTTAAAACCTATGTATTGCCATCTCTCTGTAAGTGAGTCAAGTGGGTGTAAAGCGGCATACACACAGCAGTGAAAAGCAGCTAAACCCCATTATAAAAATCAATTACTTTTAAAAACCCGTGAAACAAAGACAGTGAAAAAGAGAGAAATTCTTAGGAAATTCGTTCAGGGGCTGTGATGCCACCTGGATTGACCATATCTAGACCCACAGCTGATTGAGACATAAGGGTGGACACTCTTGGGGCTGAGATGTTTGGTGAGGGTGGGTGAGCAAACGCAGACCCTTTAAAGTAATACTGGGTGGTAGCCATCCCATGGGTCCCAAATCTCCAGGTTCAAGGGCATCTTCCTACATCGAAAACATGCATGAGAAACCCAGAAGATGGTACACCGTGTGATCGGGAAAGGTTTCTAAAACGCACCTCATTTCGCATCTCCTTGTGCTCGGGTTCGCCATTCAGGCCGCTTTACTAGCAAGCTCCCTCCTTGGAGAATCAGCACCTTTAACCTCCTGTTCTGTACAGGTTGCAATTTGTCCTGAGGATGAACGGGAAGAGGGGGAACCAATGAGAGACTAGCTCTAGGTGTTGGGACAGGCACAGCTCACTCTATTTTCCCATCAGGAAGAAGAATTAACCACAGTCTCAGCCTGCCACCCGGAACCAGAATAGGTCCCGAAGCAATCCTGCGCTTTTGCGGCCAGCTCCCAAGAAAGCGAGCTGAAAAATGGAGCTCAGGGGCACTGCAATTCACAAACCTGCAGAGTTATAAATGATAACTCTCGTCCACAAATATATTGAGGGAAGGCAACGAAGAGGATATGAAAGCAAGGCAGAATTGCAGGAAACAGATTTCAGGAGGTAGATTCGAATCGCCTTTAAAGCACAGGAAAAGCGGCAAAACCTCGACAATGATGCCCTTGGCCAAAAAGGGCGTATGCGTTTTTTCCTGAATATATTCAGGAAAAAACGCATACGCCCTTTTTGGCCAACCAAGCAACCTGGAAAGGCAAATCAGCGCTACAAAGAAGTCTCGCTTCCCATCGGTCAATAGGGCCATGCTGAATAAAGTGTCAAAACCAGAAATGCAGTACAGGCCATGGAGGAACGGAAGCCTTGCTACGCTGATGGGCGGGATGTAAATTGCCAACAGCCACTCTGGAGAAGTGGACGGTGTGTCCTGAAACATCTAAAAAACTCAGCTTAGAGAGCATAGGGCACTTCCACTCATGGGCGTAGAAATTGGGAAAACTCAAAATCAGGAAGACACAGGCACCCCAAAGTTTAGGGCTGCTCTGTTGACAAGAACCTCCACTTCGTTCCACCTTAAATATCCCAGGAAAGAGAAAAATGGGTAAAGAAGTTGTGGTCCTTATGTACAATGGAATATCACTCAGCCATGAAATCAACGTCATAAGGCTAGTAGCAGCATGATGAGTGGATTTAGGTATGACGATTCTAAGTGAAATAAGTCACACAGAAAAAGACACTTATCCTAAGATATCACTTATACAGGGAATGTAAAAAGCGCTACACTTGAACTAAATTACAAAACAGAACAGAGTCACCCGTTTAGGAAACACAATGGCTGCTTAATGGGAAAGGTGAGGTGGGGTGATGCATAAAGCAAGGGTTTCAAATGAGCTCAGATACCGTTCAATAAACCCAATATGTAATAGATAAGACCTACTCCTTGCTCAGTGAACTGGACTCAACACCCCCTATTCACCGCCCAAGAATATATCTGACTAGTAATAATCTTAAAGCCTATGTATTGCAATCTCTCTGTAAGTGAGTCTAGTGGGTGTAAACAGCATTAACACAGCAGTGAAAAGCAGCTAAACCCCATTATAAAAATCAATTACTTTTAAAAACCCGTGAATCAAAGACAGTGAAAAAGAGAGAAATTCTTAGGAAATTCGTTCAGGGGCTGTGATGCCACCTGGATTGACCATATCTAGACCCACAGCTGATTGAGACATAAGGGTGGACACTCTTGGGGCTGAGATGTTTGGTGAGGTTGGGTGAGCAAACGCAGACCCTTTAAAGTAATACTGGGTGGTAGCCATCCCATGGGTCCCAAATCTCCAGGTTCAAGGGCATCTTCCTACATCGAAAACATGCATGAGAAACCCAGAAGATGGTACACCGTGTGATCGGGAAAGGTTTCTAAAACGCACCTCATTTCGCATCTCCTTGTGCTCGGGTTCGCCATTCAGGCCGCTTTACTAGCAAGCTCCCTCCTTGGAGAATCAGCACCTTTAACCTCCTGTTCTGTACAGGTTGCAATTTGTCCTGAGGATGAACGGGAAGAGGGGGAACCAATGAGAGACTAGCTCTAGGTGTTGGGACAGGCACAGCTCACTCTATTTTCCCATCAGGAAGAAGAATTAACCACAGGCTCAGCCTGCCGCCCGGAACCAGAATAGGGCCCGAAGCAATCCTGCGCTTTTGCGGCCAGCTCCCAAGAAAGCGAGCTGAAAAATGGAGCTCAGGGGCACTGCAATTCACAAACCTGCAGAGTTAGAAATGATAACTCTCGTCCACAAATATATTGAGGGAAGGCAACGAAGAGGATTTGAAAGCAAGGCAGAATTGCAGGAAACAGATTTCAGGAGGTAGATTCGAATCGCCTTTAAAGCAGAGGAAAAGCAGCAAAACCTCGACAATGATGCCCTCGGCCAAAAAGGGCGTATGCGTTTTTTCCTGAATATATTCAGGAAAAAACGCATACGCCCTTTTTGGCCAACCAAGCAACCTGGAAAGGCAAATCAGCGCTACAAAGAAGTCTCGCTTCCCATCGGTCAAAAGGGCCATGCTGAATAAAGGGTCAAAACCAGAAATGCAGGACAGGCCATGGAGAAACGGGAGCCTTGCTACGCTGATGGGTGGGATGTAAATTGCCAACAGCCACTCTGGAGAAGTGGACGGTGTGTCCTGAAACATCTAAAAAACTCAGCTTAGAGAGCATAGGGCACTTCCACTCATGGGCGTAGAAATTGGGAAAACTCAAAATCAGGAAGACACAGGCACCCCAAAGTTTAGGGCTGCTCTGTTGACAAGAACCTCCACGTCGTTCCACCTTAAATATCCCAGGAAAGAGAAAAATGGGTAAAGAAGTTGTGGTCCTTATGTACAATGGAATATCACTCAGCCATGAAATCAACGTCATAAGGCTAGTAGCAGCATGATGAGTGGATTTAGGTACGACGATTCTAAGTGAAATAAGTCACACAGAAAACGACACTTATCCTAAGATATCACTTATAGAGGGAATGTAAAAACCACTACACTTGAACTGAATTACAAAACAGAACAGAGTCTCACGTTTAGAAAACACACTATGGCTGCTTAACGGGAAAGGTGAGGTGGGGTGATGCATAAAGCAAGGGTTTCAAATGAGCTCAGATACCGTTCCATAAACCCAGTATGTAATAGACAAGACCTACTCCTTGCTCAGTGAACTGCACTCAACACCCCCTATTCACCGCCCAAGAATATATCTGACTAGTAATAATCTTAAAACCTATGTATTGCAATCTCTCTGTAAGTGAGTCTAGTGGGTGTAAAGCAGCATTAACACAGCAGTGAAAAGCAGCTAAACCCCATTATAAAAATCAATTACTTTTAAAAACCCGTGAAACAAAGACAGTGAAAGAGAGAGAAATTCTTAGGAAATTCGTTCAGGGGCTGTGATGCCACCTGGATTTTCCATATCTAGACCCACAGCTGATTGAGACCTAAGGGTGGACACTCTTGGGGCTGAGAGGTTTGGTGAGGTTGGGTGAGCAAACGCAGACCCTTTAAAGTAATACTGCGTGGTAGCCATTCCATGGGTCCCAAATCTCCAGGTTCAAGGGCATCTTCCTACCTCGAAAACAGGCATGAGAAACCCAGAAGATGGTACGCCGTGTGATCGGGAAAGGTTTCTAAAACGCACCTCATTTCGCATTTCCTTGTGCTCGGGTTCGCCATTCAGGCCGCTTTACTAGCAAGCTCCCTCCTTGGAGATTCAGCACCTTTAACCTCCTGTTCCGTACAGGTTGCAATTTGTCCTGAGGATGAACGGGAAGAGGGGGAACCAATGAGAGACTAGCTCTAGGTGTTGGGACAGGCACAGCTCACTCTATTTTCCCATCAGGAAGAAGAATTAACCACAGGCTCAGCCTGCCACCCGGAACCAGAATAGGGCCCGAAGCAATCCTGCGCTTTTGCGGCCAGCTCCCAAGAAAGCGAGCTGAAAAATGGAGCTCAGGGGCACTGCAATTCACAAACCTGCAGAGTTATAAATGATAACTCTCGTCCACAGATATATTGAGGGAAGGCAACGAAGAGGATTTGAAAGCAAGGCAGAATTGCAGGAAACAGATTTCAGGAGGTAGATTCGAATCGCCTTTAAAGCACAGGAAAAGCAGCAAAACCTCGACAATGATGCCCTTGGCCAAAAAGGGCGTATGCGTTTTTTCCTGAATATATTCAGGAAAAAACGCATACGCCCTTTTTGGCCAACCAAGCAACCTGGAAAGGCAAATCAGCGCTACAAAGAAGTCTCGCTTCCCATCAGTCAAAAGGGCCATGCTGAATAAAGGGTCAAAACCAGAAATGCAGGACAGGCCATGGAGAAACGGGAGCCTTGCTACGCTGATGGGCGGGATGTAAATTGCCAACAGCCACTCTGGAGAAGTGGACGGTGTGTCCTGAAACATCTAAAAAACTCAGCTTATAGAGCATAGGGCACTTCCACTCATGGGCGTAGAAATTGGGAAAACTCAAAATCAGGAAGACACAGGCACCCCAAAGTTTAGGGCTGCTCTGTTGACAAGAACCTCCACGTCGTTCCACCTTAAATATCCCAGGAAAGAGAAAAATGAGTAAAGAAGTTGTGGTCCTTATGTACAATGGAATATCACTCAGCCATGAAATCAACGTCATAAGGCTAGTAGCAGCATGATGAGTGGATTTAGGTACGACGATTCTAAGTGAAATAAGTCACACAGAAAACGACACTTATCCTAAGATATCACTTATAGAGGGAATGTAAAAACCACTACACTTGAACTGAATTACAAAACAGAACAGAGTCACACGTTTAGAAAACACACTATGGCTGCTTAACGGGAAAGGTGAGGTGGGGTGATGCATAAAGCAAGGGTTTCAAATGAGCTCAGATACCGTTCCATAAACCTAGTATGTAATAGACAAGACCTACTCCTTGCTCAGTGAACTGCACTCAACACCCCCTATTCACCGCCCAAGAATATATCTGACTAGTAAGAATCTTAAAACCTATGTATTGCCATCTCTCTGTAAGTGAGTCAAGTGGGGGTAAAGCGGCATACACACAGCAGTGAAAAGCAGCTAAACCCCATTATAAAAATCAATTACTTTTAAAAACCCGTGAAACAAAGACAGTGAAAAAGAGAGAAATTCTTAGGAAATTCGTTCAGGGGCTGTGATGCCACCTGGATTGACCATATCTAGACCCACAGCTGATTGAGACATAAGGGTGGACACTCTTGGGGCTGAGATGTTTGGTGAGGTTGGGTGAGCAAACGCAGACCCTTTAAAGTAATACTGCCTGGTAGCCATCCCATGGGTCCCAAATCTCCAGGTTCAAGGGCATCTTCCTACATCGAAAACATGCATGAGAAACCCAGAAGATGGTACACCGTGTGATCGGGAAAGGTTTCTAAAACGCACCTCATTTCGCATCTCCTTGTGCTTGGGTTCGCCATTCAGGCCGCTTTACTAGCAAGCTCCCTCCTTGGAGAATCAGCACCTTTAACCTCCTGTTCTGTACAGGTTGCAATTTGTCCTGAGGATGAACGGGAAGAGGGGGAACCAATGAGAGACTAGCTCTAGGTGTTGGGACAGGCACAGCTCACTCTATTTTCCCATCAGGAAGAAGAATTAACCACAGGCTCAGCCTGCCGCCCGGAACCAGAATAGGGCCCGAAGCAATCCTGCGCTTTTGCGGCCAGCTCCCAAGAAAGCGAGCTGAAAAATGGAGTTCAGGGGCACTGCAATTCACAAACCTGCAGAGTTATAAATGATAACTCTCGTCCACAAATATATTGAGGGAAGGCAACGAAGAGGATATGAAAGCAAGTCAGAATTGCAGGAAACAGATTTCAGGAGGTAGATTCGAATCGCCTTTAAAGCACAGGAAAAGCGGCAAAACCTCGACAATGATGCCCTTGGCCAAAAAGGGCGTATGCGTTTTTTCCTGAATATATTCAGGAAAAAACGCATACGCCCTTTTTGGCCAACCAAGCAACCTGGAAAGGCAAATCAGCGCTACAAAGAAGTCTCGCTTCCCATCGGTCAATAGGGCCATGCTGAATAAAGTGTCAAAACCAGAAATGCAGTACAGGCCATGGAGGAACGGGAGCCTTGCTACGCTGATGGGCGGGATGTAAATTGCCAACAGCCACTCTGGAGAAGTGGACGGTGTGTCCTGAAACATCTAAAAAACTCAGCTTAGAGAGCATAGGGCACTTCCACTCATGGGCGTAGAAATTGGGAAAACTCAAAATCAGGAAGACACAGGCACCCCAAAGTTTAGGGCTGCTCTGTTGACAAGAACCTCCACTTCGTTCCACCTTAAATATCCCAGGAAAGAGAAAAATGGGTAAAGAAGTTGTGGTCCTTATGTACAATGGAATATCACTCAGCCATGAAATCAACGTCATAAGGCTAGTAGCAGCATGATGAGTGGATTTAGGTACGACGATTCTAAGTGAAATAAGTCACACAGAAAACGACACTTATCCTAAGATATCACTTATAGAGGGAATGTAAAAACCACTACACTTGAACTGAATTACAAAACAGAACAGAGTCACACGTTTAGAAAACACACTATGGCTGCTTAACGGGAAAGGTGAGGTGGGGTGATGCATAAAGCAAGGGTTTCAAATGAGCTCAGATACCGTTCCATAAACCCAGTATGTAATAGACAAGACCTACTCCTTGCTCAGTGAACTGCACTCAACACCCCCTATTCACCGCCCAAGAATATATCTGACTAGTAATAATCTTAAAACCTATGTATTGCAATCTCTCTGTAAGTGAGTCTAGTGGGTGTAAAGCAGCATTAACACAGCAGTGAAAAGCAGCTAAACCCCATTATAAAAATCAATTACTTTTAAAAACCCGTGAAACAAAGACAGTGAAAGAGAGAGAAATTCTTAGGAAATTCGTTCAGGGGCTGTGATGCCACCTGGATTTTCCATATCTAGACCCACAGCTGATTGAGACCTAAGGGTGGACACTCTTGGGGCTGAGAGGTTTGGTGAGGTTGGGTGAGCAAACGCAGACCCTTTAAAGTAATACTGCGTGGTAGCCATTCCATGGGTCCCAAATCTCCAGGTTCAAGGGCATCTTCCTACCTCGAAAACAGGCATGAGAAACCCAGAAGATGGTACGCCGTGTGATCGGGAAAGGTTTCTAAAACGCACCTCATTTCGCATTTCCTTGTGCTCGGGTTCGCCATTCAGGCCGCTTTACTAGCAAGCTCCCTCCTTGGAGAATCAGCACCTTTAACCTCCTGTTCCGTACAGGTTGCAATTTGTCCTGAGGATGAACGGGAAGAGGGGGAACCAATGAGAGACTAGCTCTAGGTGTTGGGACAGGCACAGCTCACTCTATTTTCCCATCAGGAAGAAGAATTAACCACAGGCTCAGCCTGCCACCCGGAACCAGAATAGGGCCCGAAGCAATCCTGCGCTTTTGCGGCCAGCTCCCAAGAAAGCGAGCTGAAAAATGGAGCTCAGGGGCACTGCAATTCACAAACCTGCAGAGTTATAAATGATAACTCTCGTCCACAAATATATTGAGGGAAGGCAACGAAGAGGATTTGAAAGCAAGGCAGAATTGCAGGAAACAGATTTCAGGAGGTAGATTCGAATCGCCTTTAAAGCACAGGAAAAGCAGCAAAACCTCGACAATGATGCCCTTGGCCAAAAAGGGCGTATGCGTTTTTTCCTGAATATATTCAGGAAAAAACGCATACGCCCTTTTTGGCCAACCAAGCAACCTGGAAAGGCAAATCAGCGCTACAAAGAAGTCTCGCTTCCCATCGGTCAAAAGGGCCATGCTGAATAAAGGGTCAAAACCAGAAATGCAGGACAGGCCATGGAGAAACGGGAGCCTTGCTACGCTGATGGGCGGGATGTAAATTGCCAACAGCCACTCTGGAGAAGTGGACGGTGTGTCCTGAAACATCTAAAAAACTCAGCTTAGAGAGCATAGGGCACTTCCACTCATGGGCGTAGAAATTGGGAAAACTCAAAATCAGGAAGACACAGGCACCCCAAAGTTTAGGGCTGCTCTGTTGACAAGAACCTCCACGTCGTTCCACCTTAAATATCCCAGGAAAGAGAAAAATGGGTAAAGAAGTTGTGGTCCTTATGTACAATGGAATATCACTCAGCCATGAAATCAACGTCATAAGGCTAGTAGCAGCATGATGAGTGGATTTAGGTACGACGATTCTAAGTGAAATAAGTCACACAGAAAACGACACTTATCCTAAGATATCACTTATAGAGGGAATGTAAAAACCACTACACTTGAACTGAATTACAAAACAGAACAGAGTCACACGTTTAGAAAACACACTATGGCTGCTTAACGGGAAAGGTGAGGTGGGGTGATGCATAAAGCAAGGGTTTCAAATGAGCTCAGATACCGTTCCATAAACCCAGTATGTAATAGACAAGACCTACTCCTTGCTCAGTGAACTGCACTCAACACCCCCTATTCACCGCCCAAGAATATATCTGACTAGTAAGAATCTTAAAACCTATGTATTGCCATCTCTCTGTAAGTGAGTCAAGTGGGTGTAAAGCGGCATACACACAGCAGTGAAAAGCAGCTAAACCCCATTATAAAAATCAATTACTTTTAAAAACCCGTGAAACAAAGACAGTGAAAAAGAGAGAAATTCTTAGGAAATTCGTTCAGGGGCTGTGATGCCACCTGGATTGACCATATCTAGACCCACAGCTGACTGAGACATAAGGGTGGACACTCTTGGGGCTGAGATGTTTGGTGAGGTTGGGTGAGCAAACGCAGACCCTTTAAAGTAATACTGGGTGGTAGTCATCCCATGGGTCCCAAATCTCCAGGTTCAAGGGCATCTTCCTACATCGAAAACATGCATGAGAAACCCAGAAGATGGTACACCGTGTGATCGGGAAAGGTTTCTAAAACGCACCTCATTTCGCATCTCCTTGTGCTCGGGTTCGCCATTCAGGCCGCTTTACTAGCAAGCTCCCTCCTTGGAGAATCAGCACCTTTAACCTCCTGTTCTGTACAGGTTGCAATTTGTCCTGAGGATGAACGGGAAGAGGGGGAACCAATGAGAGACTAGCTCTAGGTGTTGGGACAGGCACAGCTCACTCTATTTTCCCATCAGGAAGAAGAATTAACCACAGGCTCAGCCTGCCGCCCGGAACCAGAATAGGGCCCGAAGCAATCCTGCGCTTTTGCGGCCAGCTCCCAAGAAAGCGAGCTGAAAAATGGAGCTCAGGGGCACTGCAATTCACAAACCTGCAGAGTTATAAATGATAACTCTCGTCCACAAATATATTGAGGGAAGGCAACGAAGAGGATATGAAAGCAAGGCAGAATTGCAGGAAACAGATTTCAGGAGGTAGATTCGAATCGCCTTTAAAGCACAGGAAAAGCGGCAAAACCTCGACAATGATGCCCTTGGCCAAAAAGGGCGTATGCGTTTTTTCCTGAATATATTCAGGAAAAAACGCATACGCCCTTTTTGGCCAACCAAGCAACCTGGAAAGGCAAATCAGCGCTACAAAGAAGTCTCGCTTCCCATCGGTCAATAGGGCCATGCTGAATAAAGTGTCAAAACCAGAAATGCAGTACAGGCCATGGAGGAACGGGAGCCTTGCTACGCTAATGGGCGGGATGTAAATTGCCAACAGCCACTCTGGAGAAGTGGACGGTGTGTCCTGAAACATCTAAAAAACTCAGCTTAGAGAGCATAGGGCACTTCCACTCATGGGCGTAGAAATTGGGAAAACTCAAAATCAGGAAGACACAGGCACCCCAAAGTTTGGGCTGCTCTGTTGACAAGAACCTCCACTTCGTTCCACCTTAAATATCCCAGGAAAGAGAAAAATGGGTAAAGAAGTTGTGGTCCTTATGTACAATGGAATATCACTCAGCCATGAAATCAACGTCATAAGGCTAGTAGCAGCATGATGAGTGGATTTAGGTATGACGATTCTAAGTGAAATAAGTCACACAGAAAACGACACTTATCCTAAGATATCACTTATAGAGGGAATGTAAAAACCACTACACTTGAACTGAATTACAAAACAGAACAGAGTCACACGTTTAGAAAACACACTATGGCTGCTTAACGGGAAAGGTGAGGTGGGGTGATGCATAAAGCAAGGGTTTCAAATGAGCTCAGATACCGTTCCATAAACCCAGTATGTAATAGACAAGACCTACTCCTTGCTCAGTGAACTGCACTCAACACCCCCTATTCACCGCCCAAGAATATATCTGACTAGTAATAATCTTAAAACCTATGTATTGCAATCTCTCTGTAAGTGAGTCTAGTGGGTGTAAAGCAGCATTAACACAGCAGTGAAAAGCAGCTAAACCCCATTATAAAAATCAATTACTTTTAAAAACCCGTGAAACAAAGACAGTGAAAGAGAGAGAAATTCTTAGGAAATTCGTTCAGGGGCTGTGATGCCACCTGGATTTTCCATATCTAGACCCACAGCTGATTGAGACCTAAGGGTGGACACTCTTGGGGCTGAGAGGTTTGGTGAGGTTGGGTGAGCAAACGCAGACCCTTTAAAGTAATACTGCGTGGTAGCCATTCCATGGGTCCCAAATCTCCAGGTTCAAGGGCATCTTCCTACCTCGAAAACAGGCATGAGAAACCCAGAAGATGGTACGCCGTGTGATCGGGAAAGGTTTCTAAAACGCACCTCATTTCGCATTTCCTTGTGCTCGGGTTCGCCATTCAGGCCGCTTTACTAGCAAGCTCCCTCCTTGGAGAATCAGCACCTTTAACCTCCTGTTCCGTACAGGTTGCAATTTGTCCTGAGGATGAACGGGAAGAGGGGGAACCAATGAGAGACTAGCTCTAGGTGTTGGGACAGGCACAGCTCACTCTATTTTCCCATCAGGAAGAAGAATTAACCACAGGCTCAGCCTGCCACCCGGAACCAGAATAGGGCCCGAAGCAATCCTGCGCTTTTGCGGCCAGCTCCCAAGAAAGCGAGCTGAAAAATGGAGCTCAGGGGCACTGCAATTCACAAACCTGCAGAGTTATAAATGATAACTCTCGTCCACAAATATATTGAGGGAAGGCAACGAAGAGGATTTGAAAGCAAGGCAGAATTGCAGGAAACAGATTTCAGGAGGTAGATTCGAATCGCCTTTAAAGCACAGGAAAAGCAGCAAAACCTCGACAATGATGCCCTTGGCCAAAAAGGGCGTATGCGTTTTTTCCTGAATATATTCAGGAAAAAACGCATACGCCCTTTTTGGCCAACCAAGCAACCTGGAAAGGCAAATCAGTGCTACAAAGAAGTCTCGCTTCCCATCGGTCAAAAGGGCCATGCTGAATAAAGGGTCAAAACCAGAAATGCAGGACAGGCCATGGAGAAACGGGAGCCTTGCTACGCTGATGGGCGGGATGTAAATTGCCAACAGCCACTCTGGAGAAGTGGAAGGTGTGTCCTGAAACATCTAAAAAACTCAGCTTAGAGAGCATAGGGCACTTCCACTCATGGGCGTAGAAATTGGGAAAACTCAAAATCAGGAAGACACAGGCACCCCAAAGTTTAGGGCTGCTCTGTTGACAAGAACCTCCACGTCGTTCCACCTTAAATATCCCAGGAAAGAGAAAAATGGGTAAAGAAGTTGTGGTCCTTATGTACAATGGAATATCACTCAGCCATGAAATCAACGTCATAAGGCTAGTAGCAGCATGATGAGTGGATTTAGGTACGACGATTCTAAGTGAAATAAGTCACACAGAAAACGACACTTATCCTAAGATATCACTTATAGAGGGAATGTAAAAACCACTACACTTGAACTGAATTACAAAACAGAACAGAGTCACACGTTTAGAAAACACACTATGGCTGCTTAACGGGAAAGGTGAGGTGGGGTGATGCATAAAGCAAGGGTTTCAAATGAGCTCAGATACCGTTCCATAAACCCAGTATGTAATAGACAAGACCTACTCCTTGCTCAGTGAACTGCACTCAACACCCCCTATTCACCGCCCAAGAATATATCTGACTAGTAAGAATCTTAAAACCTATGTATTGCCATCTCTCTGTAAGTGAGTCAAGTGGGTGTAAAGCGGCATACACACAGCAGTGAAAAGCAGCTAAACCCCATTATAAAAATCAATTACTTTTAAAAACCCGTGAAACAAAGACAGTGAAAGAGAGAGAAATTCTTAGGAAATTCGTTCAGGGGCTGTGATGCCACCTGGATTTTCCATATCTAGACCCACAGCTGATTGAGACCTAAGGGTGGACACTCTTGGGGCTGAGAGGTTTGGTGAGGTTGGGTGAGCAAACGCAGACCCTTTAAAGTAATACTGCGTGGTAGCCATTCCATGGGTCCCAAATCTCCAGGTTCAAGGGCATCTTCCTACCTCGAAAACAGGCATGAGAAACCCAGAAGATGGTACACCGTGTGATCGGGAAAGGTTTCTAAAACGCACCTCATTTCGCATTTCCTTGTGCTCGGGTTCGCCATTCAGGCCGCTTTACTAGCAAGCTCCCTCCTTGGAGATTCAGCACCTTTAACCTCCTGTTCCGTACAGGTTGCAATTTGTCCTGAGGATGAACGGGAAGAGGGGGAACCAATGAGAGACTAGCTCTAGGTGTTGGGACAGGCACAGCTCACTCTATTTTCCCATCAGGAAGAAGAATTAACCACAGGCTCAGCCTGCCACCCGGAACCAGAATAGGGCCCGAAGCAATCCTGTGCTTTTGCGGCCAGCTCCCAAGAAAGCGAGCTGAAAAATGGAGCTCAGGGGCACTGCAATTCACAAACCTGCAGAGTTATAAATGATAACTCTCGTCCACAAATATATTGAGGGAAGGCAACGAAGAGGATTTGAAAGCAAGGCAGAATTGCAGGAAACAGATTTCAGGAGGTAGATTCGAATCGCCTTTAAAGCACAGGAAAAGCAGCAAAACCTCGACAATGATGCCCTTGGCCAAAAAGGGCGTATGCGTTTTTTCCTGAATATATTCAGGAAAAAACGCATACGCCCTTTTTGGCCAACCAAGCAACCTGGAAAGGCAAATCAGCGCTACAAAGAAGTCTCGCTTCCCATCAGTCAAAAGGGCCATGCTGAATAAAGGGTCAAAACCAGAAATGCAGGACAGGCCATGGAGAAACGGGAGCCTTGCTACGCTGATGGGCGGGATGTAAATTGCCAACAGCCACTCTGGAGAAGTGGACGGTGTGTCCTGAAACATCTAAAAAACTCAGCTTAGAGAGCATAGGGCACTTCCACTCATGGGCGTAGAAATTGGGAAAACTCAAAATCAGGAAGACACAGGCACCCCAAAGTTTAGGGCTGCTCTGTTGACAAGAACCTCCACGTCGTTCCACCTTAAATATCCCAGGAAAGAGAAAAATGGGTAAAGAAGTTGTGGTCCTTATGTACAATGGAATATCACTCAGCCATGAAATCAACGTCATAAGGCTAGTAGCAGCATGATGAGTGGATTTAGGTACGACGATTCTAAGTGAAATAAGTCACACAGAAAACGACACTTATCCTAAGATATCACTTATAGAGGGAATGTAAAAACCACTACACTTGAACTGAATTACAAAACAGAACAGAGTCACACGTTTAGAAAACACACTATGGCTGCTTAACGGGAAAGGTGAGGTGGGGTGATGCATAAAGCAAGGGTTTCAAATGAGCTCAGATACCGTTCCATAAACCCAGTATGTAATAGACAAGACCTACTCCTTGCTCAGTGAACTGCACTCAACACCCCCTATTCACCGCCCAAGAATATATCTGACTAGTAATAATCTTAAAACCTATGTATTGCAATCTCTCTGTAAGTGAGTCTAGTGGGTGTAAAGCAGCATTAACACAGCAGTGAAAAGCAGCTAAACCCCATTATAAAAATCAATTACTTTTAAAAACCCGTGAAACAAAGACAGTGAAAGAGAGAGAAATTCTTAGGAAATTCGTTCAGGGGCTGTGATGCCACCTGGATTTTCCATATCTAGACCCACAGCTGATTGAGACCTAAGGGTGGACACTCTTGGGGCTGAGAGGTTTGGTGAGGTTGGGTGAGCAAACGCAGACCCTTTAAAGTAATACTGCGTGGTAGCCATTCCATGGGTCCCAAATCTCCAGGTTCAAGGGCATCTTCCTACCTCGAAAACAGGCATGAGAAACCCAGAAGATGGTACGCCGTGTGATCGGGAAAGGTTTCTAAAACGCACCTCATTTCGCATTTCCTTGTGCTCGGGTTCGCCATTCAGGCCGCTTTACTAGCAAGCTCCCTCCTTGGAGAATCAGCACCTTTAACCTCCTGTTCCGTACAGGTTGCAATTTGTCCTGAGGATGAACGGGAAGAGGGGGAACCAATGAGAGACTAGCTCTAGGTTTTGGGACAGGCACAGCTCACTCTATTTTCCCATCAGGAAGAAGAATTAACCACAGGCTCAGCCTGCCACCCGGAACCAGAATAGGGCCCGAAGCAATCCTGCGCTTTTGCGGCCAGCTCCCAAGAAAGCGAGCTGAAAAATGGAGCTCAGGGGCACTGCAATTCACAAACCTGCAGAGTTATAAATGATAACTCTCGTCCACAAATATATTGAGGGAAGGCAACGAAGAGGATTTGAAAGCAAGGCAGAATTGCAGGAAACAGATTTCAGGAGGTAGATTCGAATCGCCTTTAAAGCACAGGAAAAGCAGCAAAACCTCGACAATGATGCCCTTGGCCAAAAAGGGCGTATGCGTTTTTTCCTGAATATATTCAGGAAAAAACGCATACGCCCTTTTTGGCCAACCAAGCAACCTGGAAAGGCAAATCAGTGCTACAAAGAAGTCTCGCTTCCCATCGGTCAAAAGGGCCATGCTGAATAAAGGGTCAAAACCAGAAATGCAGGACAGGCCATGGAGAAACGGGAGCCTTGCTACGCTGATGGGCGGGATATAAATTGCCAACAGCCACTCTGGAGAAGTGGAAGGTGTGTCCTGAAACATCTAAAAAACTCAGCTTAGAGAGCATAGGGCACTTCCACTCATGGGCGTAGAAATTGGGAAAACTCAAAATCAGGAAGACACAGGCACCCCAAAGTTTAGGGCTGCTCTGTTGACAAGAACCTCCACGTCGTTCCACCTTAAATATCCCAGGAAAGAGAAAAATGGGTAAAGAAGTTGTGGTCC
This sequence comes from Balaenoptera acutorostrata, assembly GCF_949987535.1. Taxonomy (NCBI): domain Eukaryota; kingdom Metazoa; phylum Chordata; class Mammalia; order Artiodactyla; family Balaenopteridae; genus Balaenoptera; species Balaenoptera acutorostrata. The sequence continues at coordinate 1,483,899 of NW_026646029.1, read as the reverse complement.
TTATGTACAATGGAATATCACTCAGCCATGAAATCAACGTCATAAGGCTAGTAGCAGCATGATGAGTGGATTTAGGTACGACGATTCTAAGTGAAATAAGTCACACAGAAAACGACACTTATCCTAAGATATCACTTATAGAGGGAATGTAAAAACCACTACACTTGAACTGAATTACAAAACAGAACAGAGTCACACGTTTAGAAAACACACTATGGCTGCTTAACGGGAAAGGTGAGGTGGGGTGATGCATAAAGCAAGGGTTTCAAATGAGCTCAGATACCGTTCCATAAACCCAGTATGTAATAGACAAGACCTACTCCTTGCTCAGTGAACTGCACTCAACACCCCCTATTCACCGCCCAAAAATATATCTGACTAGTAAGAATCTTAAAACCTATGTATTGCCATCTCTCTGTAAGTGAGTCAAGTGGGTGTAAAGCGGCATACACACAGCAGTGAAAAGCAGCTAAACCCCATTATAAAAATCAATTACTTTTAAAAACCCGTGAAACAAAGACAGTGAAAGAGAGAGAAATTCTTAGGAAATTCGTTCAGGGGCTGTGATGCCACCTGGATTTTCCATATCTAGACCCACAGCTGATTGAGACCTAAGGGTGGACACTCTTGGGGCTGAGAGGTTTGGTGAGGTTGGGTGAGCAAACGCAGACCCTTTAAAGTAATACTGCCTGGTAGCCATTCCATGGGTCCCAAATCTCCAGGTTCAAGGGCATCTTCCTACCTCGAAAACAGGCATGAGAAACCCAGAAGATGGTACGCCGTGTGATCGGGAAAGGTTTCTAAAACGCACCTCATTTCGCATTTCCTTGTGCTCGGGTTCGCCATTCAGGCCGCTTTACTAGCAAGCTCCCTCCTTGGAGAATCAGCACCTTTAACCTCCTGTTCCGTACAGGTTGCAATTTGTCCTGAGGATGAACGGGAAGAGGGGGAACCAATGAGAGACTAGCTCTAGGTGTTGGGACAGGCACAGCTCACTCTATTTTCCCATCAGGAAGAAGAATTAACCACAGGCTCAGCCTGCCACCCGGAACCAGAATAGGGCCCGAAGCAATCCTGCGCTTTTGCGGCCAGCTCCCAAGAAAGCGAGCTGAAAAATGGAGCTCAGGGGCACTGCAATTCACAAACCTGCAGAGTTATAAATGATAACTCTCGTCCACAAATATATTGAGGGAAGGCAACGAAGAGGATTTGAAAGCAAGGCAGAATTGCAGGAAACAGATTTCAGGAGGTAGATTCGAATCGCCTTTAAAGCACAGGAAAAGCAGCAAAACCTCGACAATGATGCCCTTGGCCAAAAAGGGCGTATGCGTTTTTTCCTGAATATATTCAGGAAAAAACGCATACGCCCTTTTTGGCCAACCAAGCAACCTGGAAAGGCAAATCAGTGCTACAAAGAAGTCTCGCTTCCCATCGGTCAAAAGGGCCATGCTGAATAAAGGGTCAAAACCAGAAATGCAGGACAGGCCATGGAGAAACGGGAGCCTTGCTACGCTGATGGGCGGGATGTAAATTGCCAACAGCCACTCTGGAGAAGTGGAAGGTGTGTCCTGAAACATCTAAAAAACTCAGCTTAGAGAGCATAGGGCACTTCCACTCATGGGCGTAGAAATTGGGAAAACTCAAAATCAGGAAGACACAGGCACCCCAAAGTTTAGGGCTGCTCTGTTGACAAGAACCTCCACGTCGTTCCACCTTAAATATCCCAGGAAAGAGAAAAATGGGTAAAGAAGTTGTGGTCCTTATGTACAATGGAATATCACTCAGCCATGAAATCAACGTCATAAGGCTAGTAGCAGCATGATGAGTGGATTTAGGTACGACGATTCTAAGTGAAATAAGTCACACAGAAAACGACACTTATCCTAAGATATCACTTATAGAGGGAATGTAAAAACCACTACACTTGAACTGAATTACAAAACAGAACAGAGTCACACGTTTAGAAAACACACTATGGCTGCTTAACGGGAAAGGTGAGGTGGGGTGATGCATAAAGCAAGGGTTTCAAATGAGCTCAGATACCGTTCCATAAACCCAGTATGTAATAGACAAGACCTACTCCTTGCTCAGTGAACTGCACTCAACACCCCCTATTCACCGCCCAAGAATATATCTGACTAGTAAGAATCTTAAAACCTATGTATTGCCATCTCTCTGTAAGTGAGTCAAGTGGGTGTAAAGCGGCATACACACAGCAGTGAAAAGCAGCTAAACCCCATTATAAAAATCAATTACTTTTAAAAACCCGTGAAACAAAGACAGTGAAAAAGAGAGAAATTCTTAGGAAATTCGTTCAGGGGCTGTGATGCCACCTGGATTGACCATATCTAGACCCACAGCTGATTGAGACATAAGGGTGGACACTCTTGGGGCTGAGATGTTTGGTGAGGTTGGGTGAGCAAACGCAGACCCTTTAAAGTAATACTGCCTGGTAGCCATCCCATGGGTCCCAAATCTCCAGGTTCAAGGGCATCTTCCTACATCGAAAACATGCATGAGAAACCCAGAAGATGGTACACCGTGTGATCGGGAAAGGTTTCTAAAACGCACCTCATTTCGCATCTCCTTGTGCTCGGGTTCGCCATTCAGGCCGCTTTACTAGCAAGCTCCCTCCTTGGAGAATCAGCACCTTTAACCTCCTGTTCTGTACAGGTTGCAATTTGTCCTGAGGATGAACGGGAAGAGGGGGAACCAATGAGAGATTAGCTCTAGGTGTTGGGACAGGCACAGCTCACTCTATTTTCCCATCAGGAAGAAGAATTAACCACAGGCTCAGCCTGCCGCCCGGAACCAGAATAGGGCCCGAAGCAATCCTGCGCTTTTGCGGCCAGCTCCCAAGAAAGCGAGCTGAAAAATGGAGCTCAGGGGCACTGCAATTCACAAACCTGCAGAGTTATAAATGATAACTCTCGTCCACAAATATATTGAGGGAAGGCAACGAAGAGGATATGAAAGCAAGGCAGAATTGCAGGAAACAGATTTCAGGAGGTAGATTCGAATCGCCTTTAAAGCACAGGAAAAGCGGCAAAACCTCGACAATGATGCCCTTGGCCAAAAAGGGCGTATGCGTTTTTTCCTGAATATATTCAGGAAAAAACGCATACGCCCTTTTTGGCCAACCAAGCAACCTGGAAAGGCAAATCAGCGCTACAAAGAAGTCTCGCTTCCCATCGGTCAATAGGGCCATGCTGAATAAAGTGTCAAAACCAGAAATGCAGTACAGGCCATGGAGGAACGGGAGCCTTGCTATGCTGATGGGCGGGATGTAAATTGCCAACAGCCACTCTGGAGAAGTGGACGGTGTGTCCTGAAACATCTAAAAAACTCAGCTTAGAGAGCATAGGGCACTTCCACTCATGGGCGTAGAAATTGGGAAAACTCAAAATCAGCAAGACACAGGCACCCCAAAGTTTAGGGCTGCTCTGTTGACAAGAACCTCCACGTCGTTCCACCTTAAATATCCCAGGAAAGAGAAAAATGGGTAAAGAATTTGTGGTCCTTATGTACAATGGAATATCACTCAGCCATGAAATCAACGTCATAAGGCTAGTAGCAGCATGATGAGTGGATTTAGGTACGACGATTCTAAGTGAAATAAGTCACACAGAAAACGACACTTATCCTAAGATATCACTTATAGAGGGAATGTAAAAACCACTACACTTGAACTGAATTACAAAACAGAACAGAGTCACACGTTTAGAAAACACACTATGGCTGCTTAACGGGAAAGGTGAGGTGGGGTGATGCATAAAGCAAGGGTTTCAAATGAGCTCAGATACCGTTCCATAAACCCAGTATGTAATAGACAAGACCTACTCCTTGCTCAGTGAACTGCACTCAACACCCCCTATTCACCGCCCAAGAATATATCTGACTAGTAAGAATCTTAAAACCTATGTATTGCCATCTCTCTGTAAGTGAGTCAAGTGGGTGTAAAGCGGCATACACACAGCAGTGAAAAGCAGCTAAACCCCATTATAAAAATCAATTACTTTTAAAAACCCGTGAAACAAAGACAGTGAAAAAGAGAGAAATTCTTAGGAAATTCGTTCAGGGGCTGTGATGCCACCTGGATTGACCATATCTAGACCCACAGCTGATTGAGACATAAGGGTGGACACTCTTGGGGCTGAGATGTTTGGTGAGGTTGGGTGAGCAAACGCAGACCCTTTAAAGTAATACTGGGTGGTAGCCATCCCATGGGTCCCAAATCTCCAGGTTCAAGGGCATCTTCCTACATCGAAAACATGCATGAGAAACCCAGAAGATGGTACACCGTGTGATCGGGAAAGGTTTCTAAAACGCACCTCATTTCTCATCTCCTTGTGCTCGGGTTCGCCATTCAGGCCGCTTTACTAGCAAGCTCCCTCCTTGGAGAATCAGCACCTTTAACCTCCTGTTCTGTACAGGTTGCAATTTGTCCTGAGGATGAACGGGAAGAGGGGGAACCAATGAGAGATTAGCTCTAGGTGTTGGGACAGGCACAGCTCACTCTATTTTCCCATCAGGAAGAAGAATTAACCACAGGCTCAGCCTGCCGCCCGGAACCAGAATAGGGCCCGAAGCAATCCTGCGCTTTTGCGGCCAGCTCCCAAGAAAGCGAGCTGAAAAATGGAGCTCAGGGGCACTGCAATTCACAAACCTGCAGAGTTATAAATGATAACTCTCGTCCACAAATATATTGAGGGAAGGCAACGAAGAGGATATGAAAGCAAGGCAGAATTGCAGGAAACAGATTTCAGGAGGTAGATTCGAATCGCCTTTAAAGCACAGGAAAAGCGGCAAAACCTCGACAATGATGCCCTTGGCCAAAAAGGGCGTATGCGTTTTTTCCTGAATATATTCAGGAAAAAACGCATACGCCCTTTTTGGCCAACCAAGCAACCTGGAAAGGCAAATCAGCGCTACAAAGAAGTCTCGCTTCCCATCGGTCAATAGGGCCATGCTGAATAAAGTGTCAAAACCAGAAATGCAGTACAGGCCATGGAGGAACGGGAGCCTTGCTATGCTGATGGGCGGGATGTAAATTGCCAACAGCCACTCTGGAGAAGTGGACGGTGTGTCCTGAAACATCTAAAAAACTCAGCTTAGAGAGCATAGGGCACTTCCACTCATGGGCGTAGAAATTGGGAAAACTCAAAATCAGCAAGACACAGGCACCCCAAAGTTTAGGGCTGCTCTGTTGACAAGAACCTCCACGTCGTTCCACCTTAAATATCCCAGGAAAGAGAAAAATGGGTAAAGAATTTGTGGTCCTTATGTACAATGGAATATCACTCAGCCATGAAATCAACGTCATAAGGCTAGTAGCAGCATGATGAGTGGATTTAGGTACGACGATTCTAAGTGAAATAAGTCACACAGAAAACGACAATTATCCTAAGATATCACTTATAGAGGGAATGTAAAAACCACTACACTTGAACTGAATTACAAAACAGAACAGAGTCACACGTTCAGAAAACACACTATGGCTGCTTAACGGGAAAGGTGAGGTGGGGTGATGCATAAAGCAAGGGTTTCAAATGAGCTAAGATACCGTTCCATAAACCCAGTATGTAATAGACAAGACCTACTCCTTGCTCAGTGAACTGCACTCAACACCCCCTATTCACCGCCCAAGAATATATCTGACTAGTAATAATCTTAAAACCTATGTATTGCAATCTCTCTGTAAGTGAGTCTAGTGGGTGTAAAGCAGCATTAACACAGCAGTGAAAAGCAGCTAAACCCCATTATAAAAATCAATTACTTTTAAAAACCCGTGAAACAAAGACAGTGAAAGAGAGAGAAATTCTTAGGAAATTCGTTCAGGGGCTGTGATGCCACCTGGATTTTCCATATCTAGACCCACAGCTGATTGAGACCTAAGGGTGGACACTCTTGGGGCTGAGAGGTTTGGTGAGGTTGGGTGAGCAAACGCAGACCCTTTAAAGTAATACTGCGTGGTAGCCATTCCATGGGTCCCAAATCTCCAGGTTCAAGGGCATCTTCCTACCTCGAAAACAGGCATGAGAAACCCAGAAGATGGTACGCCGTGTGATCGGGAAAGGTTTCTAAAACGCACCTCATTTTGCATTTCCTTGTGCTCGGGTTCGCCATTCAGGCCGCTTTACTAGCAAGCTCCCTCCTTGGAGAATCAGCACCTTTAACCTCCTGTTCCGTACAGGTTGCAATTTGTCCTGAGGATGAACGGGAAGAGGGGGAACCAATGAGAGACTAGCTCTAGGTGTTGGGACAGGCACAGCTCACTCTATTTTCCCATCAGGAAGAAGAATTAACCACAGGCTCAGCCTGCCACCCGGAACCAGAATAGGGCCCGAAGCAATCCTGCGCTTTTGCGGCCAGCTCCCAAGAAAGCGAGCTGAAAAATGGAGCTCAGGGGCACTGCAATTCACAAACCTGCAGAGTTATAAATGATAACTCTCGTCCACAAATATATTGAGGGAAGGCAACGAAGAGGATTTGAAAGCAAGGCAGAATTGCAGGAAACAGATTTCAGGAGGTAGATTCGAATCGCCTTTAAAGCACAGGAAAAGCAGCAAAACCTCGACAATGATGCCCTTGGCCAAAAAGGGCGTATGCGTTTTTTCCTGAATATATTCAGGAAAAAACGCATACGCCCTTTTTGGCCAACCAAGCAACCTGGAAAGGCAAATCAGTGCTACAAAGAAGTGTCGCTTCCCATCGGTCAAAAGGGCCATGCTGAATAAAGGGTCAAAACCAGAAATGCAGGACAGGCCATGGAGAAACGGGAGCCTTGCTACGCTGATGGGCGGGATGTAAATTGCCAACAGCCACTCTGGAGAAGTGGACGGTGTGTCCTGAAACATCTAAAAAACTCAGCTTAGAGACCATAGGGCACTTCCACTCATGGGCGTAGAAATTGGGAAAACTCAAAATCAGGAAGACACAGGCACCCCAAAGTTTAGGGCTGCTCTCTTGACAAGAACCTCCACGTCGTTCCACCTTAAATATCCCAGGAAAGAGAAAAATGGGTAAAGAAGTTGTGGTCCTTATGTACAATGGAATATCACTCAGCCATGAAATCAACGTCATAAGGCTAGTAGCAGCATGATGAGTGGATTTAGGTACGACGATTCTAAGTGAAATAAGTCACACAGAAAACGACACTTATCCTAAGATATCACTTATAGAGGGAATGTAAAAACCACTACACTTGAACTGAATTACAAAACAGAACAGAGTCACACGTTTAGAAAACACACTATGGCTGCTTAACGGGAAAGGTGAGGTGGGGTGATGCATAAAGCAAGGGTTTCAAATGAGCTCAGATACCGTTCCATAAACCCAGTATGTAATAGACAAGACCTACTCCTTGCTCAGTGAACTGCACTCAACACCCCCTATTCACCGCCCAAGAATATATCTGACTAGTAAGAATCTTAAAACCTATGTATTGCCATCTCTCTGTAAGTGAGTCAAGTGGGTGTAAAGCGGCATACACACAGCAGTGAAAAGCAGCTAAACCCCATTATAAAAATCAATTACTTTTAAAAACCCGTGAAACAAAGACAGTGAAAAAGAGAGAAATTCTTAGGAAATTCGTTCAGGGGCTGTGATGCCACCTGGATTGACCATATCTAGACCCACAGCTGATTGAGACATAAGGGTGGACACTCTTGGGGCTGAGATGTTTGGTGAGGTTGGGTGAGCAAACGCAGACCCTTTAAAGTAATACTGCCTGGTAGCCATCCCATGGGTCCCAAATCTCCAGGTTCAAGGGCATCTTCCTACATCGAAAACATGCATGAGAAACCCAGAAGATGGTACACCGTGTGATCGGGAAAGGTTTCTAAAACGCACCTCATTTCGCATCTCCTTGTGCTCGGGTTCGCCATTCAGGCCGCTTTACTAGCAAGCTCCCTCCTTGGAGAATCAGCACCTTTAACCTCCTGTTCTGTACAGGTTGCAATTTGTCCTGAGGATGAACGGGAAGAGGGGGAACCAATGAGAGATTAGCTCTAGGTGTTGGGACAGGCACAGCTCACTCTATTTTCCCATCAGGAAGAAGAATTAACCACAGGCTCAGCCTGCCGCCCGGAACCAGAATAGGGCCCGAAGCAATCCTGCGCTTTTGCGGCCAGCTCCCAAGAAAGCGAGCTGAAAAATGGAGCTCAGGGGCACTGCAATTCACAAACCTGCAGAGTTATAAATGATAACTCTCGTCCACAAATATATTGAGGGAAGGCAACGAAGAGGATATGAAAGCAAGGCAGAATTGCAGGAAACAGATTTCAGGAGGTAGATTCGAATCGCCTTTAAAGCACAGGAAAAGCGGCAAAACCTCGACAATGATGCCCTTGGCCAAAAAGGGCGTATGCGTTTTTTCCTGAATATATTCAGGAAAAAACGCATACGCCCTTTTTGGCCAACCAAGCAACCTGGAAAGGCAAATCAGCGCTACAAAGAAGTCTCGCTTCCCATCGGTCAATAGGGCCATGCTGAATAAAGTGTCAAAACCAGAAATGCAGTACAGGCCATGGAGGAACGGGAGCCTTGCTACGCTGATGGGCGGGATGTAAATTGCCAACAGCCACTCTGGAGAAGTGGACGGTGTGTCCTGAAACATCTAAAAAACTCAGCTTAGAGAGCATAGGGCACTTCCACTCATGGGCATAGAAATTGGGAAAACTCAAAATCAGCAAGACACAGGCACCCCAAAGTTTAGGGCTGCTCTGTTGACAAGAACCTCCACTTCGTTCCACCTTAAATATCCCAGGAAAGAGAAAAATGGGTAAAGAAGTTGTGGTCCTTATGTACAATGGAATATCACTCAGCCATGAAATCAACGTCATAAGGCTAGTAGCAGCATGATGAGTGGATTTAGGTATGACAATTCTAAGTGAAATAAGTCACACAGAAAAAGACACTTATCCTAAGATATCACTTATACAGGGAATGTAAAAAGCGCTACACTTGAACTAAATTACAAAACAGAACAGAGTCACCCGTTTAGGAAACACAATGGCTGCTTAACGGGAAAGGTGAGGTGGGGTGATGCATAAAGCAAGGGTTTCAAATGAGCTCAGATACCGTTCAATAAACCCAATATGTAATAGATAAGACCTACTCCTTGCTCAGTGAACTGGACTCAACACCCCCTATTCACCGCCCAAGAATATATCTGACTAGTAATAATCTTAAAACCTATGTATTGCAATCTCTCTGTAAGTGAGTCTAGTGGGTGTAAAGCAGCATTAACACAGCAGTGAAAAGCAGCTAAACCCCATTATAAAAATCAATTACTTTTAAAAACCCGTGAAACAAAGACAGTGAAAGAGAGAGAAATTCTTAGGAAATTCGTTCAGGGGCTGTGATGCCACCTGGATTTTCCATATCTAGACCCACAGCTGATTGAGACCTAAGGGTGGACACTCTTGGGGCTGAGAGGTTTGGTGAGGTTGGGTGAGCAAACGCAGACCCTTTAAAGTAATACTGCGTGGTAGCCATTCCTTGGGTCCCAAATCTCCAGGTTCAAGGGCATCTTCCTACCTCGAAAACAGGCATGAGAAACCCAGAAGATGGTACGCCGTGTGATCGGGAAAGGTTTCTAAAACGCACCTCATTTCGCATTTCCTTGTGCTCGGGTTCGCCATTCAGGCCGCTTTACTAGCAAGCTCCCTCCTTGGAGAATCAGCACCTTTAACCTCCTGTTCCGTACAGGTTGCAATTTGTCCTGAGGATGAACGGGAAGAGGGGGAACCAATGAGAGACTAGCTCTAGGTGTTGGGACAGGCACAGCTCACTCTATTTTCCCATCAGGAAGAAGAATTAACCACAGGCTCAGCCTGCCACCCGGAACCAGAATAGGGCCCGAAGCAATCCTGCGCTTTTGCGGCCAGCTCCCAAGAAAGCGAGCTGAAAAATGGAGCTCAGGGGCACTGCAATTCACAAACCTGCAGAGTTATAAATGATAACTCTCGTCCACAAATATATTGAGGGAAGGCAACGAAGAGGATTTGAAAGCAAGGCAGAATTGCAGGAAACAGATTTCAGGAGGTAGATTCGAATCGCCTTTAAAGCACAGGAAAAGCAGCAAAACCTCGACAATGATGCCCTTGGCCAAAAAGGGCGTATGCGTTTTTTCCTGAATATATTCAGGAAAAAACGCATACGCCCTTTTTGGCCAACCAAGCAACCTGGAAAGGCAAATCAGCGCTACAAAGAAGTCTCGCTTCCCATCGGTCAAAAGGGCCATGCTGAATAAAGGGTCAAAACCAGAAATGCAGGACAGGCCATGGAGAAACGGGAGCCTTGCTACGCTGATGGGCGGGATGTAAATTGCCAACAGCCACTCTGGAGAAGTGGACGGTGTGTCCTGAAACATCTAAAAAACTCAGCTTAGAGAGCATAGGGCACTTCCACTCATGGGCGTAGAAATTGGGAAAACTCAAAATCAGGAAGACACAGGCACCCCAAAGTTTAGGGCTGCTCTGTTGACAAGAACCTCCACGTCGTTCCACCTTAAATATCCCAGGAAAGAGAAAAATGGGTAAAGAAGTTGTGGTCCTTATGTACAATGGAATATCACTCAGCCATGAAATCAACGTCATAAGGCTAGTAGCAGCATGATGAGTGGATTTAGGTACGACGATTCTAAGTGAAATAAGTCACACAGAAAACGACACTTATCCTAAGATATCACTTATAGAGGGAATGTAAAAACCACTACACTTGAACTGAATTACAAAACAGAACAGAGTCACACGTTTAGAAAACACACTATGGCTGCTTAACGGGAAAGGTGAGGTGGGGTGATGCATAAAGCAAGGGTTTCAAATGAGCTCAGATACCGTTCCATAAACCCAGTATGTAATAGACAAGACCTACTCCTTGCTCAGTGAACTGCACTCAACACCCCCTATTCACCGCCCAAGAATATATCTGACTAGTAATAATCTTAAAACCTATGTATTGCAATCTCTCTGTAAGTGAGTCTAGTGGGTGTAAAGCAGCATTAACACAGCAGTGAAAAGCAGCTAAACCCCATTATAAAAATCAATTACTTTTAAAAACCCGTGAAACAAAGACAGTGAAAGAGAGAGAAATTCTTAGGAAATTCGTTCAGGGGCTGTGATGCCACCTGGATTTTCCATATCTAGACCCACAGCTGATTGAGACCTAAGGGTGGACACTCTTGGGGCTGAGAGGTTTGGTGAGGTTGGGTGAGCAAACGCAGACCCTTTAAAGTAATACTGCGTGGTAGCCATTCCATGGGTCCCAAATCTCCAGGTTCAAGGGCATCTTCCTACCTCGAAAACAGGCATGAGAAACCCAGAAGATGGTACGCCGTGTGATCGGGAAAGGTTTCTAAAACGCACCTCATTTTGCATTTCCTTGTGCTCGGGTTCGCCATTCAGGCCGCTTTACTAGCAAGCTCCCTCCTTGGAGAATCAGCACCTTTAACCTCCTGTTCCGTACAGGTTGCAATTTGTCCTGAGGATGAACGGGAAGAGGGGGAACCAATGAGAGACTAGCTCTAGGTGTTGGGACAGGCACAGCTCACTCTATTTTCCCATCAGGAAGAAGAATTAACCACAGGCTCAGCCTGCCACCCGGAACCAGAATAGGGCCCGAAGCAATCCTGCGCTTTTGCGGCCAGCTCCCAAGAAAGCGAGCTGAAAAATGGAGCTCAGGGGCACTGCAATTCACAAACCTGCAGAGTTATAAATGATAACTCTCGTCCACAAATATATTGAGGGAAGGCAACGAAGAGGATTTGAAAGCAAGGCAGAATTGCAGGAAACAGATTTCAGGAGGTAGATTCGAATCGCCTTTAAAGCACAGGAAAAGCAGCAAAACCTCGACAATGATGCCCTTGGCCAAAAAGGGCGTATGCGTTTTTTCCTGAATATATTCAGGAAAAAACGCATACGCCCTTTTTGGCCAACCAAGCAACCTGGAAAGGCAAATCAGTGCTACAAAGAAGTGTCGCTTCCCATCGGTCAAAAGGGCCATGCTGAATAAAGGGTCAAAACCAGAAATGCAGGACAGGCCATGGAGAAACGGGAGCCTTGCTACGCTGATGGGCGGGATGTAAATTGCCAACAGCCACTCTGGAGAAGTGGACGGTGTGTCCTGAAACATCTAAAAAACTCAGCTTAGAGACCATAGGGCACTTCCACTCATGGGCGTAGAAATTGGGAAAACTCAAAATCAGGAAGACACAGGCACCCCAAAGTTTAGGGCTGCTCTGTTGACAAGAACCTCCACGTCGTTCCACCTTAAATATCCCAGGAAAGAGAAAAATGGGTAAAGAAGTTGTGGTCCTTATGTACAATGGAATATCACTCAGCCATGAAATCAACGTCATAAGGCTAGTAGCAGCATGATGAGTGGATTTAGGTACGACGATTCTAAGTGAAATAAGTCACACAGAAAACGACACTTATCCTAAGATATCACTTATAGAGGGAATGTAAAAACCACTACACTTGAACTGAATTACAAAACAGAACAGAGTCACACGTTTAGAAAACACACTATGGCTGCTTAACGGGAAAGGTGAGGTGGGGTGATGCATAAAGCAAGGGTTTCAAATGAGCTCAGATACCGTTCCATAAACCCAGTATGTAATAGACAAGACCTACTCCTTGCTCAGTGAACTGCACTCAACACCCCCTATTCACCGCCCAAGAATATATCTGACTAGTAAGAATCTTAAAACCTATGTATTGCCATCTCTCTGTAAGTGAGTCAAGTGGGTGTAAAGCGGCATACACACAGCAGTGAAAAGCAGCTAAACCCCATTATAAAAATCAATTACTTTTAAAAACCCGTGAAACAAAGACAGTGAAAAAGAGAGAAATTCTTAGGAAATTCGTTCAGGGGCTGTGATGCCACCTGGATTGACCATATCTAGACCCACAGCTGATTGAGACATAAGGGTGGACACTCTTGGGGCTGAGATGTTTGGTGAGGTTGGGTGAGCAAACGCAGACCCTTTAAAGTAATACTGCCTGGTAGCCATCCCATGGGTCCCAAATCTCCAGGTTCAAGGGCATCTTCCTACATCGAAAACATGCATGAGAAACCCAGAAGATGGTACACCGTGTGATCGGAAAAGGTTTCTAAAACGCACCTCATTTCGCATCTCCTTGTGCTCGGGTTCGCCATTCAGGCCGCTTTACTAGCAAGCTCCCTCCTTGGAGAATCAGCACCTTTAACCTCCTGTTCTGTACAGGTTGCAATTTGTCCTGAGGATGAACGGGAAGAGGGGGAACCAATGAGAGATTAGCTCTAGGTGTTGGGACAGGCACAGCTCACTCTATTTTCCCATCAGGAAGAAGAATTAACCACAGGCTCAGCCTGCCGCCCGGAACCAGAATAGGGCCCGAAGCAATCCTGCGCTTTTGCGGCCAGCTCCCAAGAAAGCGAGCTGAAAAATGGAGCTCAGGGGCACTGCAATTCACAAACCTGCAGAGTTATAAATGATAACTCTCGTCCACAAATATATTGAGGGAAGGCAACGAAGAGGATATGAAAGCAAGGCAGAATTGCAGGAAACAGATTTCAGGAGGTAGATTCGAATCGCCTTTAAAGCACAGGAAAAGCGGCAAAACCTCGACAATGATGCCCTTGGCCAAAAAGGGCGTATGCGTTTTTTCCTGAATATATTCAGGAAAAAACGCATACGCCCTTTTTGGCCAACCAAGCAACCTGGAAAGGCAAATCAGCGCTACAAAGAAGTCTCGCTTCCCATCGGTCAATAGGGCCATGCTGAATAAAGTGTCAAAACCAGAAATGCAGTACAGGCCATGGAGGAACGGGAGCCTTGCTACGCTGATGGGCGGGATGTAAATTGCCAACAGCCACTCTGGAGAAGTGGACGGTGTGTCCTGAAACATCTAAAAAACTCAGCTTAGAGAGCATAGGGCACTTCCACTCATGGGCATAGAAATTGGGAAAACTCAAAATCAGCAAGACACAGGCACCCCAAAGTTTAGGGCTGCTCTGTTGACAAGAACCTCCACTTCGTTCCACCTTAAATATCCCAGGAAAGAGAAAAATGGGTAAAGAAGTTGTGGTCCTTATGTACAATGGAATATCACTCAGCCATGAAATCAACGTCATAAGGCTAGTAGCAGCATGATGAGTGGATTTAGGTATGACGATTCTAAGTGAAATAAGTCACACAGAAAAAGACACTTATCCTAAGATATCACTTATACAGGGAATGTAAAAAGCGCTACACTTGAACTAAATTACAAAACAGAACAGAGTCACCCGTTTAGGAAACACAATGGCTGCTTAACGGGAAAGGTGAGGTGGGGTGATGCATAAAGCAAGGGTTTCAAATGAGCTCAGATACCGTTCAATAAACCCAATATGTAATAGATAAGACCTACTCCTTGCTCAGTGAACTGGACTCAACACCCCCTATTCACCGCCCAAGAATATATCTGACTAGTAATAATCTTAAAACCTATGTATTGCAATCTCTCTGTAAGTGAGTCTAGTGGGTGTAAAGCAGCATTAACACAGCAGTGAAAAGCAGCTAAACCCCATTATAAAAATCAATTACTTTTAAAAACCCGTGAAACAAAGACAGTGAAAGAGAGAGAAATTCTTAGGAAATTCGTTCAGGGGCTGTGATGCCACCTGGATTTTCCATATCTAGACCCACAGCTGATTGAGACCTAAGGGTGGACACTCTTGGGGCTGAGAGGTTTGGTGAGGTTGGGTGAGCAAACGCAGACCCTTTAAAGTAATACTGCGTGGTAGCCATTCCTTGGGTCCCAAATCTCCAGGTTCAAGGGCATCTTCCTACCTCGAAAACAGGCATGAGAAACCCAGAAGATGGTACGCCGTGTGATCGGGAAAGGTTTCTAAAACGCACCTCATTTCGCATTTCCTTGTGCTCGGGTTCGCCATTCAGGCCGCTTTACTAGCAAGCTCCCTCCTTGGAGAATCAGCACCTTTAACCTCCTGTTCCGTACAGGTTGCAATTTGTCCTGAGGATGAACGGGAAGAGGGGGAACCAATGAGAGACTAGCTCTAGGTGTTGGGACAGGCACAGCTCACTCTATTTTCCCATCAGGAAGAAGAATTAACCACAGGCTCAGCCTGCCACCCGGAACCAGAATAGGGCCCGAAGCAATCCTGCGCTTTTGCGGCCAGCTCCCAAGAAAGCGAGCTGAAAAATGGAGCTCAGGGGCACTGCAATTCACAAACCTGCAGAGTTATAAATGATAACTCTCGTCCACAAATATATTGAGGGAAGGCAACGAAGAGGATTTGAAAGCAAGGCAGAATTGCAGGAAACAGATTTCAGGAGGTAGATTCGAATCGCCTTTAAAGCACAGGAAAAGCAGCAAAACCTCGACAATGATGCCCTTGGCCAAAAAGGGCGTATGCGTTTTTTCCTGAATATATTCAGGAAAAAACGCATACGCCCTTTTTGGCCAACCAAGCAACCTGGAAAGGCAAATCAGCGCTACAAAGAAGTCTCGCTTCCCATCGGTCAAAAGGGCCATGCTGAATAAAGGGTCAAAACCAGAAATGCAGGACAGGCCATGGAGAAACGGGAGCCTTGCTACGCTGATGGGCGGGATGTAAATTGCCAACAGCCACTCTGGAGAAGTGGACGGTGTGTCCTGAAACATCTAAAAAACTCAGCTTAGAGAGCATAGGGCACTTCCACTCATGGGCGTAGAAATTGGGAAAACTCAAAATCAGGAAGACACAGGCACCCCAAAGTTTAGGGCTGCTCTGTTGACAAGAACCTCCACGTCGTTCCACCTTAAATATCCCAGGAAAGAGAAAAATGGGTAAAGAAGTTGTGGTCCTTATGTACAATGGAATATCACTCAGCCATGAAATCAACGTCATAAGGCTAGTAGCAGCATGATGAGTGGATTTAGGTACGACGATTCTAAGTGAAATAAGTCACACAGAAAACGACACTTATCCTAAGATATCACTTATAGAGGGAATGTAAAAACCACTACACTTGAACTGAATTACAAAACAGAACAGAGTCACACGTTTAGAAAACACACTATGGCTGCTTAACGGGAAAGGTGAGGTGGGGTGATGCATAAAGCAAGGGTTTCAAATGAGCTCAGATACCGTTCCATAAACCCAGTATGTAATAGACAAGACCTACTCCTTGCTCAGTGAACTGCACTCAACACCCCCTATTCACCGCCCAAGAATATATCTGACTAGTAATAATCTTAAAACCTATGTATTGCAATCTCTCTGTAAGTGAGTCTAGTGGGTGTAAAGCAGCATTAACACAGCAGTGAAAAGCAGCTAAACCCCATTATAAAAATCAATTACTTTTAAAAACCCGTGAAACAAAGACAGTGAAAGAGAGAGAAATTCTTAGGAAATTCGTTCAGGGGCTGTGATGCCACCTGGATTTTCCATATCTAGACCCACAGCTGATTGAGACCTAAGGGTGGACACTCTTGGGGCTGAGAGGTTTGGTGAGGTTGGGTGAGCAAACGCAGACCCTTTAAAGTAATACTGCGTGGTAGCCATTCCATGGGTCCCAAATCTCCAGGTTCAAGGGCATCTTCCTACCTCGAAAACAGGCATGAGAAACCCAGAAGATGGTACGCCGTGTGATCGGGAAAGGTTTCTAAAACGCACCTCATTTCGCATTTCCTTGTGCTCGGGTTCGCCATTCAGGCCGCTTTACTAGCAAGCTCCCTCCTTGGAGAATCAGCACCTTTAACCTCCTGTTCCGTACAGGTTGCAATTTGTCCTGAGGATGAACGGGAAGAGGGGGAACCAATGAGAGACTAGCTCTAGGTGTTGGGACAGGCACAGCTCACTCTATTTTCCCATCAGGAAGAAGAATTAACCACAGGCTCAGCCTGCCACCCGGAACCAGAATAGGGCCCGAAGCAATCCTGCGCTTTTGCGGCCAGCTCCCAAGAAAGCGAGCTGAAAAATGGAGCTCAGGGGCACTGCAATTCACAAACCTGCAGAGTTATAAATGATAACTCTCGTCCACAAATATATTGAGGGAAGGCAATGAAGAGGATTTGAAAGCAAGGCAGAATTGCAGGAAACAGATTTCAGGAGGTAGATTCGAATCGCCTTTAAAGCACAGGAAAAGCAGCAAAACCTCGACAATGATGCCCTTGGCCAAAAAGGGCGTATGCGTTTTTTCCTGAATATATTCAGGAAAAAACGCATACGCCCTTTTTGGCCAACCAAGCAACCTGGAAAGGCAAATCAGCGCTACAAAGAAGTCTCGCTTCCCATCGGTCAAAAGGGCCATGCTGAATAAAGGGTCAAAACCAGAAATGCAGGACAGGCCATGGAGAAACGGGAGCCTTGCTACGCTGATGGGCGGGATGTAAATTGCCAACAGCCACTCTGGAGAAGTGGACGGTGTGTCCTGAAACATCTAAAAAACTCAGCTTAGAGAGCATAGGGCACTTCCACTCATGGGCGTAGAAATTGGGAAAACTCAAAATCAGGAAGACACAGGCACCCCAAAGTTTAGGGCTGCTCTGTTGACAAGAACCTCCACGTCGTTCCACCTTAAATATCCCAGGAAAGAGAAAAATGGGTAAAGAAGTTGTGGTCCTTATGTACAATGGAATATCACTCAGCCATGAAATCAACGTCATAAGGCTAGTAGCAGCATGATGAGTGGATTTAGGTACGACGATTCTAAGTGAAATAAGTCACACAGAAAACGACACTTATCCTAAGATATCACTTATAGAGGGAATGTAAAAACCACTACACTTGAACTGAATTACAAAACAGAACAGAGTCACACGTTTAGAAAACACACTATGGCTGCTTAACGGGAAAGGTGAGGTGGGGTGATGCATAAAGCAAGGGTTTCAAATGAGCTCAGATACCGTTCCATAAACCCAGTATGTAATAGACAAGACCTACTCCTTGCTCAGTGAACTGCACTCAACACCCCCTATTCACCGCCCAAGAATATATCTGACTAGTAAGAATCTTAAAACCTATGTATTGCCATCTCTCTGTAAGTGAGTCAAGTGGGTGTAAAGCGGCATACACACAGCAGTGAAAAGCAGCTAAACCCCATTATAAAAATCAATTACTTTTAAAAACCCGTGAAACAAAGACAGTGAAAAAGAGAGAAATTCTTAGGAAATTCGTTCAGGGGCTGTGATGCCACCTGGATTGACCATATCTAGACCCACAGCTGATTGAGACATAAGGGTGGACACTCTTGGGGCTGAGATGTTTGGTGAGGTTGGGTGAGCAAACGCAGACCCTTTAAAGTAATACTGGGTGGTAGCCATCCCATGGGTCCCAAATCTCCAGGTTCAAGGGCATCTTCCTACATCAAAAACATGCATGAGAAACCCAGAAGATGGTACACCGTGTGATCGGGAAAGGTTTCTAAAACGCACCTCATTTCGCATCTCCTTGTGCTCGGGTTCGCCATTCAGGCCGCTTTACTAGCAAGCTCCCTCCTTGGAGAATCAGCACCTTTAACCTCCTGTTCTGTACAGGTTGCAATTTGTCCTGAGGATGAACGGGAAGAGGGGGAACCAATGAGAGACTAGCTCTAGGTGTTGGGACAGGCACAGCTCACTCTATTTTCCCATCAGGAAGAAGAATTAACCACAGGCTCAGCCTGCCGCCCGGAACCAGAATAGGGCCCGAAGCAATCCTGCGCTTTTGCGGCCAGCTCCCAAGAAAGCGAGCTGAAAAATGGAGCTCAGGGGCACTGCAATTCACAAACCTGCAGAGTTATAAATGATAACTCTCGTCCACAAATATATTGAGGGAAGGCAACGAAGAGGATATGAAAGCAAGGCAGAATTGCAGGAAACAGATTTCAGGAGGTAGATTCGAATCGCCTTTAAAGCACAGGAAAAGCGGCAAAACCTCGACAATGATGCCCTTGGCCAAAAAGGGCGTATGCGTCTTTTCCTGAATATATTCAGGAAAAAACGCATATGCCCTTTTTGGCCAACCAAGCAACCTGGAAAGGCAAATCAGCGCTACAAAGAAGTCTCGCTTCCCATCGGTCAATAGGGCCATGCTGAATAAAGTGTCAAAACCAGAAATGCAGTACAGGCCATGGAGGAACGGGAGCCTTGCTACGCTGATGGGCGGGATGTAAATTGCCAACAGCCACTCTGGAGAAGTGGACGGTGTGTCCTGAAACATCTAAAAAACTCAGCTTAGAGAGCATAGGGCACTTCCACTCATGGGCGTAGAAATTGGGAAAACTCAAAATCAGCAAGACACAGGCACCCCAAAGTTTAGGGCTGCTCTGTTGACAAGAACCTCCACTTCGTTCCACCTTAAATATCCCAGGAAAGAGAAAAATGGGTAAAGAAGTTGTGGTCCTTATGTACAATGGAATATCACTCAGCCATGAAATCAACGTCATAAGGCTAGTAGCAGCATGATGAGTGGATTTAGGTATGACGATTCTAAGTGAAATAAGTCACACAGAAAAAGACACTTATCCTAAGATATCACTTATACAGGGAATGTAAAAAGCGCTACACTTGAACTAAATTACAAAACAGAACAGAGTCACCCGTTTAGGAAACACAATGGCTGCTTAACGGGAAAGGTGAGGTGGGGTGATGCATAAAGCAAGGGTTTCAAATGAGCTCAGATACCGTTCAATAAACCCAATATGTAATAGATAAGACCTACTCCTTGCTCAGTGAACTGGACTCAACACCCCCTATTCACCGCCCAAGAATATATCTGACTAGTAATAATCTTAAAACCTATGTATTGCAATCTCTCTGTAAGTGAGTCTAGTGGGTGTAAAGCAGCATTAACACAGCAGTGAAAAGCAGCTAAACCCCATTATAAAAATCAATTACTTTTAAAAACCCGTGAAACAAAAACAGTGAAAGAGAGAGAAATTCTTAGGAAATTCGTTCAGGGGCTGTGATGCCACCTGGATTTTCCATATCTAGACCCACAGCTGATTGAGACCTAAGGGTGGACACTCTTGGGGCTGAGAGGTTTGGTGAGGTTGGGTGAGCAAACGCAGACCCTTTAAAGTAATACTGCGTGGTAGCCATTCCATGGGTCCCAAATCTCCAGGTTCAAG
Organism: Balaenoptera acutorostrata; assembly: GCF_949987535.1. NCBI lineage: Eukaryota > Metazoa > Chordata > Mammalia > Artiodactyla > Balaenopteridae > Balaenoptera > Balaenoptera acutorostrata. Next base: position 1,463,816 of record NW_026646029.1, on the reverse strand, counting down.
GGCATCTTCCTACCTCGAAAACAGGCATGAGAAACCCAGAAGATGGTACACTGTGTGATCGGGAAAGGTTTCTAAAACGCACCTCATTTCGCATTTCCTTGTGCTCGGGTTCGCCATTCAGGCCGCTTTACTAGCAAGCTCCCTCCTTGGAGAATCAGCACCTTTAACCTCCTGTTCTGTACAGGTTGCAATTTGTCCTGAGGATGAACGGGAAGAGGGGGAACCAATGAGAGACTAGCTCTAGGTGTTGGGACAGGCACAGCTCACTCTATTTTCCCATCAGGAAGAAGAATTAACCACAGGCTCAGCCTGCCACCCGGAACCAGAATAGGGCCCGAAGCAATCCGGCGCTTTTGCGGCCAGCTCCCAAGAAAGCGAGCTGAAAAATGGAGCTCAGGGGCACTGCAATTCACAAACCTGCAGAGTTATAAATGATAACTCTCGTCCACAAATATATTGAGGGAAGGCAACGAAGAGGATTTGAAAGCAAGGCAGAATTGCAGGAAACAGATTTCAGGAGGTAGATTCGAATCGCCTTTAAAGCACAGGAAAAGCAGCAAAACCTCGACAATGATGCCCTTGGCCAAAAAGGGCGTATGCGTTTTTTCCTGAATATATTCAGGAAAAAACGCATACGCCCTTTTTGGCCAACCAAGCAACCTGGAAAGGCAAATCAGCGCTACAAAGAAGTCTCGCTTCCCATCGGTCAAAAGGGCCATGCTGAATAAAGGGTCAAAACCAGAAATGCAGGACAGGCCATGGAGAAACGGGAGCCTTGCTACGCTGATGGGCGGGATGTAAATTGCCAACAGCCACTCTGGAGAAGTGGACGGTGTGTCCTGAAACATCTAAAAAACTCAGCTTAGAGAGCATAGGGCACTTCCACTCATGGGCGTAGAAATTGGGAAAACTCAAAATCAGGAAGACACAGGCACCCCAAAGTTTAGGGCTGCTCTGTTGACAAGAACCTCCACGTCGTTCCACCTTAAATATCCCAGGAAAGAGAAAAATGGGTAAAGAAGTTGTGGTCCTTATGTACAATGGAATATCACTCAGCCATGAAATCAACGTCATAAGGCTAGTAGCAGCATGATGAGTGGATTTAGGTACGACGATTCTAAGTGAAATAAGTCACACAGAAAACGACACTTATCCTAAGATATCACTTATAGAGGGAATGTAAAAACCACTACACTTGAACTGAATTACAAAACAGAACAGAGTCACACGTTTAGAAAACACACTATGGCTGCTTAACGGGAAAGGTGAGGTGGGGTGATGCATAAAGCAAGGGTTTCAAATGAGCTCAGATACCGTTCCATAAACCCAGTATGTAATAGACAAGACCTACTCCTTGCTCAGTGAACTGCACTCAACACCCCCTATTCACCGCCCAAGAATATATCTGACTAGTAAGAATCTTAAAACCTATGTATTGCAATCTCTCTGTAAGTGAGTCTAGTGGGTGTAAAGCAGCATTAACACAGCAGTGAAAAGCAGCTAAACCCCATTATAAAAATCAATTACTTTTAAAAACCCGTGAAACAAAGACAGTGAAAGAGAGAGAAATTCTTAGGAAATTCGTTCAGGGGCTGTGATGCCACCTGGATTTTCCATATCTAGACCCACAGCTGATTGAGACCTAAGGGTGGACACTCTTGGGGCTGAGAGGTTTGGTGAGGTTGGGTGAGCAAACGCAGACCCTTTAAAGTAATACTGCCTGGTAGCCATTCCATGGGTCCCAAATCTCCAGGTTCAAGGGCATCTTCCTACCTCAGAAACAGGCATGAGAAACCCAGAAGATGGTACGCCGTGTGATCGGGAAAGGTTTCTAAAACGCACTTCATTTCGCATCTCCTTGTGCTCGGATTCGCCATTCAGGCCGCTTTACTAGCAAGCTCCCTCCTTGGAGAATCAGCACCTTTAACCTCCTGTTCCGTACAGGTTGCAATTTGTCCTGAGGATGAACGGGAAGAGGGGGAACCAATGAGAGACTAGCTCTAGGTGTTGGGACAGGCACAGCTCACTCTATTTTCCCATCAGGAAGAAGAATTAACCACAGGCTCAGCCTGCCACCCGGAACCAGAATAGGGCCCGAAGCAATCCTGCGCTTTTGCGGCCAGCTCCCAAGAAAGCGAGCTGAAAAATGGAGCTCAGGGGCACTGCAATTCACAAACCTGCAGAGTTATAAATGATAACTCTCGTCCACAAATATATTGAGGGAAGGCAACGAAGAGGATTTGAAAGCAAGGCAGAATTGCAGGAAACAGATTTCAGGAGGTAGATTCGAATCGCCTTTAAAGCACAGGAAAAGCAGCAAAACCTCGACAATGATGCCCTTGGCCAAAAAGGGCGTATGCGTTTTTTCCTGAATATATTCAGGAAAAAACGCATACGCCCTTTTTGGCCAACCAAGCAACCTGGAAAGGCAAATCAGCGCTACAAAGAAGTCTCGCTTCCCATCGGTCAAAAGGGCCATGCTGAATAAAGGGTCAAAACCAGAAATGCAGGACAGGCCATGGAGAAACGGGAGCCTTGCTACGCTGATGGGCGGGATGTAAATTGCCAACAGCCACTCTGGAGAAGTGGACGGTGTGTCCTGAAACATCTAAAAAACTCAGCTTAGAGAGCATAGGGCACTTCCACTCATGGGCGTAGAAATTGGGAAAACTCAAAATCAGGAAGACACAGGCACCCCAAAGTTTAGGGCTGCTCTGTTGACAAGAACCTCCACGTCGTTCCACCTTAAATATCCCAGGAAAGAGAAAAATGGGTAAAGAAGTTGTGGTCCTTATGTACAATGGAATATCACTCAGCCATGAAATCAACGTCATAAGGCTAGTAGCAGCATGATGAGTGGATTTAGGTACGACGATTCTAAGTGAAATAAGTCACACAGAAAACGACACTTATCCTAAGATATCACTTATAGAGGGAATGTAAAAACCACTACACTTGAACTGAATTACAAAACAGAACAGAGTCACACGTTTAGAAAACACACTATGGCTGCTTAACGGGAAAGGTGAGGTGGGGTGATGCATAAAGCAAGGGTTTCAAATGAGCTCAGATACCGTTCCATAAACCCAGTATGTAATAGACAAGACCTACTCCTTGCTCAGTGAACTGCACTCAACACCCCCTATTCACCGCCCAAGAATATATCTGACTAGTAATAATCTTAAAACCTATGTATTGCAATCTCTCTGTAAGTGAGTCTAGTGGGTGTAAAGCAGCATTAACACAGCAGTGAAAAGCAGCTAAACCCCATTATAAAAATCAATTACTTTTAAAAACCCGTGAAACAAAGACAGTGAAAGAGAGAGAAATTCTTAGGAAATTCGTTCAGGGGCTGTGATGCCACCTGGATTTTCCATATCTAGACCCACAGCTGATTGAGACCTAAGGGTGGACACTCTTGGGGCTGAGAGGTTTGGTGAGGTTGGGTGAGCAAACGCAGACCCTTTAAAGTAATACTGCGTGGTAGCCATTCCATGGGTCCCAAATCTCCAGGTTCAAGGGCATCTTCCTACCTCGAAAACAGGCATGAGAAACCCAGAAGATGGTACGCCGTGTGATCGGGAAAGGTTTCTAAAACGCACCTCATTTCGCATTTCCTTGTGCTCGGGTTCGCCATTCAGGCCGCTTTACTAGCAAGCTCCCTCCTTGGAGAATCAGCACCTTTAACCTCCTGTTCCGTACAGGTTGCAATTTGTCCTGAGGATGAACGGGAAGAGGGGGAACCAATGAGAGACTAGCTCTAGGTGTTGGGACAGGCACAGCTCACTCTATTTTCCCATCAGGAAGAAGAATTAACCACAGGCTCAGCCTGCCACCCGGAACCAGAATAGGGCCCGAAGCAATCCTGCGCTTTTGCGGCCAGCTCCCAAGAAAGCGAGCTGAAAAATGGAGCTCAGGGGCACTGCAATTCACAAACCTGCAGAGTTATAAATGATAACTCTCGTCCACAAATATATTGAGGGAAGGCAACGAAGAGGATTTGAAAGCAAGGCAGAATTGCAGGAAACAGATTTCAGGAGGTAGATTCGAATCGCCTTTAAAGCACAGGAAAAGCAGCAAAACCTCGACAATGATGCCCTTGGCCAAAAAGGGCGTATGCGTTTTTTCCTGAATATATTCAGGAAAAAACGCATACGCCCTTTTTGGCCAACCAAGCAACCTGGAAAGGCAAATCAGCGCTACAAAGAAGTCTCGCTTCCCATCGGTCAAAAGGGCCATGCTGAATAAAGGGTCAAAACCAGAAATGCAGGACAGGCCATGGAGAAACGGGAGCCTTGCTACGCTGATGGGCGGGATGTAAATTGCCAACAGCCACTCTGGAGAAGTGGACGGTGTGTCCTGAAACATCTAAAAAACTCAGCTTAGAGAGCATAGGGCACTTCCACTCATGGGCGTAGAAATTGGGAAAACTCAAAATCAGGAAGACACAGGCACCCCAAAGTTTAGGGCTGCTCTGTTGACAAGAACCTCCACGTCGTTCCACCTTAAATATCCCAGGAAAGAGAAAAATGGGTAAAGAAGTTGTGGTCCTTATGTACAATGGAATATCACTCAGCCATGAAATCAACGTCATAAGGCTAGTAGCAGCATGATGAGTGGATTTAGGTACGACGATTCTAAGTGAAATAAGTCACACAGAAAACGACACTGATCCTAAGATATCACTTATAGAGGGAATGTAAAAACCACTACACTTGAACTGAATTACAAAACAGAACAGAGTCACACGTTTAGAAAACACACTATGGCTGCTTAACGGGAAAGGTGAGGTGGGGTGATGCATAAAGCAAGGGTTTCAAATGAGCTCAGATACCGTTCCATAAACCCAGTATGTAATAGACAAGACCTACTCCTTGCTCAGTGAACTGCACTCAACACCCCCTATTCACCGCCCAAGAATATATCTGACTAGTAATAATCTTAAAACCTATGTATTGCAATCTCTCTGTAAGTGAGTCTAGTGGGTGTAAAGCAGCATTAACACAGCAGTGAAAAGCAGCTAAACCCCATTATAAAAATCAATTACTTTTAAAAACCCGTGAAACAAAGACAGTGAAAGAGAGAGAAATTCTTAGGAAATTCGTTCAGGGGCTGTGATGCCACCTGGATTTTCCATATCTAGACCCACAGCTGATTGAGACCTAAGGGTGGACACTCTTGGGGCTGAGAGGTTTGGTGAGGTTGGGTGAGCAAACGCAGACCCTTTAAAGTAATACTGCCTGGTAGCCATTCCATGGGTCCCAAATCTCCAGGTTCAAGGGCATCTTCCTACCTCGGAAACAGGCATGAGAAACCCAGAAGATGGTACGCCGTGTGATCGGGAAAGGTTTCTAAAACGCACTTCATTTCGCATCTCCTTGTGCTCGGATTCGCCATTCAGGCCGCTTTACTAGCAAGCTCCCTCCTTGGAGAATCAGCACCTTTAACCTCCTGTTCCGTACAGGTTGCAATTTGTCCTGAGGATGAACGGGAAGAGGGGGAACCAATGAGAGACTAGCTCTAGGTGTTGGGACAGGCACAGCTCACTCTATTTTCCCATCAGGAAGAAGAATTAACCACAGGCTCAGCCTGCCACCCGGAACCAGAATAGGGCCCGAAGCAATCCTGCGCTTTTGCGGCCAGCTCCCAAGAAAGCGAGCTGAAAAATGGAGCTCAGGGGCACTGCAATTCACAAACCTGCAGAGTTATAAATGATAACTCTCGTCCACAAATATATTGAGGGAAGGCAACGAAGAGGATTTGAAAGCAAGGCAGAATTGCAGGAAACAGATTTCAGGAGGTAGATTCGAATCGCCTTTAAAGCACAGGAAAAGCAGCAAAACCTCGACAATGATGCCCTTGGCCAAAAAGGGCGTATGCGTTTTTTCCTGAATATATTCAGGAAAAAACGCATACGCCCTTTTTGGCCAACCAAGCAACCTGGAAAGGCAAATCAGCGCTACAAAGAAGTCTCGCTTCCCATCGGTCAAAAGGGCCATGCTGAATAAAGGGTCAAAACCAGAAATGCAGGACAGGCCATGGAGAAACGGGAGCCTTGCTACGCTGATGGGCGGGATGTAAATTGCCAACAGCCACTCTGGAGAAGTGGACGGTGTGTCCTGAAACATCTAAAAAACTCAGCTTAGAGAGCATAGGGCACTTCCACTCATGGGCGTAGAAATTGGGAAAACTCAAAATCAGGAAGACACAGGCACCCCAAAGTTTAGGGCTGCTCTGTTGACAAGAACCTCCACGTCGTTCCACCTTAAATATCCCAGGAAAGAGAAAAATGGGTAAAGAAGTTGTGGTCCTTATGTACAATGGAATATCACTCAGCCATGAAATCAACGTCATAAGGCTAGTAGCAGCATGATGAGTGGATTTAGGTACGACGATTCTAAGTGAAATAAGTCACACAGAAAACGACACTTATCCTAAGATATCACTTATAGAGGGAATGTAAAAACCACTACACTTGAACTGAATTACAAAACAGAACAGAGTCACACGTTTAGAAAACACACTATGGCTGCTTAACGGGAAAGGTGAGGTGGGGTGATGCATAAAGCAAGGGTTTCAAATGAGCTCAGATACCGTTCCATAAACCCAGTATGTAATAGACAAGACCTACTCCTTGCTCAGTGAACTGCACTCAACACCCCCTATTCACCGCCCAAGAATATATCTGACTAGTAATAATCTTAAAACCTATGTATTGCAATCTCTCTGTAAGTGAGTCTAGTGGGTGTAAAGCAGCATTAACACAGCAGTGAAAAGCAGCTAAACCCCATTATAAAAATCAATTACTTTTAAAAACCCGTGAAACAAAGACAGTGAAAGAGAGAGAAATTCTTAGGAAATTCGTTCAGGGGCTGTGATGCCACCTGGATTTTCCATATCTAGACCCACAGCTGATTGAGACCTAAGGGTGGACACTCTTGGGGCTGAGAGGTTTGGTGAGGTTGGGTGAGCAAACGCAGACCCTTTAAAGTAATACTGCCTGGTAGCCATTCCATGGGTCCCAAATCTCCAGGTTCAAGGGCATCTTCCTACCTCGGAAACAGGCATGAGAAACCCAGAAGATGGTACGCCGTGTGATCGGGAAAGGTTTCTAAAACGCACTTCATTTCGCATCTCCTTGTGCTCGGATTCGCCATTCAGGCCGCTTTACTAGCAAGCTCCCTCCTTGGAGAATCAGCACCTTTAACCTCCTGTTCCGTACAGGTTGCAATTTGTCCTGAGGATGAACGGGAAGAGGGGGAACCAATGAGAGACTAGCTCTAGGTGTTGGGACAGGCACAGCTCACTCTATTTTCCCATCAGGAAGAAGAATTAACCACAGGCTCAGCCTGCCGCCCGGAACCAGAATAGGGCCCGAAGCAATCCTGCGCTTTTGCGGCCAGCTCCCAAGAAAGCGAGCTGAAAAATGGAGCTCAGGGGCACTGCAATTCACAAACCTGCAGAGTTATAAATGATAACTCTCGTCCACAAATATATTGAGGGAAGGCAACGAAGAGGATTTGAAAGCAAGGCAGAATTGCAGGAAACAGATTTCAGGAGGTAGATTCGAATCGCCTTTAAAGCACAGGAAAAGCAGCAAAACCTCGACAATGATGCCCTTGGCCAAAAAGGGCGTATGCGTTTTTTCCTGAATATATTCAGGAAAAAACGCATACGCCCTTTTTGGCCAACCAAGCAACCTGGAAAGGCAAATCAGCGCTACAAAGAAGTCTCGCTTCCCATCGGTCAAAAGGGCCATGCTGAATAAAGGGTCAAAACCAGAAATGCAGGACAGGCCATGGAGAAACGGGAGCCTTGCTACGCTGATGGGCGGGATGTAAATTGCCAACAGCCACTCTGGAGAAGTGGACGGTGTGTCCTGAAACATCTAAAAAACTCAGCTTAGAGAGCATAGGGCACTTCCACTCATGGGCGTAGAAATTGGGAAAACTCAAAATCAGGAAGACACAGGCACCCCAAAGTTTAGGGCTGCTCTGTTGACAAGAACCTCCACGTCGTTCCACCTTAAATATCCCAGGAAAGAGAAAAATGGGTAAAGAAGTTGTGGTCCTTATGTACAATGGAATATCACTCAGCCATGAAATCAACGTCATAAGGCTAGTAGCAGCATGATGAGTGGATTTAGGTACGACGATTCTAAGTGAAATAAGTCACACAGAAAACGACACTTATCCTAAGATATCACTTATAGAGGGAATGTAAAAACCACTACACTTGAACTGAATTACAAAACAGAACAGAGTCACACGTTTAGAAAACACACTATGGCTGCTTAACGGGAAAGGTGAGGTGGGGTGATGCATAAAGCAAGGGTTTCAAATGAGCTCAGATACCGTTCCATAAACCCAGTATGTAATAGACAAGACCTACTCCTTGCTCAGTGAACTGCACTCAACACCCCCTATTCACCGCCCAAGAATATATCTGACTAGTAATAATCTTAAAACCTATGTATTGCAATCTCTCTGTAAGTGAGTCTAGTGGGTGTAAAGCAGCATTAACACAGCAGTGAAAAGCAGCTAAACCCCATTATAAAAATCAATTACTTTTAAAAACCCGTGAAACAAAGACAGTGAAAGAGAGAGAAATTCTTAGGAAATTCGTTCAGGGGCTGTGATGCCACCTGGATTTTCCATATCTAGACCCACAGCTGATTGAGACCTAAGGGTGGACACTCTTGGGGCTGAGAGGTTTGGTGAGGTTGGGTGAGCAAACGCAGACCCTTTAAAGTAATACTGCCTGGTAGCCATTCCATGGGTCCCAAATCTCCAGGTTCAAGGGCATCTTCCTACCTCGGAAACAGGCATGAGAAACCCAGAAGATGGTACGCCGTGTGATCGGGAAAGGTTTCTAAAACGCACTTCATTTCGCATCTCCTTGTGCTCGGATTCGCCATTCAGGCCGCTTTACTAGCAAGCTCCCTCCTTGGAGAATCAGCACCTTTAACCTCCTGTTCCGTACAGGTTGCAATTTGTCCTGAGGATGAACGGGAAGAGGGGGAACCAATGAGAGACTAGCTCTAGGTGTTGGGACAGGCACAGCTCACTCTATTTTCCCATCAGGAACAAGAATTAACCACAGGCTCAGCCTGCCGCCCGGAACCAGAATAGGGCCCGAAGCAATCCTGCGCTTTTGCGGCCAGCTCCCAAGAAAGCGAGCTGAAAAATGGAGCTCAGGGGCACTGCAATTCACAAACCTGCAGAGTTATAAATGATAACTCTCGTCCACAAATATATTGAGGGAAGGCAACGAAGAGGATTTGAAAGCAAGGCAGAATTGCAGGAAACAGATTTCAGGAGGTAGATTCGAATCGCCTTTAAAGCACAGGAAAAGCAGCAAAACCTCGACAATGATGCCCTTGGCCAAAAAGGGCGTATGCGTTTTTTCCTGAATATATTCAGGAAAAAACGCATACGCCCTTTTTGGCCAACCAAGCAACCTGGAAAGGCAAATCAGCGCTACAAAGAAGTCTCGCTTCCCATCGGTCAAAAGGGCCATGCTGAATAAAGGGTCAAAACCAGAAATGCAGGACAGGCCATGGAGAAACGGGAGCCTTGCTACGCTGATGGGCGGGATGTAAATTGCCAACAGCCACTCTGGAGAAGTGGACGGTGTGTCCTGAAACATCTAAAAAACTCAGCTTAGAGAGCATAGGGCACTTCCACTCATGGGCGTAGAAATTGGGAAAACTCAAAATCAGGAAGACACAGGCACCCCAAAGTTTAGGGCTGCTCTGTTGACAAGAACCTCCACGTCGTTCCACCTTAAATATCCCAGGAAAGAGAAAAATGGGTAAAGAAGTTGTGGTCCTTATGTACAATGGAATATCACTCAGCCATGAAATCAACGTCATAAGGCTAGTAGCAGCATGATGAGTGGATTTAGGTACGACGATTCTAAGTGAAATAAGTCACACAGAAAACGACACTTATCCTAAGATATCACTTATAGAGGGAATGTAAAAACCACTACACTTGAACTGAATTACAAAACAGAACAGAGTCACACGTTTAGAAAACACACTATGGCTGCTTAACGGGAAAGGTGAGGTGGGGTGATGCATAAAGCAAGGGTTTCAAATGAGCTCAGATACCGTTCCATAAACCCAGTATGTAATAGACAAGACCTACTCCTTGCTCAGTGAACTGCACTCAACACCCCCTATTCACCGCCCAAGAATATATCTGACTAGTAATAATCTTAAAACCTATGTATTGCAATCTCTCTGTAAGTGAGTCTAGTGGGTGTAAAGCAGCATTAACACAGCAGTGAAAAGCAGCTAAACCCCATTATAAAAATCAATTACTTTTAAAAACCCGTGAAACAAAGACAGTGAAAGAGAGAGAAATTCTTAGGAAATTCGTTCAGGGGCTGTGATGCCACCTGGATTTTCCATATCTAGACCCACAGCTGATTGAGACCTAAGGGTGGACACTCTTGGGGCTGAGAGGTTTGGTGAGGTTGGGTGAGCAAACGCAGACCCTTTAAAGTAATACTGCGTGGTAGCCATTCCATGGGTCCCAAATCTCCAGGTTCAAGGGCATCTTCCTACCTCGAAAACAGGCATGAGAAACCCAGAAGATGGTACGCCGTGTGATCGGGAAAGGTTTCTAAAACGCACCTCATTTCGCATTTCCTTGTGCTCGGGTTCGCCATTCAGGCCGCTTTACTAGCAAGCTCCCTCCTTGGAGATTCAGCACCTTTAACCTCCTGTTCCGTACAGGTTGCAATTTGTCCTGAGGATGAACGGGAAGAGGGGGAACCAATGAGAGACTAGCTCTAGGTGTTGGGACAGGCACAGCTCACTCTATTTTCCCATCAGGAAGAAGAATTAACCACAGGCTCAGCCTGCCACCCGGAACCAGAATAGGGCCCGAAGCAATCCTGCGCTTTTGCGGCCAGCTCCCAAGAAAGCGAGCTGAAAAATGGAGCTCAGGGGCACTGCAATTCACAAACCTGCAGAGTTATAAATGATAACTCTCGTCCACAAATATATTGAGGGAAGGCAACGAAGAGGATTTGAAAGCAAGGCAGAATTGCAGGAAACAGATTTCAGGAGGTAGATTCGAATCGCCTTTAAAGCACAGGAAAAGCAGCAAAACCTCGACAATGATGCCCTTGGCCAAAAAGGGCGTATGCGTTTTTTCCTGAATATATTCAGGAAAAAACGCATACGCCCTTTTTGGCCAACCAAGCAACCTGGAAAGGCAAATCAGCGCTACAAAGAAGTCTCGCTTCCCATCGGTCAAAAGGGCCATGCTGAATAAAGGGTCAAAACCAGAAATGCAGGACAGGCCATGGAGAAACGGGAGCCTTGCTACGCTGATGGGCGGGATGTAAATTGCCAACAGCCACTCTGGAGAAGTGGACGGTGTGTCCTGAAACATCTAAAAAACTCAGCTTAGAGAGCATAGGGCACTTCCACTCATGGGCGTAGAAATTGGGAAAACTCAAAATCAGGAAGACACAGGCACCCCAAAGTTTAGGGCTGCTCTGTTGACAAGAACCTCCACGTCGTTCCACCTTAAATATCCCAGGAAAGAGAAAAATGGGTAAAGAAGTTGTGGTCCTTATGTACAATGGAATATCACTCAGCCATGAAATCAACGTCATAAGGCTAGTAGCAGCATGATGAGTGGATTTAGGTACGACGATTCTAAGTGAAATAAGTCACACAGAAAACGACACTTATCCTAAGATATCACTTATAGAGGGAATGTAAAAACCACTACACTTGAACTGAATTACAAAACAGAACAGAGTCACACGTTTAGAAAACACACTATGGCTGCTTAACGGGAAAGGTGAGGTGGGGTGATGCATAAAGCAAGGGTTTCAAATGAGCTCAGATACCGTTCCATAAACCCAGTATGTAATAGACAAGACCTACTCCTTGCTCAGTGAACTGCACTCAACACCCCCTATTCACCGCCCAAGAATATATCTGACTAGTAATAATCTTAAAACCTATGTATTGCAATCTCTCTGTAAGTGAGTCTAGTGGGTGTAAAGCAGCATTAACACAGCAGTGAAAAGCAGCTAAACCCCATTATAAAAATCAATTACTTTTAAAAACCCGTGAAACAAAGACAGTGAAAGAGAGAGAAATTCTTAGGAAATTCGTTCAGGGGCTGTGATGCCACCTGGATTTTCCATATCTAGACCCACAGCTGATTGAGACCTAAGGGTGGACACTCTTGGGGCTGAGAGGTTTGGTGAGGTTGGGTGAGCAAACGCAGACCCTTTAAAGTAATACTGCCTGGTAGCCATTCCATGGGTCCCAAATCTCCAGGTTCAAGGGCATCTTCCTACCTCGGAAACAGGCATGAGAAACCCAGAAGATGGTACGCCGTGTGATCGGGAAAGGTTTCTAAAACGCACTTCATTTCGCATCTCCTTGTGCTCGGATTCGCCATTCAGGCCGCTTTACTAGCAAGCTCCCTCCTTGGAGAATCAGCACCTTTAACCTCCTGTTCCGTACAGGTTGCAATTTGTCCTGAGGATGAACGGGAAGAGGGGGAACCAATGAGAGACTAGCTCTAGGTGTTGGGACAGGCACAGCTCACTCTATTTTCCCATCAGGAAGAAGAATTAACCACAGGCTCAGCCTGCCGCCCGGAACCAGAATAGGGCCCGAAGCAATCCTGCGCTTTTGCGGCCAGCTCCCAAGAAAGCGAGCTGAAAAATGGAGCTCAGGGGCACTGCAATTCACAAACCTGCAGAGTTATAAATGATAACTCTCGTCCACAAATATATTGAGGGAAGGCAACGAAGAGGATTTGAAAGCAAGGCAGAATTGCAGGAAACAGATTTCAGGAGGTAGATTCGAATCGCCTTTAAAGCACAGGAAAAGCAGCAAAACCTCGACAATGATGCCCTTGGCCAAAAAGGGCGTATGCGTTTTTTCCTGAATATATTCAGGAAAAAACGCATACGCCCTTTTTGGCCAACCAAGCAACCTGGAAAGGCAAATCAGCGCTACAAAGAAGTCTCGCTTCCCATCGGTCAAAAGGGCCATGCTGAATAAAGGGTCAAAACCAGAAATGCAGGACAGGCCATGGAGAAACGGGAGCCTTGCTACGCTGATGGGCGGGATGTAAATTGCCAACAGCCACTCTGGAGAAGTGGACGGTGTGTCCTGAAACATCTAAAAAACTCAGCTTAGAGAGCATAGGGCACTTCCACTCATGGGCGTAGAAATTGGGAAAACTCAAAATCAGGAAGACACAGGCACCCCAAAGTTTAGGGCTGCTCTGTTGACAAGAACCTCCACGTCGTTCCACCTTAAATATCCCAGGAAAGAGAAAAATGGGTAAAGAAGTTGTGGTCCTTATGTACAATGGAATATCACTCAGCCATGAAATCAACGTCATAAGGCTAGTAGCAGCATGATGAGTGGATTTAGGTACGACGATTCTAAGTGAAATAAGTCACACAGAAAACGACACTTATCCTAAGATATCACTTATAGAGGGAATGTAAAAACCACTACACTTGAACTGAATTACAAAACAGAACAGAGTCACACGTTTAGAAAACACACTATGGCTGCTTAACGGGAAAGGTGAGGTGGGGTGATGCATAAAGCAAGGGTTTCAAATGAGCTCAGATACCGTTCCATAAACCCAGTATGTAATAGACAAGACCTACTCCTTGCTCAGTGAACTGCACTCAACACCCCCTATTCACCGCCCAAGAATATATCTGACTAGTAATAATCTTAAAACCTATGTATTGCAATCTCTCTGTAAGTGAGTCTAGTGGGTGTAAAGCAGCATTAACACAGCAGTGAAAAGCAGCTAAACCCCATTATAAAAATCAATTACTTTTAAAAACCCGTGAAACAAAGACAGTGAAAGAGAGAGAAATTCTTAGGAAATTCGTTCAGGGGCTGTGATGCCACCTGGATTTTCCATATCTAGACCCACAGCTGATTGAGACCTAAGGGTGGACACTCTTGGGGCTGAGAGGTTTGGTGAGGTTGGGTGAGCAAACGCAGACCCTTTAAAGTAATACTGCCTGGTAGCCATTCCATGGGTCCCAAATCTCCAGGTTCAAGGGCATCTTCCTACCTCGGAAACAGGCATGAGAAACCCAGAAGATGGTACGCCGTGTGATCGGGAAAGGTTTCTAAAACGCACTTCATTTCGCATCTCCTTGTGCTCGGATTCGCCATTCAGGCCGCTTTACTAGCAAGCTCCCTCCTTGGAGAATCAGCACCTTTAACCTCCTGTTCCGTACAGGTTGCAATTTGTCCTGAGGATGAACGGGAAGAGGGGGAACCAATGAGAGACTAGCTCTAGGTGTTGGGACAGGCACAGCTCACTCTATTTTCCCATCAGGAAGAAGAATTAACCACAGGCTCAGCCTGCCGCCCGGAACCAGAATAGGGCCCGAAGCAATCCTGCGCTTTTGCGGCCAGCTCCCAAGAAAGCGAGCTGAAAAATGGAGCTCAGGGGCACTGCAATTCACAAACCTGCAGAGTTATAAATGATAACTCTCGTCCACAAATATATTGAGGGAAGGCAACGAAGAGGATTTGAAAGCAAGGCAGAATTGCAGGAAACAGATTTCAGGAGGTAGATTCGAATCGCCTTTAAAGCACAGGAAAAGCAGCAAAACCTCGACAATGATGCCCTTGGCCAAAAAGGGCGTATGCGTTTTTTCCTGAATATATTCAGGAAAAAACGCATACGCCCTTTTTGGCCAACCAAGCAACCTGGAAAGGCAAATCAGCGCTACAAAGAAGTCTCGCTTCCCATCGGTCAAAAGGGCCATGCTGAATAAAGGGTCAAAACCAGAAATGCAGGACAGGCCATGGAGAAACGGGAGCCTTGCTACGCTGATGGGCGGGATGTAAATTGCCAACAGCCACTCTGGAGAAGTGGACGGTGTGTCCTGAAACATCTAAAAAACTCAGCTTAGAGAGCATAGGGCACTTCCACTCATGGGCGTAGAAATTGGGAAAACTCAAAATCAGGAAGACACAGGCACCCCAAAGTTTAGGGCTGCTCTGTTGACAAGAACCTCCACGTCGTTCCACCTTAAATATCCCAGGAAAGAGAAAAATGGGTAAAGAAGTTGTGGTCCTTATGTACAATGGAATATCACTCAGCCATGAAATCAACGTCATAAGGCTAGTAGCAGCATGATGAGTGGATTTAGGTACGACGATTCTAAGTGAAATAAGTCACACAGAAAACGACACTTATCCTAAGATATCACTTATAGAGGGAATGTAAAAACCACTACACTTGAACTGAATTACAAAACAGAACAGAGTCACACGTTTAGAAAACACACTATGGCTGCTTAACGGGAAAGGTGAGGTGGGGTGATGCATAAAGCAAGGGTTTCAAATGAGCTCAGATACCGTTCCATAAACCCAGTATGTAATAGACAAGACCTACTCCTTGCTCAGTGAACTGCACTCAACACCCCCTATTCACCGCCCAAGAATATATCTGACTAGTAATAATCTTAAAACCTATGTATTGCAATCTCTCTGTAAGTGAGTCTAGTGGGTGTAAAGCAGCATTAACACAGCAGTGAAAAGCAGCTAAACCCCATTATAAAAATCAATTACTTTTAAAAACCCGTGAAACAAAGACAGTGAAAGAGAGAGAAATTCTTAGGAAATTCGTTCAGGGGCTGTGATGCCACCTGGATTTTCCATATCTAGACCCACAGCTGATTGAGACCTAAGGGTGGACACTCTTGGGGCTGAGAGGTTTGGTGAGGTTGGGTGAGCAAACGCAGACCCTTTAAAGTAATACTGCCTGGTAGCCATTCCATGGGTCCCAAATCTCCAGGTTCAAGGGCATCTTCCTACCTCGGAAACAGGCATGAGAAACCCAGAAGATGGTACGCCGTGTGATCGGGAAAGGTTTCTAAAACGCACTTCATTTCGCATCTCCTTGTGCTCGGATTCGCCATTCAGGCCGCTTTACTAGCAAGCTCCCTCCTTGGAGAATCAGCACCTTTAACCTCCTGTTCCGTACAGGTTGCAATTTGTCCTGAGGATGAACGGGAAGAGGGGGAACCAATGAGAGACTAGCTCTAGGTGTTGGGACAGGCACAGCTCACTCTATTTTCCCATCAGGAAGAAGAATTAACCACAGGCTCAGCCTGCCGCCCGGAACCAGAATAGGGCCCGAAGCAATCCTGCGCTTTTGCGGCCAGCTCCCAAGAAAGCGAGCTGAAAAATGGAGCTCAGGGGCACTGCAATTCACAAACCTGCAGAGTTATAAATGATAACTCTCGTCCACAAATATATTGAGGGAAGGCAACGAAGAGGATTTGAAAGCAAGGCAGAATTGCAGGAAACAGATTTCAGGAGGTAGATTCGAATCGCCTTTAAAGCACAGGAAAAGCAGCAAAACCTCGACAATGATGCCCTTGGCCAAAAAGGGCGTATGCGTTTTTTCCTGAATATATTCAGGAAAAAACGCATACGCCCTTTTTGGCCAACCAAGCAACCTGGAAAGGCAAATCAGCGCTACAAAGAAGTCTCGCTTCCCATCGGTCAAAAGGGCCATGCTGAATAAAGGGTCAAAACCAGAAATGCAGGACAGGCCATGGAGAAACGGGAGCCTTGCTACGCTGATGGGCGGGATGTAAATTGCCAACAGCCACTCTGGAGAAGTGGACGGTGTGTCCTGAAACATCTAAAAAACTCAGCTTAGAGAGCATAGGGCACTTCCACTCATGGGCGTAGAAATTGGGAAAACTCAAAATCAGGAAGACACAGGCACCCCAAAGTTTAGGGCTGCTCTGTTGACAAGAACCTCCACGTCGTTCCACCTTAAATATCCCAGGAAAGAGAAAAATGGGTAAAGAAGTTGTGGTCCTTATGTACAATGGAATATCACTCAGCCATGAAATCAACGTCATAAGGCTAGTAGCAGCATGATGAGTGGATTTAGGTACGACGATTCTAAGTGAAATAAGTCACACAGAAAACGACACTTATCCTAAGATATCACTTATAGAGGGAATGTAAAAACCACTACACTTGAACTGAATTACAAAACAGAACAGAGTCACACGTTTAGAAAACACACTATGGCTGCTTAACGGGAAAGGTGAGGTGGGGTGATGCATAAAGCAAGGGTTTCAAATGAGCTCAGATACCGTTCCATAAACCCAGTATGTAATAGACAAGACCTACTCCTTGCTCAGTGAACTGCACTCAACACCCCCTATTCACCGCCCAAGAATATATCTGACTAGTAATAATCTTAAAACCTATGTATTGCAATCTCTCTGTAAGTGAGTCTAGTGGGTGTAAAGCGGCATTAACACAGCAGTGAAAAGCAGCTAAACCCCATTATAAAAATCAATTACTTTTAAAAACCCGTGAAACAAAGACAGTGAAAGAGAGAGAAATTCTTAGGAAATTCGTTCAGGGGCTGTGATGCCACCTGGATTTTCCATATCTAGACCCACAGCTGATTGAGACCTAAGGGTGGACACTCTTGGGGCTGAGAGGTTTGGTGAGGTTGGGTGAGCAAACGCAGACCCTTTAAAGTAATACTGCCTGGTAGCCATTCCATGGGTCCCAAATCTCCAGGTTCAAGGGCATCTTCCTACCTCGGAAACAGGCATGAGAAACCCAGAAGATGGTACGCCGTGTGATCGGGAAAGGTTTCTAAAACGCACTTCATTTCGCATCTCCTTGTGCTCGGATTCGCCATTCAGGCCGCTTTACTAGCAAGCTCCCTCCTTGGAGAATCAGCACCTTTAACCTCCTGTTCCGTACAGGTTGCAATTTGTCCTGAGGATGAACGGGAAGAGGGGGAACCAATGAGAGACTAGCTCTAGGTGTTGGGACAGGCACAGCTCACTCTATTTTCCCATCAGGAAGAAGAATTAACCACAGGCTCAGCCTGCCACCCGGAACCAGAATAGGGCCCGAAGCAATCCTGCGCTTTTGAGGACAGCTCCCAAGAAAGCGAGCTGAAAAATGGAGCTCAGGGGCACTGCAATTCACAAACCTGCAGAGTTATAAATGATAACTCTCGTCCACAAATATATTGAGGGAAGGCAACGAAGAGGATTTGAAAGCAAGGCAGAATTGCAGGAAACAGATTTCAGGAGGTAGATTCGAATCGCCTTTAAAGCACAGGAAAAGCAGCAAAACCTCGACAATGATGCCCTTGGCCAAAAAGGGCGTATGCGTTTTTTCCTGAATATATTCAGGAAAAAACGCATACGCCCTTTTTGGCCAACCAAGCAACCTGGAAAGGCAAATCAGCGCTACAAAGAAGTCTCGCTTCCCATCGGTCAAAAGGGCCATGCTGAATAAAGGGTCAAAACCAGAAATGCAGGACAGGCCATGGAGAAACGGGAGCCTTGCTACGCTGATGGGCGGGATGTAAATTGCCAACAGCCACTCTGGAGAAGTGGACGGTGTGTCCTGAAACATCTAAAAAACTCAGCTTAGAGAGCATAGGGCACTTCCACTCATGGGCGTAGAAATTGGGAAAACTCAAAATCAGCAAGACACAGGCACCCCAAAGTTTAGGGCTGCTCTGTTGACAAGAACCTCCACTTCGTTCCACCTTAAATATCCCAGGAAAGAGAAAAATGGGTAAAGAAGTTGTGGTCCTTATGTACAATGGAATATCACTCAGCCATGAAATCAACGTCATAAGGCTAGTAGCAGCATGATGAGTGGATTTAGGTATGACGATTCTAAGTGAAATAAGTCACACAGAAAAAGACACTTATCCTAAGATATCACTTATACAGGGAATGTAAAAAGCCCTACACTTGAACTAAATTACAAAACAGAACAGAGTCACCCGTTTAGGAAACACAATGGCTGCTTAACGGGAAAGGTGAGGTGGGGTGATGCATAAAGCAAGGGTTTCAAATGAGCTCAGATACCGTTCAATAAACCCAATATGTAATAGATAAGACCTACTCCTTGCTCAGTGAACTGGACTCAACACCCCCTATTCACCGCCCAAGAATATATCTGACTAGTAATAATCTTAAAACCTATGTATTGCAATCTCTCTGTAAGTGAGTCTAGTGGGTGTAAAGCAGCATTAACACAGCAGTGAAAAGCAGCTAAACCCCATTATAAAAATCAATTACTTTTAAAAACCCGTGAAACAAAGACAGTGAAAGAGAGAGAAATTCTTAGGAAATTCGTTCAGGGGCTGTGATGCCACCTGGATTTTCCATATCTAGACCCACAGCTGATTGAGACCTAAGGGTGGACACTCTTGGGGCTGAGAGGTTTGGTGAGGTTGGGTGAGCAAACGCAGACCCTTTAAAGTAATACTGCGTGGTAGCCATTCCATGGGTCCCAAATCTCCAGGTTCAAGGGCATCTTCCTACCTCGAAAACAGGCATGAGAAACCCAGAAGATGGTACGCCGTGTGATCGGGAAAGGTTTCTAAAACGCACCTCATTTCGCATTTCCTTGTGCTCGGGTTCGCCATTCAGGCCGCTTTACTAGCAAGCTCCCTCCTTGGAGAATCAGCACCTTTAACCTCCTGTTCCGTACAGGTTGCAATTTGTCCTGAGGATGAACGGGAAGAGGGGGAACCAATGAGAGACTAGCTCTAGGTGTTGGGACAGGCACAGCTCACTCTATTTTCCCATCAGGAAGAAGAATTAACCACAGGCTCAGCCTGCCGCCCGGAACCAGAATAGGGCCCGAAGCAATCCTGCGCTTTTGCGGCCAGCTCCCAAGAAAGCGAGCTGAAAAATGGAGCTCAGGGGCACTGCAATTCACAAACCTGCAGAGTTATAAATGATAACTCTCGTCCACAAATATATTGAGGGAAGGCAACGAAGAGGATTTGAAAGCAAGGCAGAATTGCAGGAAACAGATTTCAGGAGGTAGATTCGAATCGCCTTTAAAGCACAGGAAAAGCAGCAAAACCTCGACAATGATGCCCTTGGCCAAAAAGGGCGTATGCGTTTTTTCCTGAATATATTCAGGAAAAAACGCATACGCCCTTTTTGGCCAACCAAGCAACCTGGAAAGGCAAATCAGCGCTACAAAGAAGTCTCGCTTCCCATCGGTCAAAAGGGCCATGCTGAATAAAGGGTCAAAACCAGAAATGCAGGACAGGCCATGGAGAAACGGGAGCCTTGCTACGCTGATGGGCGGGATGTAAATTGCCAACAGCCACTCTGGAGAAGTGGACGGTGTGTCCTGAAACATCTAAAAAACTCAGCTTAGAGAGCATAGGGCACTTCCACTCATGGGCGTAGAAATTGGGAAAACTCAAAATCAGGAAGACACAGGCACCCCAAAGTTTAGGGCTGCTCTGTTGACAAGAACCTCCACGTCGTTCCACCTTAAATATCCCAGGAAAGAGAAAAATGGGTAAAGAAGTTGTGGTCCTTATGTACAATGGAATATCACTCAGCCATGAAATCAACGTCATAAGGCTAGTAGCAGCATGATGAGTGGATTTAGGTACGACGATTCTAAGTGAAATAAGTCACACAGAAAACGACACTTATCCTAAGATATCACTTATAGAGGGAATGTAAAAACCACTACACTTGAACTGAATTACAAAACAGAACAGAGTCACACGTTTAGAAAACACACTATGGCTGCTTAACGGGAAAGGTGAGGTGGGGTGATGCATAAAGCAAGGGTTTCAAATGAGCTCAGATACCGTTCCATAAACCCAGTATGTAATAGACAAGACCTACTCCTTGCTCAGTGAACTGCACTCAACACCCCCTATTCACCGCCCAAGAATATATCTGACTAGTAATAATCTTAAAACCTATGTATTGCAATCTCTCTGTAAGTGAGTCTAGTGGGTGTAAAGCAGCATTAACACAGCAGTGAAAAGCAGCTAAACCCCATTATAAAAATCAATTACTTTTAAAAACCCGTGAAACAAAGACAGTGAAAGAGAGAGAAATTCTTAGGAAATTCGTTCAGGGGCTGTGATGCCACCTGGATTTTCCATATCTAGACCCACAGCTGATTGAGACCTAAGGGTGGACACTCTTGGGGCTGAGAGGTTTGGTGAGGTTGGGTGAGCAAACGCAGACCCTTTAAAGTAATACTGCCTGGTAGCCATTCCATGGGTCCCAAATCTCCAGGTTCAAGGGCATCTTCCTACCTCGGAAACAGGCATGAGAAACCCAGAAGATGGTACGCCGTGTGATCGGGAAAGGTTTCTAAAACGCACTTCATTTCGCATCTCCTTGTGCTCGGATTCGCCATTCAGGCCGCTTTACTAGCAAGCTCCCTCCTTGGAGAATCAGCACCTTTAACCTCCTGTTCCGTACAGGTTGCAATTTGTCCTGAGGATGAACGGGAAGAGGGGGAACCAATGAGAGACTAGCTCTAGGTGTTGGGACAGGCACAGCTCACTCTATTTTCCCATCAGGAAGAAGAATTAACCACAGGCTCAGCCTGCCGCCCGGAACCAGAATAGGGCCCGAAGCAATCCTGCGCTTTTGCGGCCAGCTCCCAAGAAAGCGAGCTGAAAAATGGAGCTCAGGGGCACTGCAATTCACAAACCTGCAGAGTTATAAATGATAACTCTCGTCCACAAATATATTGAGGGAAGGCAACGAAGAGGATTTGAAAGCAAGGCAGAATTGCAGGAAACAGATTTCAGGAGGTAGATTCGAATCGCCTTTAAAGCACAGGAAAAGCAGCAAAACCTCGACAATGATGCCCTTGGCCAAAAAGGGCGTATGCGTTTTTTCCTGAATATATTCAGGAAAAAACGCATACGCCCTTTTTGGCCAACCAAGCAACCTGGAAAGGCAAATCAGCGCTACAAAGAAGTCTCGCTTCCCATCGGTCAAAAGGGCCATGCTGAATAAAGGGTCAAAACCAGAAATGCAGGACAGGCCATGGAGAAACGGGAGCCTTGCTACGCTGATGGGCGGGATGTAAATTGCCAACAGCCACTCTGGAGAAGTGGACGGTGTGTCCTGAAACATCTAAAAAACTCAGCTTAGAGAGCATAGGGCACTTCCACTCATGGGCGTAGAAATTGGGAAAACTCAAAATCAGGAAGACACAGGCACCCCAAAGTTTAGGGCTGCTCTGTTGACAAGAACCTCCACGTCGTTCCACCTTAAATATCCCAGGAAAGAGAAAAATGGGTAAAGAAGTTGTGGTCCTTATGTACAATGGAATATCACTCAGCCATGAAATCAACGTCATAAGGCTAGTAGCAGCATGATGAGTGGATTTAGGTACGACGATTCTAAGTGAAATAAGTCACACAGAAAACGACACTTATCCTAAGATATCACTTATAGAGGGAATGTAAAAACCACTACACTTGAACTGAATTACAAAACAGAACAGAGTCACACGTTTAGAAAACACACTATGGCTGCTTAACGGGAAAGGTGAGGTGGGGTGATGCATAAAGCAAGGGTTTCAAATGAGCTCAGATACCGTTCCATAAACCCAGTATGTAATAGACAAGACCTACTCCTTGCTCAGTGAACTGCACTCAACACCCCCTATTCACCGCCCAAGAATATATCTGACTAGTAAGAATCTTAAAACCTATGTATTGCCATCTCTCTGTAAGTGAGTCAAGTGTGTGTAAAGCGGCATACACACAGCAGTGAAAAGCAGCTAAACCCCATTATAAAAATCAATTACTTTTAAAAACCCGTGAAACAAAGACAGTGAAAAAGAGAGAAATTCTTAGGAAATTCGTTCAGGGGCTGTGATGCCACCTGGATTGACCATATCTAGACCCACAGCTGATTGAGACATAAGGGTGGACACTCTTGGGGCTGAGATGTTTGGTGAGGTTGGGTGAGCAAACGCAGACCCTTTAAAGTAATACTGGGTGGTAGCCATCCCATGGGTCCCAAATCTCCAGGTTCAAGGGCATCTTCCTACATCGAAAACATGCATGAGAAACCCAGAAGATGGTACACCGTGTGATCGGGAAAGGTTTCTAAAACGCACCTCATTTCGCATCTCCTTGTGCTCGGGTTCGCCATTCAGGCCGCTTTACTAGCAAGCTCCCTCCTTGGAGAATCAGCACCTTTAACCTCCTGTTCTGTACAGGTTGCAATTTGTCCTGAGGATGAACGGGAAGAGGGGGAACCAATGAGAGACTAGCTCTAGGTGTTGGGACAGGCACAGCTCACTCTATTTTCCCATCAGGAAGAAGAATTAACCACAGGCTCAGCCTGCCGCCCGGAACCAGAATAGGGCCCGAAGCAATCCTGCGCTTTTGCGGCCAGCTCCCAAGAAAGCGAGCTGAAAAATGGAGCTCAGGGGCACTGCAATTCACAAACCTGCAGAGTTATAAATGATAAGTCTCGTCCACAAATATATTGAGGGAAGGCAACGAAGAGGATATGAAAGCAAGGCAGAATTGCAGGAAACAGATTTCAGGAGGTAGATTCGAATCGCCTTTAAAGCACAGGAAAAGCGGCAAAACCTCGACAATGATGCCCTTGGCCAAAAAGGGCGTATGCGTCTTTTCCTGAATATATTCAGGAAAAAACGCATACGCCCTTTTTGGCCAACCAAGCAACCTGGAAAGGCAAATCAGCGCTACAAAGAAGTCTCGCTTCCCATCAGTCAATAGGGCCATGCTGAATAAAGTGTCAAAACCAGAAATGCAGTACAGGCCATGGAGGAACGGGAGCCTTGCTACGCTGATGGGCGGGATGTAAATTGCCAACAGCCACTCTGGAGAAGTGGACGGTGTGTCCTGAAACATCTAAAAAACTCAGCTTAGAGAGCATAGGGCACTTCCACTCATGGGCGTAGAAATTGGGAAAACTCAAAATCAGCAAGACACAGGCACCCCAAAGTTTAGGGCTGCTCTGTTGACAAGAACCTCCACTTCGTTCCACCTTAAATATCCCAGGAAAGAGAAAAATGGGTAAAGAAGTTGTGGTCCTTATGTACAATGGAATATCACTCAGCCATGAAATCAACGTCATAAGGCTAGTAGCAGCATGATGAGTGGATTTAGGTATGACGATTCTAAGTGAAATAAGTCACACAGAAAAAGACACTTATCCTAAGATATCACTTATACAGGGAATGTAAAAAGCGCTACACTTGAACTAAATTACAAAACAGAACAGAGTCACCCGTTTAGGAAACACAATGGCTGCTTAACGGGAAAGGTGAGGTGGGGTGATGCATAAAGCAAGGGTTTCAAATGAGCTCAGATACCGTTCAATAAACCCAATATGTAATAGATAAGACCTACTCCTTGCTCAGTGAACTGGACTCAACACCCCCTATTCACCGCCCAAGAATATATCTGACTAGTAATAATCTTAAAACCTATGTATTGCAATCTCTCTGTAAGTGAGTCTAGTGGGTGTAAAGCAGCATTAACACAGCAGTGAAAAGCAGCTAAACCCCATTATAAAAATCAATTACTTTTAAAAACCCGTGAAACAAAGACAGTGAAAGAGAGAGAAATTCTTAGGAAATTCGTTCAGGGGCTGTGATGCCACCTGGATTTTCCATATCTAGACCCACAGCTGATTGAGACCTAAGGGTGGACACTCTTGGGGCTGAGAGGTTTGGTGAGGTTGGGTGAGCAAACGCAGACCCTTTAAAGTAATACTGCGTGGTAGCCATTCCATGGGTCCCAAATCTCCAGGTTCAAGGGCATCTTCCTACCTCGAAAACAGGCATGAGAAACCCAGAAGATGGTACGCCGTGTGATCGGGAAAGGTTTCTAAAACGCACCTCATTTCGCATTTCCTTGTGCTCGGGTTCGCCATTCAGGCCGCTTTACTAGCAAGCTCCCTCCTTGGAGAATCAGCACCTTTAACCTCCTGTTCCGTACAGGTTGCAATTTGTCCTGAGGATGAACGGGAAGAGGGGGAACCAATGAGAGACTAGCTCTAGGTGTTGGGACAGGCACAGCTCACTCTATTTTCCCATCAGGAAGAAGAATTAACCACAGGCTCAGCCTGCCACCCGGAACCAGAATAGGGCCCGAAGCAATCCTGCGCTTTTGCGGCCAGCTCCCAAGAAAGCGAGCTGAAAAATGGAGCTCAGGGGCACTGCAATTCACAAACCTGCAGAGTTATAAATGATAACTCTCGTCCACAAATATATTGAGGGAAGGCAACGAAGAGGATTTGAAAGCAAGGCAGAATTGCAGAAAACAGATTTCAGGAGGTAGATTCGAATCGCCTTTAAAGCACAGGAAAAGCGGCAAAACCTCGACAATGATGCCCTTGGCCAAAAAGGGCGTATGCGTT
Organism: Balaenoptera acutorostrata; assembly: GCF_949987535.1. Taxonomy (NCBI): domain Eukaryota; kingdom Metazoa; phylum Chordata; class Mammalia; order Artiodactyla; family Balaenopteridae; genus Balaenoptera; species Balaenoptera acutorostrata. Next base: position 1,438,577 of record NW_026646029.1, on the reverse strand, counting down.
TTTTCCTGAATATATTCAGGAAAAAACGCATACGCCCTTTTTGGCCAACCAAGCAACCTGGAAAGGCAAATCAGCGCTACAAAGAAGTCTCGCTTCCCATCGGTCAAAAGGGCCATGCTGAATAAAGGGTCAAAACCAGAAATGCAGGACAGGCCATGGAGAAACGGGAGCCTTGCTACGCTGATGGGCGGGATGTAAATTGCCAACAGCCACTCTGGAGAAGTGGACGGTGTGTCCTGAAACATCTAAAAAACTCAGCTTAGAGAGCATAGGGCACTTCCACTCATGGGCGTAGAAATTGGGAAAACTCAAAATCAGGAAGACACAGGCACCCCAAAGTTTAGGGCTGCTCTGTTGACAAGAACCTCCACGTCGTTCCACCTTAAATATCCCAGGAAAGAGAAAAATGGGTAAAGAAGTTGTGGTCCTTATGTACAATGGAATATCACTCAGCCATGAAATCTACGTCATAAGGCTAGTAGCAGCATGATGAGTGGATTTAGGTACGACAATTCTAAGTGAAATAAGTCACACAGAAAACGACACTTATCCTAAGATATCACTTATAGAGGGAATGTAAAAACCACTACACTTGAACTGAATTACAAAACAGAACAGAGTCACACGTTTAGAAAACACACTATGGCTGCTTAACGGGAAAGGTGAGGTGGGGTGATGCATAAAGCAAGGGTTTCAAATGAGCTCAGATACCGTTCCATAAACCCAGTATGTAATAGACAAGACCTACTCCTTGCTCAGTGAACTGCACTCAACACCCCCTATTCACCGCCCAAGAATATATCTGACTAGTAAGAATCTTAAAACCTATGTATTGCCATCTCTCTGTAAGTGAGTCAAGTGGGTGTAAAGCGGCATACACACAGCAGTGAAAAGCAGCTAAACCCCATTATAAAAATCAATTACTTTTAAAAACCCGTGAAACAAAGACAGTGAAAAAGAGAGAAATTCTTAGGAAATTCGTTCAGGGGCTGTGATGCCACCTGGATTGACCATATCTAGACCCACAGCTGATTGAGACATAAGGGTGGACACTCTTGGGGCTGAGATGTTTGGTGAGGTTGGGTGAGCAAACGCAGACCCTTTAAAGTAATACTGCCTGGTAGCCATCCCATGGGTCCCAAATCTCCAGGTTCAAGGGCATCTTCCTACATCGAAAACATGCATGAGAAACCCAGAAGATGGTACACCGTGTGATCGGGAAAGGTTTCTAAAACGCACCTCATTTCGCATCTCCTTGTGCTCGGGTTCGCCATTCAGGCCGCTTTACTAGCAAGCTCCCTCCTTGGAGAATCAGCACCTTTAACCTCCTGTTCTGTACAGGTTGCAATTTGTCCTGAGGATGAACGGGAAGAGGGGGAACCAATGAGAGACTAGCTCTAGGTGTTGGGACAGGCACAGCTCACTCTATTTTCCCATCAGGAAGAAGAATTAACCACAGGCTCAGCCTGCCGCCCGGAACCAGAATAGGGCCCGAAGCAATCCTGCGCTTTTGCGGCCAGCTCCCAAGAAAGCGAGCTGAAAAATGGAGCTCAGGGGCACTGCAATTCACAAACCTGCAGAGTTATAAATGATAAGTCTCGTCCACAAATATATTGAGGGAAGGCAACGAAGAGGATATGAAAGCAAGGCAGAATTGCAGGAAACAGATTTCAGGAGGTAGATTCGAATCGCCTTTAAAGCACAGGAAAAGCGGCAAAACCTCGACAATGATGCCCTTGGCCAAAAAGGGCGTATGCGTCTTTTCCTGAATATATTCAGGAAAAAACGCATACGCCCTTTTTGGCCAACCAAGCAACCTGGAAAGGCAAATCAGCGCTACAAAGAAGTCTCGCTTCCCATCAGTCAATAGGGCCATGCTGAATAAAGTGTCAAAACCAGAAATGCAGTACAGGCCATGGAGGAACGGGAGCCTTGCTATGCTGATGGGCGGGATGTAAATTGCCAACAGCCACTCTGGAGAAGTGGACGGTGTGTCCTGAAACATCTAAAAAACTCAGCTTAGAGAGCATAGGGCACTTCCACTCATGGGCGTAGAAATTGGGAAAACTCAAAATCAGCAAGACACAGGCACCCCAAAGTTTAGGGCTGCTCTGTTGACAAGAACCTCCACTTCGTTCCACCTTAAATATCCCAGGAAAGAGAAAAATGGGTAAAGAAGTTGTGGTCCTTATGTACAATGGAATATCACTCAGCCATGAAATCAACGTCATAAGGCTAGTAGCAGCATGATGAGTGGATTTAGGTATGACGATTCTAAGTGAAATAAGTCACACAGAAAAAGACACTTATCCTAAGATATCACTTATACAGGGAATGTAAAAAGCGCTACACTTGAACTAAATTACAAAACAGAACAGAGTCACCCGTTTAGGAAACACAATGGCTGCTTAACGGGAAAGGTGAGGTGGGGTGATGCATAAAGCAAGGGTTTCAAATGAGCTCAGATACCGTTCAATAAACCCAATATGTAATAGATAAGACCTACTCCTTGCTCAGTGAACTGGACTCAACACCCCCTATTCACCGCCCAAGAATATATCTGACTAGTAATAATCTTAAAACCTATGTATTGCAATCTCTCTGTAAGTGAGTCTAGTGGGTGTAAAGCAGCATTAACACAGCAGTGAAAAGCAGCTAAACCCCATTATAAAAATCAATTACTTTTAAAAACCCGTGAAACAAAGACAGTGAAAGAGAGAGAAATTCTTAGGAAATTCGTTCAGGGGCTGTGATGCCACCTGGATTTTCCATATCTAGACCCACAGCTGATTGAGACCTAAGGGTGGACACTCTTGGGGCTGAGAGGTTTGGTGAGGTTGGGTGAGCAAACGCAGACCCTTTAAAGTAATACTGCGTGGTAGCCATTCCATGGGTCCCAAATCTCCAGGTTCAAGGGCATCTTCCTACCTCGAAAACAGGCATGAGAAACCCAGAAGATGGTACGCCGTGTGATCGGGAAAGGTTTCTAAAACGCACCTCATTTCGCATTTCCTTGTGCTCGGGTTCGCCATTCAGGCCGCTTTACTAGCAAGCTCCCTCCTTGGAGAATCAGCACCTTTAACCTCCTGTTCCGTACAGGTTGCAATTTGTCCTGAGGATGAACGGGAAGAGGGGGAACCAATGAGAGACTAGCTCTAGGTGTTGGGACAGGCACAGCTCACTCTATTTTCCCATCAGGAAGAAGAATTAACCACAGGCTCAGCCTGCCACCCGGAACCAGAATAGGGCCCGAAGCAATCCTGCGCTTTTGCGGCCAGCTCCCAAGAAAGCGAGCTGAAAAATGGAGCTCAGGGGCACTGCAATTCACAAACCTGCAGAGTTATAAATGATAACTCTCGTCCACAAATATATTGAGGGAAGGCAACGAAGAGGATTTGAAAGCAAGGCAGAATTGCAGGAAACAGATTTCAGGAGGTAGATTCGAATCGCCTTTAAAGCACAGGAAAAGCAGCAAAACCTCGACAATGATGCCCTTGGCCAAAAAGGGCGTATGCGTTTTTTCCTGAATATATTCAGGAAAAAACGCATACGCCCTTTTTGGCCAACCAAGCAACCTGGAAAGGCAAATCAGCGCTACAAAGAAGTCTCGCTTCCCATCGGTCAAAAGGGCCATGCTGAATAAAGGGTCAAAACCAGAAATGCAGGACAGGCCATGGAGAAACGGGAGCCTTGCTACGCTGATGGGCGGGATGTAAATTGCCAACAGCCACTCTGGAGAAGTGGACGGTGTGTCCTGAAACATCTAAAAAACTCAGCTTAGAGAGCATAGGGCACTTCCACTCATGGGCGTAGAAATTGGGAAAACTCAAAATCAGGAAGACACAGGCACCCCAAAGTTTAGGGCTGCTCTGTTGACAAGAACCTCCACGTCGTTCCACCTTAAATATCCCAGGAAAGAGAAAAATGGGTAAAGAAGTTGTGGTCCTTATGTACAATGGAATATCACTCAGCCATGAAATCAACGTCATAAGGCTAGTAGCAGCATGATGAGTGGATTTAGGTACGACGATTCTAAGTGAAATAAGTCACACAGAAAACGACACTTATCCTAAGATATCACTTATAGAGGGAATGTAAAAACCACTACACTTGAACTGAATTACAAAACAGAACAGAGTCACACGTTTAGAAAACACACTATGGCTGCTTAACGGGAAAGGTGAGGTGGGGTGATGCATAAAGCAAGGGTTTCAAATGAGCTCAGATACCGTTCCATAAACCCAGTATGTAATAGACAAGACCTACTCCTTGCTCAGTGAACTGCACTCAACACCCCCTATTCACCGCCCAAGAATATATCTGACTAGTAATAATCTTAAAACCTATGTATTGCAATCTCTCTGTAAGTGAGTCTAGTGGGTGTAAAGCAGCATTAACACAGCAGTGAAAAGCAGCTAAACCCCATTATAAAAATCAATTACTTTTAAAAACCCGTGAAACAAAGACAGTGAAAGAGAGAGAAATTCTTAGGAAATTCGTTCAGGGGCTGTGATGCCACCTGGATTTTCCATATCTAGACCCACAGCTGATTGAGACCTAAGGGTGGACACTCTTGGGGCTGAGATGTTTGGTGAGGTTGGGTGAGCAAACGCAGACCCTTTAAAGTAATACTGGGTGGTAGCCATCCCATGGGTCCCAAATCTCCAGGTTCAAGGGCATCTTCCTACATCGAAAACATGCATGAGAAACCCAGAAGATGGTACACCGTGTGATCGGGAAAGGTTTCTAAAACGCACCTCATTTCGCATCTCCTTGTGCTCGGGTTCGCCATTCAGGCCGCTTTACTAGCAAGCTCCCTCCTTGGAGAATCAGCACCTTTAACCTCCTGTTCTGTACAGGTTGCAATTTGTCCTGAGGATGAACGGGAAGAGGGGGAACCAATGAGAGACTAGCTCTAGGTGTTGGGACAGGCACAGCTCACTCTATTTTCCCATCAGGAAGAAGAATTAACCACAGGCTCAGCCTGCCGCCCGGAACCAGAATAGGGCCCGAAGCAATCCTGCGCTTTTGCGGCCAGCTCCCAAGAAAGCGAGCTGAAAAATGGAGCTCAGGGGCACTGCAATTCACAAACCTGCAGAGTTATAAATGATAAGTCTCGTCCACAAATATATTGAGGGAAGGCAACGAAGAGGATATGAAAGCAAGGCAGAATTGCAGGAAACAGATTTCAGGAGGTAGATTCGAATCGCCTTTAAAGCACAGGAAAAGCGGCAAAACCTCGACAATGATGCCCTTGGCCAAAAAGGGCGTATGCGTCTTTTCCTGAATATATTCAGGAAAAAACGCATACGCCCTTTTTGGCCAACCAAGCAACCTGGAAAGGCAAATCAGCGCTACAAAGAAGTCTCGCTTCCCATCGGTCAATAGGGCCATGCTGAATAAAGTGTCAAAACCAGAAATGCAGTACAGGCCATGGAGGAACGGGAGCCTTGCTACGCTGATGGGCGGGATGTAAATTGCCAACAGCCACTCTGGAGAAGTGGACGGTGTGTCCTGAAACATCTAAAAAACTCAGCTTAGAGAGCATAGGGCACTTACACTCATGGGCGTAGAAATTGGGAAAACTCAAAATCAGCAAGACACAGGCACCCCAAAGTTTAGGGCTGCTCTGTTGACAAGAACCTCCACTTCGTTCCACCTTAAATATCCCAGGAAAGAGAAAAATGGGTAAAGAAGTTGTGGTCCTTATGTACAATGGAATATCACTCAGCCATGAAATCAACGTCATAAGGCTAGTAGCAGCATGATGAGTGGATTTAGGTATGACGATTCTAAGTGAAATAAGTCACACAGAAAAAGACACTTATCCTAAGATATCACTTATACAGGGAATGTAAAAAGCCCTACACTTGAACTAAATTACAAAACAGAACAGAGTCACCCGTTTAGGAAACACAATGGCTGCTTAACGGGAAAGGTGAGGTGGGGTGATGCATAAAGCAAGGGTTTCAAATGAGCTCAGATACCGTTCAATAAACCCAATATGTAATAGATAAGACCTACTCCTTGCTCAGTGAACTGGACTCAACACCCCCTATTCACCGCCCAAGAATATATCTGACTAGTAATAATCTTAAAACCTATGTATTGCAATCTCTCTGTAAGTGAGTCTAGTGGGTGTAAAGCAGCATTAACACAGCAGTGAAAAGCAGCTAAACCCCATTATAAAAATCAATTACTTTTAAAAACCCGTGAAACAAAGACAGTGAAAGAGAGAGAAATTCTTAGGAAATTCGTTCAGGGGCTGTGATGCCACCTGGATTTTCCATATCTAGACCCACAGCTGATTGAGACCTAAGGGTGGACACTCTTGGGGCTGAGAGGTTTGGTGAGGTTGGGTGAGCAAACGCAGACCCTTTAAAGTAATACTGCGTGGTAGCCATTCCATGGGTCCCAAATCTCCAGGTTCAAGGGCATCTTCCTACCTCGAAAACAGGCATGAGAAACCCAGAAGATGGTACGCCGTGTGATCGGGAAAGGTTTCTAAAACGCACCTCATTTCGCATTTCCTTGTGCTCGGGTTCGCCATTCAGGCCGCTTTACTAGCAAGCTCCCTCCTTGGAGAATCAGCACCTTTAACCTCCTGTTCCGTACAGGTTGCAATTTGTCCTGAGGATGAACGGGAAGAGGGGGAACCAATGAGAGACTAGCTCTAGGTGTTGGGACAGGCACAGCTCACTCTATTTTCCCATCAGGAAGAAGAATTAACCACAGGCTCAGCCTGCCACCCGGAACCAGAATAGGGCCCGAAGCAATCCTGCGCTTTTGCGGCCAGCTCCCAAGAAAGCGAGCTGAAAAATGGAGCTCAGGGGCACTGCAATTCACAAACCTGCAGAGTTATAAATGATAACTCTCGTCCACAAATATATTGAGGGAAGGCAACGAAGAGGATTTGAAAGCAAGGCAGAATTGCAGGAAACAGATTTCAGGAGGTAGATTCGAATCGCCTTTAAAGCACAGGAAAAGCAGCAAAACCTCGACAATGATGCCCTTGGCCAAAAAGGGCGTATGCGTTTTTTCCTGAATATATTCAGGAAAAAACGCATACGCCCTTTTTGGCCAACCAAGCAACCTAAAGGCAAATCAGCGCTACAAAGAAGTCTCGCTTCCCATCGGTCAAAAGGGCCATGCTGAATAAAGGGTCAAAACCAGAAATGCAGGACAGGCCATGGAGAAACGGGAGCCTTGCTACGCTGATGGGCGGGATGTAAATTGCCAACAGCCACTCTGGAGAAGTGGACGGTGTGTCCTGAAACATCTAAAAAACTCAGCTTAGAGAGCATAGGGCACTTCCACTCATGGGCGTAGAAATTGGGAAAACTCAAAATCAGGAAGACACAGGCACCCCAAAGTTTAGGGCTGCTCTGTTGACAAGAACCTCCACGTCGTTCCACCTTAAATATCCCAGGAAAGAGAAAAATGGGTAAAGAAGTTGTGGTCCTTATGTACAATGGAATATCACTCAGCCATGAAATCAACGTCATAAGGCTAGTAGCAGCATGATGAGTGGATTTAGGTATGACGATTCTAAGTGAAATAAGTCACAAAGAAAACGACACTTATCCTAAGATATCACTTATAGAGGGAATGTAAAAACCACTACACTTGAACTGAATTACAAAACAGAACAGAGTCACACGTTTAGAAAACACACTATGGCTGCTTAACGGGAAAGGTGAGGTGGGGTGATGCATAAAGCAAGGGTTTCAAATGAGCTCAGATACCGTTCCATAAACCCAGTATGTAATAGACAAGACCTACTCCTTGCTCAGTGAACTGCACTCAACACCCCCTATTCACCGCCCAAGAATATATCTGACTAGTAAGAATCTTAAAACCTATGTATTGCCATCTCTCTGTAAGTGAGTCAAGTGGGTGTAAAGCGGCATACACACAGCAGTGAAAAGCAGCTAAACCCCATTATAAAAATCAATTACTTTTAAAAACCCGTGAAACAAAGACAGTGAAAAAGAGAGAAATTCTTAGGAAATTCGTTCAGGGGCTGTGATGCCACCTGGATTGACCATATCTAGACCCACAGCTGATTGAGACATAAGGGTGGACACTCTTGGGGCTGAGATGTTTGGTGAGGTTGGGTGAGCAAACGCAGACCCTTTAAAGTAATACTGGGTGGTAGCCATCCCATGGGTCCCAAATCTCCAGGTTCAAGGGCATCTTCCTACATCGAAAACATGCATGAGAAACCCAGAAGATGGTACACCGTGTGATCGGGAAAGGTTTCTAAAACGCACCTCATTTCGCATCTCCTTGTGCTCGGGTTCGCCATTCAGGCCGCTTTACTAGCAAGCTCCCTCCTTGGAGAATCAGCACCTTTAACCTCCTGTTCTGTACAGGTTGCAATTTGTCCTGAGGATGAACGGGAAGAGGGGGAACCAATGAGAGACTAGCTCTAGGTGTTGGGACAGGCACAGCTCACTCTATTTTCCCATCAGGAAGAAGAATTAACCACAGGCTCAGCCTGCCGCCCGGAACCAGAATAGGGCCCGAAGCAATCCTGCGCTTTTGCGGCCAGCTCCCAAGAAAGCGAGCTGAAAAATGGAGCTCAGGGGCACTGCAATTCACAAACCTGCAGAGTTATAAATGATAAGTCTCGTCCACAAATATATTGAGGGAAGGCAACGAAGAGGATATGAAAGCAAGGCAGAATTGCAGGAAACAGATTTCAGGAGGTAGATTCGAATCGCCTTTAAAGCACAGGAAAAGCGGCAAAACCTCGACAATGATGCCCTTGGCCAAAAAGGGCGTATGCGTCTTTTCCTGAATATATTCAGGAAAAAACGCATACGCCCTTTTTGGCCAACCAAGCAACCTGGAAAGGCAAATCAGCGCTACAAAGAAGTCTCGCTTCCCATCGGTCAATAGGGCCATGCTGAATAAAGTGTCAAAACCAGAAATGCAGTACAGGCCATGGAGGAACGGGAGCCTTGCTACGCTGATGGGCGGGATGTAAATTGCCAACAGCCACTCTGGAGAAGTGGACGGTGTGTCCTGAAACATCTAAAAAACTCAGCTTAGAGAGCATAGGGCACTTCCACTCATGGGCGTAGAAATTGGGAAAACTCAAAATCAGCAAGACACAGGCACCCCAAAGTTTAGGGCTGCTCTGTTGACAAGAACCTTCACTTCGTTCCACCTTAAATATCCCAGGAAAGAGAAAAATGGGTAAAGAAGTTGTGGTCCTTATGTACAATGGAATATCACTCAGCCATGAAATCAACGTCATAAGGCTAGTAGCAGCATGATGAGTGGATTTAGGTATGACGATTCTAAGTGAAATAAGTCACACAGAAAAAGACACTTATCCTAAGATATCACTTATACAGGGAATGTAAAAAGCGCTACACTTGAACTAAATTACAAAACAGAACAGAGTCACCCGTTTAGGAAACACAATGGCTGCTTAACGGGAAAGGTGAGGTGGGATGATGCATAAAGCAAGGGTTTCAAATGAGCTCAGATACCGTTCAATAAACCCAATATGTAATAGATAAGACCTACTCCTTGCTCAGTGAACTGGACTCAACACCCCCTATTCACCGCCCAAGAATATATCTGACTAGTAATAATCTTAAAACCTATGTATTGCAATCTCTCTGTAAGTGAGTCTAGTGGGTGTAAAGCAGCATTAACACAGCAGTGAAAAGCAGCTAAACCCCATTATAAAAATCAATTACTTTTAAAAACCCGTGAAACAAAGACAGTGAAAGAGAGAGAAATTCTTAGGAAATTCGTTCAGGGGCTGTGATGCCACCTGGATTTTCCATATCTAGACCCACAGCTGATTGAGACCTAAGGGTGGACACTCTTGGGGCTGAGATGTTTGGTGAGGTTGGGTGAGCAAACGCAGACCCTTTAAAGTAATACTGGGTGGTAGCCATCCCATGGGTCCCAAATCTCCAGGTTCAAGGGCATCTTCCTACATCGAAAACATGCATGAGAAACCCAGAAGATGGTACACCGTGTGATCGGGAAAGGTTTCTAAAACGCACCTCATTTCGCATCTCCTTGTGCTCGGGTTCGCCATTCAGGCCGCTTTACTAGCAAGCTCCCTCCTTGGAGAATCAGCACCTTTAACCTCCTGTTCTGTACAGGTTGCAATTTGTCCTGAGGATGAACGGGAAGAGGGGGAACCAATGAGAGACTAGCTCTAGGTGTTGGGACAGGCACAGCTCACTCTATTTTCCCATCAGGAAGAAGAATTAACCACAGGCTCAGCCTGCCGCCCGGAACCAGAATAGGGCCCGAAGCAATCCTGCGCTTTTGCGGCCAGCTCCCAAGAAAGCGAGCTGAAAAATGGAGCTCAGGGGCACTGCAATTCACAAACCTGCAGAGTTATAAATGATAAGTCTCGTCCACAAATATATTGAGGGAAGGCAACGAAGAGGATATGAAAGCAAGGCAGAATTGCAGGAAACAGATTTCAGGAGGTAGATTCGAATCGCCTTTAAAGCACAGGAAAAGCGGCAAAACCTCGACAATGATGCCCTTGGCCAAAAAGGGCGTATGCGTCTTTTCCTGAATATATTCAGGAAAAAACGCATACGCCCTTTTTGGCCAACCAAGCAACCTGGAAAGGCAAATCAGCGCTACAAAGAAGTCTCGCTTCCCATCGGTCAATAGGGCCATGCTGAATAAAGTGTCAAAACCAGAAATGCAGTACAGGCCATGGAGGAACGGGAGCCTTGCTACGCTGATGGGCGGGATGTAAATTGCCAACAGCCACTCTGGAGAAGTGGACGGTGTGTCCTGAAACATCTAAAAAACTCAGCTTAGAGAGCATAGGGCACTTACACTCATGGGCGTAGAAATTGGGAAAACTCAAAATCAGCAAGACACAGGCACCCCAAAGTTTAGGGCTGCTCTGTTGACAAGAACCTCCACTTCGTTCCACCTTAAATATCCCAGGAAAGAGAAAAATGGGTAAAGAAGTTGTGGTCCTTATGTACAATGGAATATCACTCAGCCATGAAATCAACGTCATAAGGCTAGTAGCAGCATGATGAGTGGATTTAGGTATGACGATTCTAAGTGAAATAAGTCACACAGAAAAAGACACTTATCCTAAGATATCACTTATACAGGGAATGTAAAAAGCCCTACACTTGAACTAAATTACAAAACAGAACAGAGTCACCCGTTTAGGAAACACAATGGCTGCTTAACGGGAAAGGTGAGGTGGGGTGATGCATAAAGCAAGGGTTTCAAATGAGCTCAGATACCGTTCAATAAACCCAATATGTAATAGATAAGACCTACTCCTTGCTCAGTGAACTGGACTCAACACCCCCTATTCACCGCCCAAGAATATATCTGACTAGTAATAATCTTAAAACCTATGTATTGCAATCTCTCTGTAAGTGAGTCTAGTGGGTGTAAAGCAGCATTAACACAGCAGTGAAAAGCAGCTAAACCCCATTATAAAAATCAATTACTTTTAAAAACCCGTGAAACAAAGACAGTGAAAGAGAGAGAAATTCTTAGGAAATTCGTTCAGGGGCTGTGATGCCACCTGGATTTTCCATATCTAGACCCACAGCTGATTGAGACCTAAGGGTGGACACTCTTGGGGCTGAGAGGTTTGGTGAGGTTGGGTGAGCAAACGCAGACCCTTTAAAGTAATACTGCGTGGTAGCCATTCCATGGGTCCCAAATCTCCAGGTTCAAGGGCATCTTCCTACCTCGAAAACAGGCATGAGAAACCCAGAAGATGGTACGCCGTGTGATCGGGAAAGGTTTCTAAAACGCACCTCATTTCGCATTTCCTTGTGCTCGGGTTCGCCATTCAGGCCGCTTTACTAGCAAGCTCCCTCCTTGGAGAATCAGCACCTTTAACCTCCTGTTCCGTACAGGTTGCAATTTGTCCTGAGGATGAACGGGAAGAGGGGGAACCAATGAGAGACTAGCTCTAGGTGTTGGGACAGGCACAGCTCACTCTATTTTCCCATCAGGAAGAAGAATTAACCACAGGCTCAGCCTGCCACCCGGAACCAGAATAGGGCCCGAAGCAATCCTGCGCTTTTGCGGCCAGCTCCCAAGAAAGCGAGCTGAAAAATGGAGCTCAGGGGCACTGCAATTCACAAACCTGCAGAGTTATAAATGATAACTCTCGTCCACAAATATATTGAGGGAAGGCAACGAAGAGGATTTGAAAGCAAGGCAGAATTGCAGGAAACAGATTTCAGGAGGTAGATTCGAATCGCCTTTAAAGCACAGGAAAAGCAGCAAAACCTCGACAATGATGCCCTTGGCCAAAAAGGGCGTATGCGTTTTTTCCTGAATATATTCAGGAAAAAACGCATACGCCCTTTTTGGCCAACCAAGCAACCTAAAGGCAAATCAGCGCTACAAAGAAGTCTCGCTTCCCATCGGTCAAAAGGGCCATGCTGAATAAAGGGTCAAAACCAGAAATGCAGGACAGGCCATGGAGAAACGGGAGCCTTGCTACGCTGATGGGCGGGATGTAAATTGCCAACAGCCACTCTGGAGAAGTGGACGGTGTGTCCTGAAACATCTAAAAAACTCAGCTTAGAGAGCATAGGGCACTTCCACTCATGGGCGTAGAAATTGGGAAAACTCAAAATCAGGAAGACACAGGCACCCCAAAGTTTAGGGCTGCTCTGTTGACAAGAACCTCCACGTCGTTCCACCTTAAATATCCCAGGAAAGAGAAAAATGGGTAAAGAAGTTGTGGTCCTTATGTACAATGGAATATCACTCAGCCATGAAATCAACGTCATAAGGCTAGTAGCAGCATGATGAGTGGATTTAGGTATGACGATTCTAAGTGAAATAAGTCACAAAGAAAACGACACTTATCCTAAGATATCACTTATAGAGGGAATGTAAAAACCACTACACTTGAACTGAATTACAAAACAGAACAGAGTCACACGTTTAGAAAACACACTATGGCTGCTTAACGGGAAAGGTGAGGTGGGGTGATGCATAAAGCAAGGGTTTCAAATGAGCTCAGATACCGTTCCATAAACCCAGTATGTAATAGACAAGACCTACTCCTTGCTCAGTGAACTGCACTCAACACCCCCTATTCACCGCCCAAGAATATATCTGACTAGTAAGAATCTTAAAACCTATGTATTGCCATCTCTCTGTAAGTGAGTCAAGTGGGTGTAAAGCGGCATACACACAGCAGTGAAAAGCAGCTAAACCCCATTATAAAAATCAATTACTTTTAAAAACCCGTGAAACAAAGACAGTGAAAAAGAGAGAAATTCTTAGGAAATTCGTTCAGGGGCTGTGATGCCACCTGGATTGACCATATCTAGACCCACAGCTGATTGAGACATAAGGGTGGACACTCTTGGGGCTGAGATGTTTGGTGAGGTTGGGTGAGCAAACGCAGACCCTTTAAAGTAATACTGGGTGGTAGCCATCCCATGGGTCCCAAATCTCCAGGTTCAAGGGCATCTTCCTACATCGAAAACATGCATGAGAAACCCAGAAGATGGTACACCGTGTGATCGGGAAAGGTTTCTAAAACGCACCTCATTTCGCATCTCCTTGTGCTCGGGTTCGCCATTCAGGCCGCTTTACTAGCAAGCTCCCTCCTTGGAGAATCAGCACCTTTAACCTCCTGTTCTGTACAGGTTGCAATTTGTCCTGAGGATGAACGGGAAGAGGGGGAACCAATGAGAGACTAGCTCTAGGTGTTGGGACAGGCACAGCTCACTCTATTTTCCCATCAGGAAGAAGAATTAACCACAGGCTCAGCCTGCCGCCCGGAACCAGAATAGGGCCCGAAGCAATCCTGCGCTTTTGCGGCCAGCTCCCAAGAAAGCGAGCTGAAAAATGGAGCTCAGGGGCACTGCAATTCACAAACCTGCAGAGTTATAAATGATAAGTCTCGTCCACAAATATATTGAGGGAAGGCAACGAAGAGGATATGAAAGCAAGGCAGAATTGCAGGAAACAGATTTCAGGAGGTAGATTCGAATCGCCTTTAAAGCACAGGAAAAGCGGCAAAACCTCGACAATGATGCCCTTGGCCAAAAAGGGCGTATGCGTCTTTTCCTGAATATATTCAGGAAAAAACGCATACGCCCTTTTTGGCCAACCAAGCAACCTGGAAAGGCAAATCAGCGCTACAAAGAAGTCTCGCTTCCCATCGGTCAATAGGGCCATGCTGAATAAAGTGTCAAAACCAGAAATGCAGTACAGGCCATGGAGGAACGGGAGCCTTGCTACGCTGATGGGCGGGATGTAAATTGCCAACAGCCACTCTGGAGAAGTGGACGGTGTGTCCTGAAACATCTAAAAAACTCAGCTTAGAGAGCATAGGGCACTTCCACTCATGGGCGTAGAAATTGGGAAAACTCAAAATCAGCAAGACACAGGCACCCCAAAGTTTAGGGCTGCTCTGTTGACAAGAACCTTCACTTCGTTCCACCTTAAATATCCCAGGAAAGAGAAAAATGGGTAAAGAAGTTGTGGTCCTTATGTACAATGGAATATCACTCAGCCATGAAATCAACGTCATAAGGCTAGTAGCAGCATGATGAGTGGATTTAGGTATGACGATTCTAAGTGAAATAAGTCACACAGAAAAAGACACTTATCCTAAGATATCACTTATACAGGGAATGTAAAAAGCGCTACACTTGAACTAAATTACAAAACAGAACAGAGTCACCCGTTTAGGAAACACAATGGCTGCTTAACGGGAAAGGTGAGGTGGGATGATGCATAAAGCAAGGGTTTCAAATGAGCTCAGATACCGTTCAATAAACCCAATATGTAATAGATAAGACCTACTCCTTGCTCAGTGAACTGGACTCAACACCCCCTATTCACCGCCCAAGAATATATCTGACTAGTAATAATCTTAAAACCTATGTATTGCAATCTCTCTGTAAGTGAGTCTAGTGGGTGTAAAGCAGCATTAACACAGCAGTGAAAAGCAGCTAAACCCCATTATAAAAATCAATTACTTTTAAAAACCCGTGAAACAAAGACAGTGAAAGAGAGAGAAATTCTTAGGAAATTCGTTCAGGGGCTGTGATGCCACCTGGATTTTCCATATCTAGACCCACAGCTGATTGAGACCTAAGGGTGGACACTCTTGGGGCTGAGAGGTTTGGTGAGGTTGGGTGAGCAAACGCAGACCCTTTAAAGTAATACTGCGTGGTAGCCATTCCATGGGTCCCAAATCTCCAGGTTCAAGGGCATCTTCCTACCTCGAAAACAGGCATGAGAAACCCAGAAGATGGTACACCGTGTGATCGGGAAAGGTTTCTAAAACGCACCTCATTTCGCATCTCCTTGTGCTCGGGTTCGCCATTCAGGCCGCTTTACTAGCAAGCTCCCTCCTTGGAGAATCAGCACCTTTAACCTCCTGTTCTGTACAGGTTGCAATTTGTCCTGAGGATGAACGGGAAGAGGGGGAACCAATGAGAGACTAGCTCTAGGTGTTGGGACAGGCACAGCTCACTCTATTTTCCCATCAGGAAGAAGAATTAACCACAGGCTCAGCCTGCCGCCCGGAACCAGAATAGGGCCCGAAGCAATCCTGCGCTTTTGCGGCCAGCTCCCAAGAAAGCGAGCTGAAAAATGGAGCTCAGGGGCACTGCAATTCACAAACCTGCAGAGTTATAAATGATAAGTCTCGTCCACAAATATATTGAGGGAAGGCAACGAAGAGGATATGAAAGCAAGGCAGAATTGCAGGAAACAGATTTCAGGAGGTAGATTCGAATCGCCTTTAAAGCACAGGAAAAGCGGCAAAACCTCGACAATGATGCCCTTGGCCAAAAAGGGCGTATGCGTCTTTTCCTGAATATATTCAGGAAAAAACGCATACGCCCTTTTTGGCCAACCAAGCAACCTGGAAAGGCAAATCAGCGCTACAAAGAAGTCTCGCTTCCCATCGGTCAATAGGGCCATGCTGAATAAAGTGTCAAAACCAGAAATGCAGTACAGGCCATGGAGGAACGGGAGCCTTGCTACGCTGATGGGCGGGATGTAAATTGCCAACAGCCACTCTGGAGAAGTGGACGGTGTGTCCTGAAACATCTAAAAAACTCAGCTTAGAGAGCATAGGGCACTTCCACTCATGGGCGTAGAAATTGGGAAAACTCAAAATCAGCAAGACACAGGCACCCCAAAGTTTAGGGCTGCTCTGTTGACAAGAACCTCCACGTCGTTCCACCTTAAATATCCCAGGAAAGAGAAAAATGGGTAAAGAAGTTGTGGTCCTTATGTACAATGGAATATCACTCAGCCATGAAATCTACGTCATAAGGCTAGTAGCAGCATGATGAGTGGATTTAGGTACGACGATTCTAAGTGAAATAAGTCACACAGAAAACGACACTTATCCTAAGATATCACTTATAGAGGGAATGTAAAAACCACTACACTTGAACTGAATTACAAAACAGAACAGAGTCACACGTTTAGAAAACACACTATGGCTGCTTAACGGGAAAGGTGAGGTGGGGTGATGCATAAAGCAAGGGTTTCAAATGAGCTCAGATACCGTTCCATAAACCCAGTATGTAATAGACAAGACCTACTCCTTGCTCAGTGAACTGCACTCAACACCCCCTATTCACCGCCCAAGAATATATCTGACTAGTAAGAATCTTAAAACCTATGTATTGCCATCTCTCTGTAAGTGAGTCAAGTGGGTGTAAAGCGGCATACACACAGCAGTGAAAAGCAGCTAAACCCCATTATAAAAATCAATTACTTTTAAAAACCCGTGAAACAAAGACAGTGAAAAAGAGAGAAATTCTTAGGAAATTCGTTCAGGGGCTGTGATGCCACCTGGATTGACCATATCTAGACCCACAGCTGATTGAGACATAAGGGTGGACACTCTTGGGGCTGAGATGTTTGGTGAGGTTGGGTGAGCAAACGCAGACCCTTTAAAGTAATACTGGGTGGTAGCCATCCCATGGGTCCCAAATCTCCAGGTTCAAGGGCATCTTCCTACATCGAAAATATGCATGAGAAACCCAGAAGATGGTACACCGTGTGATCGGGAAAGGTTTCTAAAACGCACCTCATTTCTCATCTCCTTGTGCTCGGGTTCGCCATTCAGGCCGCTTTACTAGCAAGCTCCCTCCTTGGAGAATCAGCACCTTTAACCTCCTATTCCGTACAGGTTGCAATTTGTCCTGAGGATGAACGGGAAGAGGGGGAACCAATGAGAGACTAGCTCTAGGGGTTGGGACAGGCACAGGTCACTCTATTTTCCCATCAGGAAGAAGAATTAACCACAAGCTCAGCCTGCCCCCCAGAACCAGAAGAGGGCCTGAAGCAATCCTGCACTTTTGCAGCCAGCTCCCAAAAAAGCGACTGGAAAAATGGAGCTCAGGGGCACTGCAATTCACAAACCTGCAGAGTTAGAAATGATAACTGTCGTCCACAAATATATTGAGGGAAGGCAACGAAGAGGCTTTGAAAGCAAGGCAGAATTGCAGGAAACAGATTTCAGGAGGTAGATTCGAATCGCCTTGAAAGCACATGAAAAGCGGCAAAACGTGGACAATGATGCCCTTGGCCAAAAAGGGCGTAGGCGTTTTTCCTGAATATATTCAGGAAAAAACGCATACGCCCTTTTTGGCCAACCAAGCAACCTGGAAAGGCAAATCAGCGCTCCAAAGAAGTCTCGCTTCCCAGCGGGCAAAAGGGCCATGCGGAAAAAAGTGTCCAAACCAGAAATGCAGGACCGGCCATGGAGAAATGGGAGCCTTGCTACGCTGATGGGCGGGATGTAAATTGCCAACAGCCACTCTGGAGAAGTGTACGGTGTGTCCTGAAACATCTAAAAAACACAGCTTGGAGAGCATAGGGCACTTCCACTCATGGGCGTATAAATTGGGAAAACGAAAAATCAGCAAGACACAGGCACCCCAAAGTTTAGGGCTGCTCTGTTGACAAGAACTCCCACTTCATTACACCTTAAATATCCTAGGAAAGAGAAGAGTGGATAACGAAGTTGTGGTCCTCATGTACAATGGAATATCACGCAGCCATGAAATCCACGTCATAAGGCTTGTAGCACCACGATGAGTGGATTTAGGTACGGCGATTCTAAGTGAAATAAGTCACACAGAAAAAGACACTTATCATAAGATATCACTTATAGAGGGAATGTAAAAACCGCTACACTTGAACTGAATTACAAAACAGAACAGAGTCACACGTTCAGAAAACACACTATGGCTGCTGAACGGGAAAGGTGAGGTGGGGAGATGCATAAAACAAGGGTTTCAAATGAGCTCAGATACCGTTCCATAAACCCAATATGTAGTAGACAAGACCTACTCCTTGCTCAGTGAACTGGCCTCAACACCCCCTATTCACCGCACAAGAATATATCTGACTAGTAAGAATCTTCAAACCTATGTATTGATATCTCTCTGTAAGTGAGTCAAGGGGGTGTAAAGGGGCATAAACACAGCCGTGAAAAACAGCTAAACCCCATTATAAAAAGAAATTACTTTTCAAAACCCGTGAAACAAAGACAGTGAAAGAGAGAGAAATTCTTACAAAATTTGTTCAGGGGCTGTGATGCAACCTGGATTGACCATATCTAGACCCACAGCTGATTGAGACATAAGGGTGGACACTCTTGGGGCTGAGAGGTTTGGTGAGGTTGCGTGAGCCAACGCAGACCCTTTAAAGTAATACTGCATGGTACCCATCCCATGGGTCCCAAATCTCCAGTTTCAAGGGCATCTTCCTACGTCGAAATCATGCATGAGAAACCCAGAAGATGGTACACCGTGTGATCGGGAAAGGTTTCTAAAACGCACCTCATTTCTCATCTCCTTGTGCTCGGGTTCGCCATTCCAGCCGCTTTACTAGCCATCTCCCTCCTTGGAGAATCAGCACCTTTAACCTCCTGTTCCGTACAGGTTGCAATTTGTCCTGAGGATGAACGGGAAGAGGGGGAACCAATGAGAGACTAGCTCTAGGGGTTGGGACAGGCACAGGTCACTCTATTTTCCCATCAGGAAGAAGAATTAACCACAAGCTCAGCCTGCCCCCGAGAACCAGAAGAGGGCCTGAAGCAATCCTGCACTTTTGCGGCCAGCTCCCAAAAAAGCGACTGGAAAAATGGAGCTCAGGGGCACTGCAATTCACAAACCTGCAGAGTTATAAATGATAACTCTCGTCCACAAATATATTGAGGGAAGGCAACGAAGAGGCTTTGAAAGCAAGGCAGAATTGCAGGAAACAGATTTCAGGAGGTAGATTCGAATCGCCTTGAAAGCACATGAAAAGCGGCAAAACGTGGACAATGATGCCCTTGGCCAAAAAGGGCGTAGGCGTTTTTCCTGAATATATTCAGGAAAAAACGCATACGCCCTTTTTGGCCAACCAAGCAACCTGGAAAGGCAAATCAGCGCTCCAAAGAAGTCTCGCT
The DNA here is from genome assembly GCF_949987535.1 of Balaenoptera acutorostrata. Lineage (NCBI taxonomy): Eukaryota > Metazoa > Chordata > Mammalia > Artiodactyla > Balaenopteridae > Balaenoptera > Balaenoptera acutorostrata. Next base: position 1,419,139 of record NW_026646029.1, on the reverse strand, counting down.
TCCCAGCGGGCAAAAGGGCCATGCGGAAAAAAGTGTCCAAACCAGAAATGCAGGACCGGCCATGGAGAAATGGGAGCCTTGCTACGCTGATGGGCGGGATGTAAATTGCCAACAGCCACTCTGGAGAAGTGTACGGTGTGTCCTGAAACATCTAAAAAACACAGCTTGGAGAGCATAGGGCACTTCCACTCATGGGCGTATAAATTGGGAAAACGAAAAATCAGCAAGACACAGGCACCCCAAAGTTTAGGGCTGCTCTGTTGACAAGAACTCCCACTTCATTACACCTTAAATATCCTAGGAAAGAGAAGAGTGGATAACGAAGTTGTGGTCCTCATGTACAATGGAATATCACGCAGCCATGAAATCCACGTCATAAGGCTTGTAGCACCACGATGAGTGGATTTAGGTACGGCGATTCTAAGTGAAATAAGTCACACAGAAAAAGACACTTATCATAAGATATCACTTATAGAGGGAATGTAAAAACCGCTACACTTGAACTGAATTACAAAACAGAACAGAGTCACACGTTCAGAAAACACACTATGGCTGCTGAACGGGAAAGGTGAGGTGGGGAGATGCATAAAACAAGGGTTTCAAATGAGCTCAGATACCGTTCCATAAACCCAATATGTAGTAGACAAGACCTACTCCTTGCTCAGTGAACTGGCCTCAACACCCCCTATTCACCGCACAAGAATATATCTGACTAGTAAGAATCTTCAAACCTATGTATTGATATCTCTCTGTAAGTGAGTCAAGGGGGTGTAAAGGGGCATAAACACAGCCGTGAAAAACAGCTAAACCCCATTATAAAAAGAAATTACTTTTCAAAACCCGTGAAACAAAGACAGTGAAAGAGAGAGAAATTCTTACAAAATTTGTTCAGGGGCTGTGATGCAACCTGGATTGACCATATCTAGACCCACAGCTGATTGAGACATAAGGGTGGACACTCTTGGGGCTGAGAGGTTTGGTGAGGTTGCGTGAGCCAACGCAGACCCTTTAAAGTAATACTGCATGGTACCCATCCCATGGGTCCCAAATCTCCAGTTTCAAGGGCATCTTCCTACGTCGAAATCATGCATGAGAAACCCAGAAGATGGTACACCGTGTGATCGGGAAAGGTTTCTAAAACGCACCTCATTTCTCATCTCCTTGTGCTCGGGTTCGCCATTCCAGCCGCTTTACTAGCCATCTCCCTCCTTGGAGAATCAGCACCTTTAACCTCCTGTTCCGTACAGGTTGCAATTTGTCCTGAGGATGAACGGGAAGAGGGGGAACCAATGAGAGACTAGCTCTAGGGGTTGGGACAGGCACAGGTCACTCTATTTTCCCATCAGGAAGAAGAATTAACCACAAGCTCAGCCTGCCCCCGAGAACCAGAAGAGGGCCTGAAGCAATCCTGCACTTTTGCGGCCAGCTCCCAAAAAAGCGACTGGAAAAATGGAGCTCAGGGGCACTGCAATTCACAAACCTGCAGAGTTATAAATGATAACTCTCGTCCACAAATATATTGAGGGAAGGCAACGAAGAGGCTTTGAAAGCAAGGCAGAATTGCAGGAAACAGATTTCAGGAGGTAGATTCGAATCGCCTTGAAAGCACAGGAAAAGCGGCAAAACGGGGACAATGATGCCCTTGGCCAAAAAGGGCGTATGGGTTTTTTCCTGAATATATTCAGGAAAAAACACATACGCCCTTTTGGCCAACCAAGCAACCTGGAAAGGCAAATCAGCGCTCCAAAGAAGTCTCGCTTCCCAGCGGGCAAAAGGGCCATGCGGAAAAAAGTGTCCAAACCAGAAATGCAGGACCGGCCATGGAGAAATGGGAGCCTTGCTACGCTGATGGGCGGGATGTAAATTGCCAACAGCCACTCTGGAGAAGTGTACGGTGTGTTCTGAAACATCTAAAAAACACAGCTTGGAGAGCATAGGGCACTTCCAATCATGGGCGTATAAATTGGGAAAACTAAAAATCAGCAAGACACAGGCACCCCAAAGTTTAGGGCTGCTCTGTTGACAAGAACCCCCACTTCATTACACCTTAAATATCCTAGGAAAGAGAAAAGTGGATAACGAAGTTGTGGTCCTCATGTACAATGGAATATCACTCAGCCATGAAATCCACGTCATAAGGCTAGTAGTAGCACGATGAGTGGATTTAGGTACGACGATTCTAAGTGAAATAAGTCACACAGAAAAAGACTCTTATCATAAGATATCACTTATAGAGGGAATGTAAAAACCGCTACACTTGAACTGAATTACAAAACAGAACAGAGTCACACGTTCAGAAAACACACTATGGCTGCTGAAAGGGAAAGGTGAGGTGGGGAGATGCATAAAACAAGGGTTTCAAATTAGCTCAGATACCGTTCCATAAACCCAATATATAGTAGACAAGACCTACTCCTTGCTCAGTGAACTGGCCTCAACACCCCCTATTCACCGAACAAGAATATATCTGACTAGTAAGAATCTTCAAACCTATGTATTGATATCTCTCTGTAAGTGAGTCAAGGGGGTGTAAAGCGGCCTAAACAGAGCCGTGAAAAGCAGCTAAACCCCATTATAAAAAGAAATTACTTTTCAAAACCCGTGAAACAAAGACAGTGAAAGAGAGAGAAATTTTTACAAAATTCGTTCAGGGGCTGTGATGCAACCTGGATTGACCATATCTAGACCCACAGCTGATTGAGACATAAGGGTGGACACTCTTGGGGCTGAGAGTTTTGGTGAGGTTGCGTGAGCCAACGCAGACCCTTTAAAGTAATACTGCATGGTACCCATCCCAAGGGTCCCAAATCTCCAGGTTCAAGGGCATCTTCCTACGTCGAAAACATGCATGAGAAACCCAGAAGATGGTACACCGTGTGATCGGGAAAGGTTTCTAAAACGCACCTCATTTCTCATCTCCTTGTGCTCGGGTTCGCCATTCCAGCCGCTTTACTAGCCATCTCCCTCCTTGGAGAATCAGCACCTTTAAGCTCCTGTTCCGTACAGGTTGCAATTTGTCCTGAGGATGAACGGGAAGAGGGGGAACCAATGAGAGACTAGCTCTAGGTGTTGGGACAGGCACAGCTCACTCTATTTTCCCATCAGGAAGAAGAATTAACCACAGGCTCAGCCTGCCGCCCGGAACCAGAATAGGGCCCGAAGCAATCCTGCGCTTTTGCGGCCAGCTCCCAAGAAAGCGAGCTGAAAAATGGAGCTCAGGGGCACTGCAATTCACAAACCTGCAGAGTTATAAATGATAAGTCTCGTCCACAAATATATTGAGGGAAGGCAACGAAGAGGATATGAAAGCAAGGCAGAATTGCAGGAAACAGATTTCAGGAGGTAGATTCGAATCGCCTTTAAAGCACAGGAAAAGCGGCAAAACCTCGACAATGATGCCCTTGGCCAAAAAGGGCGTATGCGTCTTTTCCTGAATATATTCAGGAAAAAACGCATACGCCCTTTTTGGCCAACCAAGCAACCTGGAAAGGCAAATCAGCGCTACAAAGAAGTCTCGCTTCCCATCGGTCAATAGGGCCATGCTGAATAAAGTGTCAAAACCAGAAATGCAGTACAGGCCATGGAGGAACGGGAGCCTTGCTACGCTGATGGGCGGGATGTAAATTGCCAACAGCCACTCTGGAGAAGTGGACGGTGTGTCCTGAAACATCTAAAAAACTCAGCTTAGAGAGCATAGGGCACTTCCACTCATGGGCGTAGAAATTGGGAAAACTCAATATCAGCAAGACACAGGCACCCCAAAGTTTAGGGCTGCTCTGTTGACAAGAACCTCCACTTCGTTCCACCTTAAATATCCCAGGAAAGAGAAAAATGGGTAAAGAAGTTGTGGTCCTTATGTACAATGGAATATCACTCAGCCATGAAATCAACGTCATAAGGCTAGTAGCAGCATGATGAGTGGATTTAGGTATGACGATTCTAAGTGAAATAAGTCACACAGAAAAAGACACTTATCCTAAGATATCACTTATACAGGGAATGTAAAAAGCGCTACACTTGAACTAAATTACAAAACAGAACAGAGTCACCCGTTTAGGAAACACAATGGCTGCTTAACGGGAAAGGTGAGGTGGGGTGATGCATAAAGCAAGGGTTTCAAATGAGCTCAGATACCGTTCAATAAACCCAATATGTAATAGATAAGACCTACTCCTTGCTCAGTGAACTGGACTCAACACCCCCTATTCACCGCCCAAGAATATATCTGACTAGTAATAATCTTAAAACCTATGTATTGCAATCTCTCTGTAAGTGAGTCTAGTGGGTGTAAAGCAGCATTAACACAGCAGTGAAAAGCAGCTAAACCCCATTATAAAAATCAATTACTTTTAAAAACCCGTGAAACAAAGACAGTGAAAGAGAGAGAAATTCTTAGGAAATTCGTTCAGGGGCTGTGATGCCACCTGGATTTTCCATATCTAGACCCACAGCTGATTGAGACCTAAGGGTGGACACTCTTGGGGCTGAGAGGTTTGGTGAGGTTGGGTGAGCAAACGCAGACCCTTTAAAGTAATACTGCGTGGTAGCCATTCCATGGGTCCCAAATCTCCAGGTTCAAGGGCATCTTCCTACCTCGAAAACAGGCATGAGAAACCCAGAAGATGGTACGCCGTGTGATCGGGAAAGGTTTCTAAAACGCACCTCATTTCGCATTTCCTTGTGCTCGGGTTCGCCATTCAGGCCGCTTTACTAGCAAGCTCCCTCCTTGGAGAATCAGCACCTTTAACCTCCTGTTCCGTACAGGTTGCAATTTGTCCTGAGGATGAACGGGAAGAGGGGGAACCAATGAGAGACTAGCTCTAGGTGTTGGGACAGGCACAGCTCACTCTATTTTCCCATCAGGAAGAAGAATTAACCACAGGCTCAGCCTGCCACCCGGAACCAGAATAGGGCCCGAAGCAATCCTGCGCTTTTGCGGCCAGCTCCCAAGAAAGCGAGCTGAAAAATGGAGCTCAGGGGCACTGCAATTCACAAACCTGCAGAGTTATAAATGATAACTCTCGTCCACAAATATATTGAGGGAAGGCAACGAAGAGGATTTGAAAGCAAGGCAGAATTGCAGGAAACTGATTTCAGGAGGTAGATTCGAATCGCCTTTAAAGCACAGGAAAAGCAGCAAAACCTCGACAATGATGCCCTTGGCCAAAAAGGGCGTATGCGTTTTTTCCTGAATATATTCAGGAAAAAACGCATACGCCCTTTTTGGCCAACCAAGCAACCTGGAAAGGCAAATCAGCGCTACAAAGAAGTCTCGCTTCCCATCGGTCAAAAGGGCCATGCTGAATAAAGGGTCAAAACCAGAAATGCAGGACAGGCCATGGAGAAACGGGAGCCTTGCTACGCTGATGGGCGGGATGTAAATTGCCAACAGCCACTCTGGAGAAGTGGACGGTGTGTCCTGAAACATCTAAAAAACTCAGCTTAGAGAGCATAGGGCACTTCCACTCATGGGCGTAGAAATTGGGAAAACTCAAAATCAGGAAGACACAGGCACCCCAAAGTTTAGGGCTGCTCTGTTGACAAGAACCTCCACGTCGTTCCACCTTAAATATCCCAGGAAAGAGAAAAATGGGTAAAGAAGTTGTGGTCCTTATGTACAATGGAATATCACTCAGCCATGAAATCTACGTCATAAGGCTAGTAGCAGCATGATGAGTGGATTTAGGTACGACGATTCTAAGTGAAATAAGTCACACAGAAAACGACACTTATCCTAAGATATCACTTATAGAGGGAATGTAAAAACCACTACACTTGAACTGAATTACAAAACAGAACAGAGTCACACGTTTAGAAAACACACTATGGCTGCTTAACGGGAAAGGTGAGGTGGGGTGATGCATAAAGCAAGGGTTTCAAATGAGCTCAGATACCGTTCCATAAACCCAGTATGTAATAGACAAGACCTACTCCTTGCTCAGTGAACTGCACTCAACACCCCCTATTCACCGCCCAAGAATATATCTGACTAGTAAGAATCTTAAAACCTATGTATTGCCATCTCTCTGTAAGTGAGTCAAGTGGGTGTAAAGCGGCATACACACAGCAGTGAAAAGCAGCTAAACCCCATTATAAAAATCAATTACTTTTAAAAACCCGTGAAACAAAGACAGTGAAAAAGAGAGAAATTCTTAGGAAATTCGTTCAGGGGCTGTGATGCCACCTGGATTGACCATATCTAGACCCACAGCTGATTGAGACATAAGGGTGGACACTCTTGGGGCTGAGATGTTTGGTGAGGTTGGGTGAGCAAACGCAGACCCTTTAAAGTAATACTGGGTGGTAGCCATCCCATGGGTCCCAAATCTCCAGGTTCAAGGGCATCTTCCTACATCGAAAACATGCATGAGAAACCCAGAAGATGGTACACCGTGTGATCGGGAAAGGTTTCTAAAACGCACCTCATTTCGCATCTCCTTGTGCTCGGGTTCGCCATTCAGGCCGCTTTACTAGCAAGCTCCCTCCTTGGAGAATCAGCACCTTTAACCTCCTATTCCGTACAGGTTGCAATTTGTCCTGAGGATGAACGGGAAGAGGGGGAACCAATGAGAGACTAGCTCTAGGGGTTGGGACAGGCACAGGTCACTCTATTTTCCCATCAGGAAGAAGAATTAACCACAAGCTCAGCCTGCCCCCCAGAACCAGAAGAGGGCCTGAAGCAATCCTGCACTTTTGCGGCCAGCTCCCAAAAAAGCGACTGGAAAAATGGAGCTCAGGGGCACTGCAATTCACAAACCTGCAGAGTTAGAAATGATAACTGTCGTCCACAAATATATTGAGGGAAGGCAACGAAGAGGCTTTGAAAGCAAGGCAGAATTGCAGGAAACAGATTTCAGGAGGTAGATTCGAATCGCCTTGAAAGCACATGAAAAGCGGCAAAACGGGGACAATGATGCCCTTGGCCAAAAAGGGCGTAGGCGTTTTTCCTGAATATATTCAGGAAAAAACGCATACGCCCTTTTTGGCCAACCAAGCAACCTGGAAAGGCAAATCAGCGCTCCAAAGAAGTCTCGCTTCCCAGCGGGCAAAAGGGCCATGCGGAAAAAAGTGTCCAAACCAGAAATGCAGGACCGGCCATGGAGAAATGGGAGCCTTGCTACGCTGATGGGCGGGATGTAAATTGCCAACAGCCACTCTGGAGAAGTGTACGGTGTGTCCTGAAACATCTAAAAAACACAGCTTGGAGAGCATAGGGCACTTCCACTCATGGGCGTATAAATTGGGAAAACGAAAAATCAGCAAGACACAGGCACCCCAAAGTTTAGGGCTGCTCTGTTGACAAGAACTCCCACTTCATTACACCTTAAATATCCTAGGAAAGAAAAGAGTGGATAACGAAGTTGTGGTCCTCATGTACAATGGAATATCACGCAGCCATGAAATCCACGTCATAAGGCTTGTAGCACCACGATGAGTGGATTTAGGTACGGCGATTCTAAGTGAAATAAGTCACACAGAAAAAGACACTTATCATAAGATATCACTTATAGAGGGAATGTAAAAACCGCTACACTTGAACTGAATTACAAAACAGAACAGAGTCACACGTTCAGAAAACACACTATGGCTGCTGAACGGGAAAGGTGAGGTGGGGAGATGCATAAAACAAGGGTTTCAAATGAGCTCAGATACCGTTCCATAAACCCAATATGTAGTAGACAAGACCTACTCCTTGCTCAGTGAACTGGCCTCAACACCCCCTATTCACCGCACAAGAATATATCTGACTAGTAAGAATCTTCAAACCTATGTATTGATATCTCTCTGTAAGTGAGTCAAGGGGGTGTAAAGGGGCATAAACACAGCCGTGAAAAACAGCTAAACCCCATTATAAAAAGAAATTACTTTTCAAAACCCGTGAAACAAAGACAGTGAAAGAGAGAGAAATTCTTACAAAATTTGTTCAGGGGCTGTGATGCAACCTGGATTGACCATATCTAGACCCACAGCTGATTGAGACATAAGGGTGGACACTCTTGGGGCTGAGAGGTTTGGTGAGGTTGCGTGAGCCAACGCAGACCCTTTAAAGTAATACTGCATGGTACCCATCCCATGGGTCCCAAATCTCCAGTTTCAAGGGCATCTTCCTACGTCGAAATCATGCATGAGAAACCCAGAAGATGGTACACCGTGTGATCGGGAAAGGTTTCTAAAACGCACCTCATTTCTCATCTCCTTGTGCTCGGGTTCGCCATTCCAGCCGCTTTACTAGCCATCTCCCTCCTTGGAGAATCAGCACCTTTAACCTCCTGTTCCGTACAGGTTGCAATTTGTCCTGAGGATGAACGGGAAGAGGGGGAACCAATGAGAGACTAGCTCTAGGGGTTGGGACAGGCACAGGTCACTCTATTTTCCCATCAGGAAGAAGAATTAACCACAAGCTCAGCCTGCCCCCGAGAACCAGAAGAGGGCCTGAAGCAATCCTGCACTTTTGCGGCCAGCTCCCAAAAAAGCGACTGGAAAAATGGAGCTCAGGGGCACTGCAATTCACAAACCTGCAGAGTTAGAAATGATAACTCTCGTCCACAAATATATTGAGGGAAGGCAACGAAGAGGCTTTGAAAGCAAGGCAGAATTGCAGGAAACAGATTTCAGGAGGTAGATTCGAATCGCCTTGAAAGCACATGAAAAGCGGCAAAACGTGGACAATGATGCCCTTGGCCAAAAAGGGCGTATGGGTTTTTTCCTGAATATATTCAGGAAAAAACGCATACGCCCTTTTGGCCAACCAAGCAACCTGGAAAGGCAAATCAGCGCTCCAAAGAAGTCTCGCTTCCCAGCGGGCAAAAGGGCCATGCGGAAAAAAGTGTCCAAACCAGAAATGCAGGACCGGCCATGGAGAAATGGGAGCCTTGCTACGCTGATGGGCGGGATGTAAATTGCCAACAGCCACTCTGGAGAAGTGTACGGTGTGTCCTGAAACATCTAAAAAACACAGCTTGGAGAGCATAGGGCACTTCCACTCATGGGCGTATAAATTGGGAAAACGAAAAATCAGCAAGACACAGGCACCCCAAAGTTTAGGGCTGCTCTGTTGACAAGAACCCCCACTTCATTACACCTTAAATATCCTAGGAAAGAGAAAAGTGGATAACGAAGTTGTGGTCCTCATGTACAATGGAATATCACTCAGCCATGAAATCCACGTCATAAGGCTAGTAGTAGCACGATGAGTGGATTTAGGTACGACGATTCTAAGTGAAATAAGTCACACAGAAAAAGACTCTTATCATAAGATATCACTTATAGAGGGAATGTAAAAACCGCTACACTTGAACTGAATTACAAAACAGAACAGAGTCACACGTTCAGAAAACACACTATGGCTGCTGAAAGGGAAAGGTGAGGTGGGGAGATGCATAAAACAAGGGTTTCAAATTAGCTCAGATACCGTTCCATAAACCCAATATATAGTAGACAAGACCTACTCCTTGCTCAGTGAACTGGCCTCAACACCCCCTATTCACCGAACAAGAATATATCTGACTAGTAAGAATCTTCAAACCTATGTATTGATATCTCTCTGTAAGTGAGTCAAGGGGGTGTAAAGCGGCCTAAACAGAGCCGTGAAAAGCAGCTAAACCCCATTATAAAAAGAAATTACTTTTCAAAACCCGTGAAACAAAGACAGTGAAAGAGAGAGAAATTTTTACAAAACTCGTTCAGGGGCTGTGATGCAACCTGGATTGACCATATCTAGACCCACAGCTGATTGAGACCTAAGGGTGGACACTCTTGGGGCTGAGAGGTTTGGTGAGGTTGGGTGAGCAAACGCAGACCCTTTAAAGTAATACTGCGTGGTAGCCATTCCATGGGTCCCAAATCTCCAGGTTCAAGGGCATCTTCCTACCTCGAAAACAGGCATGAGAAACCCAGAAGATGGTACGCCGTGTGATCGGGAAAGGTTTCTAAAACGCACCTCATTTCGCATTTCCTTGTGCTCGGGTTCGCCATTCAGGCCGCTTTACTAGCAAGCTCCCTCCTTGGAGAATCAGCACCTTTAACCTCCTGTTCCGTACAGGTTGCAATTTGTCCTGAGGATGAACGGGAAGAGGGGGAACCAATGAGAGACTAGCTCTAGGTGTTGGGACAGGCACAGCTCACTCTATTTTCCCATCAGGAAGAAGAATTAACCACAGGCTCAGCCTGCCACCCGGAACCAGAATAGGGCCCGAAGCAATCCTGCGCTTTTGCGGCCAGCTCCCAAGAAAGCGAGCTGAAAAATGGAGCTCAGGGGCACTGCAATTCACAAACCTGCAGAGTTATAAATGATAACTCTCGTCCACAAATATATTGAGGGAAGGCAACGAAGAGGATTTGAAAGCAAGGCAGAATTGCAGGAAACTGATTTCAGGAGGTAGATTCGAATCGCCTTTAAAGCACAGGAAAAGCAGCAAAACCTCGACAATGATGCCCTTGGCCAAAAAGGGCGTATGCGTTTTTTCCTGAATATATTCAGGAAAAAACGCATACGCCCTTTTTGGCCAACCAAGCAACCTGGAAAGGCAAATCAGCGCTACAAAGAAGTCTCGCTTCCCATCGGTCAAAAGGGCCATGCTGAATAAAGGGTCAAAACCAGAAATGCAGGACAGGCCATGGAGAAACGGGAGCCTTGCTACGCTGATGGGCGGGATGTAAATTGCCAACAGCCACTCTGGAGAAGTGGACGGTGTGTCCTGAAACATCTAAAAAACTCAGCTTAGAGAGCATAGGGCACTTCCACTCATGGGCGTAGAAATTGGGAAAACTCAAAATCAGGAAGACACAGGCACCCCAAAGTTTAGGGCTGCTCTGTTGACAAGAACCTCCACGTCGTTCCACCTTAAATATCCCAGGAAAGAGAAAAATGGGTAAAGAAGTTGTGGTCCTTATGTACAATGGAATATCACTCAGCCATGAAATCTACGTCATAAGGCTAGTAGCAGCATGATGAGTGGATTTAGGTACGACGATTCTAAGTGAAATAAGTCACACAGAAAACGACACTTATCCTAAGATATCACTTATAGAGGGAATGTAAAAACCACTACACTTGAACTGAATTACAAAACAGAACAGAGTCACACGTTTAGAAAACACACTATGGCTGCTTAACGGGAAAGGTGAGGTGGGGTGATGCATAAAGCAAGGGTTTCAAATGAGCTCAGATACCGTTCCATAAACCCAGTATGTAATAGACAAGACCTACTCCTTGCTCAGTGAACTGCACTCAACACCCCCTATTCACCGCCCAAGAATATATCTGACTAGTAAGAATCTTAAAACCTATGTATTGCCATCTCTCTGTAAGTGAGTCAAGTGGGTGTAAAGCGGCATACACACAGCAGTGAAAAGCAGCTAAACCCCATTATAAAAATCAATTACTTTTAAAAACCCGTGAAACAAAGACAGTGAAAAAGAGAGAAATTCTTAGGAAATTCGTTCAGGGGCTGTGATGCCACCTGGATTGACCATATCTAGACCCACAGCTGATTGAGACATAAGGGTGGACACTCTTGGGGCTGAGATGTTTGGTGAGGTTGGGTGAGCAAACGCAGACCCTTTAAAGTAATACTGGGTGGTAGCCATCCCATGGGTCCCAAATCTCCAGGTTCAAGGGCATCTTCCTACATCGAAAACATGCATGAGAAACCCAGAAGATGGTACACCGTGTGATCGGGAAAGGTTTCTAAAACGCACCTCATTTCGCATCTCCTTGTGCTCGGGTTCGCCATTCAGGCCGCTTTACTAGCAAGCTCCCTCCTTGGAGAATCAGCACCTTTAACCTCCTATTCCGTACAGGTTGCAATTTGTCCTGAGGATGAACGGGAAGAGGGGGAACCAATGAGAGACTAGCTCTAGGGGTTGGGACAGGCACAGGTCACTCTATTTTCCCATCAGGAAGAAGAATTAACCACAAGCTCAGCCTGCCCCCCAGAACCAGAAGAGGGCCTGAAGCAATCCTGCACTTTTGCGGCCAGCTCCCAAAAAAGCGACTGGAAAAATGGAGCTCAGGGGCACTGCAATTCACAAACCTGCAGAGTTAGAAATGATAACTGTCGTCCACAAATATATTGAGGGAAGGCAACGAAGAGGCTTTGAAAGCAAGGCAGAATTGCAGGAAACAGATTTCAGGAGGTAGATTCGAATCGCCTTGAAAGCACATGAAAAGCGGCAAAACGGGGACAATGATGCCCTTGGCCAAAAAGGGCGTAGGCGTTTTTCCTGAATATATTCAGGAAAAAACGCATACGCCCTTTTTGGCCAACCAAGCAACCTGGAAAGGCAAATCAGCGCTCCAAAGAAGTCTCGCTTCCCAGCGGGCAAAAGGGCCATGCGGAAAAAAGTGTCCAAACCAGAAATGCAGGACCGGCCATGGAGAAATGGGAGCCTTGCTACGCTGATGGGCGGGATGTAAATTGCCAACAGCCACTCTGGAGAAGTGTACGGTGTGTCCTGAAACATCTAAAAAACACAGCTTGGAGAGCATAGGGCACTTCCACTCATGGGCGTATAAATTGGGAAAACGAAAAATCAGCAAGACACAGGCACCCCAAAGTTTAGGGCTGCTCTGTTGACAAGAACTCCCACTTCATTACACCTTAAATATCCTAGGAAAGAAAAGAGTGGATAACGAAGTTGTGGTCCTCATGTACAATGGAATATCACGCAGCCATGAAATCCACGTCATAAGGCTTGTAGCACCACGATGAGTGGATTTAGGTACGGCGATTCTAAGTGAAATAAGTCACACAGAAAAAGACACTTATCATAAGATATCACTTATAGAGGGAATGTAAAAACCGCTACACTTGAACTGAATTACAAAACAGAACAGAGTCACACGTTCAGAAAACACACTATGGCTGCTGAACGGGAAAGGTGAGGTGGGGAGATGCATAAAACAAGGGTTTCAAATGAGCTCAGATACCGTTCCATAAACCCAATATGTAGTAGACAAGACCTACTCCTTGCTCAGTGAACTGGCCTCAACACCCCCTATTCACCGCACAAGAATATATCTGACTAGTAAGAATCTTCAAACCTATGTATTGATATCTCTCTGTAAGTGAGTCAAGGGGGTGTAAAGGGGCATAAACACAGCCGTGAAAAACAGCTAAACCCCATTATAAAAAGAAATTACTTTTCAAAACCCGTGAAACAAAGACAGTGAAAGAGAGAGAAATTCTTACAAAATTTGTTCAGGGGCTGTGATGCAACCTGGATTGACCATATCTAGACCCACAGCTGATTGAGACATAAGGGTGGACACTCTTGGGGCTGAGAGGTTTGGTGAGGTTGCGTGAGCCAACGCAGACCCTTTAAAGTAATACTGCATGGTACCCATCCCATGGGTCCCAAATCTCCAGTTTCAAGGGCATCTTCCTACGTCGAAATCATGCATGAGAAACCCAGAAGATGGTACACCGTGTGATCGGGAAAGGTTTCTAAAACGCACCTCATTTCTCATCTCCTTGTGCTCGGGTTCGCCATTCCAGCCGCTTTACTAGCCATCTCCCTCCTTGGAGAATCAGCACCTTTAACCTCCTGTTCCGTACAGGTTGCAATTTGTCCTGAGGATGAACGGGAAGAGGGGGAACCAATGAGAGACTAGCTCTAGGGGTTGGGACAGGCACAGGTCACTCTATTTTCCCATCAGGAAGAAGAATTAACCACAAGCTCAGCCTGCCCCCGAGAACCAGAAGAGGGCCTGAAGCAATCCTGCACTTTTGCGGCCAGCTCCCAAAAAAGCGACTGGAAAAATGGAGCTCAGGGGCACTGCAATTCACAAACCTGCAGAGTTAGAAATGATAACTCTCGTCCACAAATATATTGAGGGAAGGCAACGAAGAGGCTTTGAAAGCAAGGCAGAATTGCAGGAAACAGATTTCAGGAGGTAGATTCGAATCGCCTTGAAAGCACATGAAAAGCGGCAAAACGTGGACAATGATGCCCTTGGCCAAAAAGGGCGTATGGGTTTTTTCCTGAATATATTCAGGAAAAAACGCATACGCCCTTTTGGCCAACCAAGCAACCTGGAAAGGCAAATCAGCGCTCCAAAGAAGTCTCGCTTCCCAGCGGGCAAAAGGGCCATGCGGAAAAAAGTGTCCAAACCAGAAATGCAGGACCGGCCATGGAGAAATGGGAGCCTTGCTACGCTGATGGGCGGGATGTAAATTGCCAACAGCCACTCTGGAGAAGTGTACGGTGTGTCCTGAAACATCTAAAAAACACAGCTTGGAGAGCATAGGGCACTTCCACTCATGGGCGTATAAATTGGGAAAACGAAAAATCAGCAAGACACAGGCACCCCAAAGTTTAGGGCTGCTCTGTTGACAAGAACCCCCACTTCATTACACCTTAAATATCCTAGGAAAGAGAAAAGTGGATAACGAAGTTGTGGTCCTCATGTACAATGGAATATCACTCAGCCATGAAATCCACGTCATAAGGCTAGTAGTAGCACGATGAGTGGATTTAGGTACGACGATTCTAAGTGAAATAAGTCACACAGAAAAAGACTCTTATCATAAGATATCACTTATAGAGGGAATGTAAAAACCGCTACACTTGAACTGAATTACAAAACAGAACAGAGTCACACGTTCAGAAAACACACTATGGCTGCTGAAAGGGAAAGGTGAGGTGGGGAGATGCATAAAACAAGGGTTTCAAATTAGCTCAGATACCGTTCCATAAACCCAATATATAGTAGACAAGACCTACTCCTTGCTCAGTGAACTGGCCTCAACACCCCCTATTCACCGAACAAGAATATATCTGACTAGTAAGAATCTTCAAACCTATGTATTGATATCTCTCTGTAAGTGAGTCAAGGGGGTGTAAAGCGGCCTAAACAGAGCCGTGAAAAGCAGCTAAACCCCATTATAAAAAGAAATTACTTTTCAAAACCCGTGAAACAAAGACAGTGAAAGAGAGAGAAATTTTTACAAAACTCGTTCAGGGGCTGTGATGCAACCTGGATTGACCATATCTAGACCCACAGCTGATTGAGACATAAGGGTGGACACTCTTGGGGCTGAGAGTTTTGGTGAGGTTGCGTGAGCCAACGCAGACCCTTTAAAGTAATACTGCATGGTACCCATCCCAAGGGTCCCAAATCTCCAGGTTCAAGGGCATCTTCCTACGTCGAAAACATGCATGAGAAACCCAGAAGATGGTACACCGTGTGATCGGGAAAGGTTTCTAAAACGCACCTCATTTCTCATCTCCTTGTGCTCGGGTTCGCCATTCCAGCCGCTTTACTAGCCATCTCCCTCCTTGGAGAATCAGCACCTTTAAGCTCCTGTTCCGTACAGGTTGCAATTTGTCCTGAGGATGAACGGGAAGAGGGGGAACCAATGAGAGACTAGCTCTAGGTGTTGGGACAGGCACAGCTCACTCTATTTTCCCATCAGGAAGAAGAATTAACCACAGGCTCAGCCTGCCGCCCGGAACCAGAATAGGGCCCGAAGCAATCCTGCGCTTTTGCGGCCAGCTCCCAAGAAAGCGAGCTGAAAAATGGAGCTCAGGGGCACTGCAATTCACAAACCTGCAGAGTTATAAATGATAAGTCTCGTCCACAAATATATTGAGGGAAGGCAACGAAGAGGATATGAAAGCAAGGCAGAATTGCAGGAAACAGATTTCAGGAGGTAGATTCGAATCGCCTTTAAAGCACAGGAAAAGCGGCAAAACCTCGACAATGATGCCCTTGGCCAAAAAGGGCGTATGCGTCTTTTCCTGAATATATTCAGGAAAAAACGCATACGCCCTTTTTGGCCAACCAAGCAACCTGGAAAGGCAAATCAGC
Source organism: Balaenoptera acutorostrata (assembly GCF_949987535.1). NCBI lineage: Eukaryota > Metazoa > Chordata > Mammalia > Artiodactyla > Balaenopteridae > Balaenoptera > Balaenoptera acutorostrata. The sequence continues at coordinate 1,403,325 of NW_026646029.1, read as the reverse complement.
GCTACAAAGAAGTCTCGCTTCCCATCGGTCAATAGGGCCATGCTGAATAAAGTGTCAAAACCAGAAATGCAGTACAGGCCATGGAGGAACGGGAGCCTTGCTACGCTGATGGGCGGGATGTAAATTGCCAACAGCCACTCTGGAGAAGTGGACGGTGTGTCCTGAAACATCTAAAAAACTCAGCTTAGAGAGCATAGGGCACTTCCACTCATGGGCGTAGAAATTGGGAAAACTCAAAATCAGCAAGACACAGGCACCCCAAAGTTTAGGGCTGCTCTGTTGACAAGAACCTCCACTTCGTTCCACCTTAAATATCCCAGGAAAGAGAAAAATGGGTAAAGAAGTTGTGGTCCTTATGTACAATGGAATATCACTCAGCCATGAAATCAACGTCATAAGGCTAGTAGCAGCATGATGAGTGGATTTAGGTATGACGATTCTAAGTGAAATAAGTCACACAGAAAAAGACACTTATCCTAAGATATCACTTATACAGGGAATGTAAAAAGCGCTACACTTGAACTAAATTACAAAACAGAACAGAGTCACCCGTTTAGGAAACACAATGGCTGCTTAACGGGAAAGGTGAGGTGGGGTGATGCATAAAGCAAGGGTTTCAAATGAGCTCAGATACCGTTCAATAAACCCAATATGTAATAGATAAGACCTACTCCTTGCTCAGTGAACTGGACTCAACACCCCCTATTCACCGCCCAAGAATATATCTGACTAGTAATAATCTTAAAACCTATGTATTGCAATCTCTCTGTAAGTGAGTCTAGTGGGTGTAAAGCAGCATTAACACAGCAGTGAAAAGCAGCTAAACCCCATTATAAAAATCAATTACTTTTAAAAACCCGTGAAACAAAGACAGTGAAAGAGAGAGAAATTCTTAGGAAATTCGTTCAGGGGCTGTGATGCCACCTGGATTTTCCATATCTAGACCCACAGCTGATTGAGACCTAAGGGTGGACACTCTTGGGGCTGAGAGGTTTGGTGAGGTTGGGTGAGCAAACGCAGACCCTTTAAAGTAATACTGCGTGGTAGCCATTCCATGGGTCCCAAATCTCCAGGTTCAAGGGCATCTTCCTACCTCGAAAACAGGCATGAGAAACCCAGAAGATGGTACGCCGTGTGATCGGGAAAGGTTTCTAAAACGCACCTCATTTCGCATTTCCTTGTGCTCGGGTTCGCCATTCAGGCCGCTTTACTAGCAAGCTCCCTCCTTGGAGAATCAGCACCTTTAACCTCCTGTTCCGTACAGGTTGCAATTTGTCCTGAGGATGAACGGGAAGAGGGGGAACCAATGAGAGACTAGCTCTAGGTGTTGGGACAGGCACAGCTCACTCTATTTTCCCATCAGGAAGAAGAATTAACCACAGGCTCAGCCTGCCACCCGGAACCAGAATAGGGCCCGAAGCAATCCTGCGCTTTTGCGGCCAGCTCCCAAGAAAGCGAGCTGAAAAATGGAGCTCAGGGGCACTGCAATTCACAAACCTGCAGAGTTATAAATGATAACTCTCGTCCACAAATATATTGAGGGAAGGCAACGAAGAGGATTTGAAAGCAAGGCAGAATTGCAGGAAACAGATTTCAGGAGGTAGATTCGAATCGCCTTTAAAGCACAGGAAAAGCAGCAAAACCTCGACAATGATGCCCTTGGCCAAAAAGGGCGTATGCGTTTTTTCCTGAATATATTCAGGAAAAAACGCATACGCCCTTTTTGGCCAACCAAGCAACCTGGAAAGGCAAATCAGCGCTACAAAGAAGTCTCGCTTCCCATCGGTCAAAAGGGCCATGCTGAATAAAGGGTCAAAACCAGAAATGCAGGACAGGCCATGGAGAAACGGGAGCCTTGCTACGCTGATGGGCGGGATGTAAATTGCCAACAGCCACTCTGGAGAAGTGGACGGTGTGTCCTGAAACATCTAAAAAACTCAGCTTAGAGAGCATAGGGCACTTCCACTCATGGGCGTAGAAATTGGGAAAACTCAAAATCAGGAAGACACAGGCACCCCAAAGTTTAGGGCTGCTCTGTTGACAAGAACCTCCACGTCGTTCCACCTTAAATATCCCAGGAAAGAGAAAAATGGGTAAAGAAGTTGTGGTCCTTATGTACAATGGAATATCACTCAGCCATGAAATCAACGTCATAAGGCTAGTAGCAGCATGATGAGTGGATTTAGGTACGACGATTCTAAGTGAAATAAGTCACACAGAAAACGACACTTATCCTAAGATATCACTTATAGAGGGAATGTAAAAACCACTACACTTGAACTGAATTACAAAACAGAACAGAGTCACACGTTTAGAAAACACACTATGGCTGCTTAACGGGAAAGGTGAGGTGGGGTGATGCATAAAGCAAGGGTTTCAAATGAGCTCAGATACCGTTCCATAAACCCAGTATGTAATAGACAAGACCTACTCCTTGCTCAGTGAACTGCACTCAACACCCCCTATTCACCGCCCAAGAATATATCTGACTAGTAAGAATCTTAAAACCTATGTATTGCCATCTCTCTGTAAGTGAGTCAAGTGGGTGTAAAGCGGCATACACACAGCAGTGAAAAGCAGCTAAACCCCATTATAAAAATCAATTACTTTTAAAAACCCGTGAAACAAAGACAGTGAAAAAGAGAGAAATTCTTAGGAAATTCGTTCAGGGGCTGTGATGCCACCTGGATTGACCATATCTAGACCCACAGCTGATTGAGACATAAGGGTGGACACTCTTGGGGCTGAGATGTTTGGTGAGGTTGGGTGAGCAAACGCAGACCCTTTAAAGTAATACTGGGTGGTAGCCATCCCATGGGTCCCAAATCTCCAGGTTCAAGGGCATCTTCCTACATCGAAAACATGCATGAGAAACCCAGAAGATGGTACACCGTGTGATCGGGAAAGGTTTCTAAAACGCACCTCATTTCGCATCTCCTTGTGCTCGGGTTCGCCATTCAGGCCCCTTTACTAGCAAGCTCCCTCCTTGGAGAATCAGCACCTTTAACCTCCTGTTCTGTACAGGTTGCAATTTGTCCTGAGGATGAACGGGAAGAGGGGGAACCAATGAGAGACTAGCTCTAGGTGTTGGGACAGGCACAGCTCACTCTATTTTCCCATCAGGAAGAAGAATTAACCACAGGCTCAGCCTGCCGCCCGGAACCAGAATAGGGCCCGAAGCAATCCTGCGCTTTTGCGGCCAGCTCCCAAGAAAGCGAGCTGAAAAATGGAGCTCAGGGGCACTGCAATTCACAAACCTGCAGAGTTATAAATGATAAGTCTCGTCCACAAATATATTGAGGGAAGGCAACGAAGAGGATTTGAAAGCAAGGCAGAATTGCAGGAAACAGATTTCAGGAGGTAGATTCGAATCGCCTTTAAAGCACAGGAAAAGCGGCAAAACCTCGACAATGATGCCCTTGGCCAAAAAGGGCGTATGCGTTTTTTCCTGAATATATTCAGGAAAAAACGCATACGCCCTTTTTGGCCAACCAAGCAACCTGGAAAGGCAAATCAGCGCTCCAAAGAAGTCTCGCTTCCCATCGGTCAATAGGGCCATGCTGAATAAAGTGTCAAAACCAGAAATGCAGTACAGGCCATGGAGGAACGGGAGCCTTGCTACGCTGATGGGCGGGATGTAAATTGCCAACAGCCACTCTGGAGAAGTGGACGGTGTGTCCTGAAACATCTAAAAAACTCAGCTTAGAGAGCATAGGGCACTTCCACTCATGGGCGTAGAAATTGGGAAAACTCAAAATCAGGAAGACACAGGCACCCCAAAGTTTAGGGCTGCTCTGTTGACAAGAACCTCCACGTCGTTCCACCTTAAATATACCAGGAAAGAGAAAAATGGGTAAAGAAGTTGTGGTCCTTATGTACAATGGAATATCACTCAGCCATGAAATCTACGTCATAAGGCTAGTAGCAGCATGATGAGTGGATTTAGGTACGACGATTCTAAGTGAAATAAGTCACACAGAAAACGACACTTATCCTAAGATATCACTTATAGAGGGAATGTAAAAACCACTACACTTGAACTGAATTACAAAACAGAACAGAGTCACACGTTTAGAAAACACACTATGGCTGCTTAACGGGAAAGGTGAGGTGGGGTGATGCATAAAGCAAGGGTTTCAAATGAGCTCAGATACCGTTCCATAAACCCAGTATGTAATAGACAAGACCTACTCCTTGCTCAGTGAACTGCACTCAACACCCCCTATTCACCGCCCAAGAATATATCTGACTAGTAAGAATCTTAAAACCTATGTATTGCCATCTCTCTGTAAGTGAGTCAAGTGGGTGTAAAGCGGCATACACACAGCAGTGAAAAGCAGCTAAACCCCATTATAAAAATCAATTACTTTTAAAAACCCGTGAAACAAAGACAGTGAAAAAGAGAGAAATTCTTAGGAAATTCGTACAGGGGCTGTGATGCCACCTGGATTGACCATATCTAGACCCACAGCTGATTGAGACATAAGGGTGGACACTCTTGGGGCTGAGATGTTTGGTGAGGTTGGGTGAGCAAACGCAGACCCTTTAAAGTAATACTGGGTGGTAGCCATCCCATGGGTCCCAAATCTCCAGGTTCAAGGGCATCTTCCTACATCGAAAACATGCATGAGAAACCCAGAAGATGGTACACCGTGTGATCGGGAAAGGTTTCTAAAACGCACCTCATTTCGCATCTCCTTGTGCTCGGGTTCGCCATTCAGGCCGCTTTACTAGCAAGCTCCCTCCTTGGAGAATCAGCACCTTTAACCTCCTGTTCTGTACAGGTTGCAATTTGTCCTGAGGATGAACGGGAAGAGGGGGAACCAATGAGAGACTAGCTCTAGGTGTTGGGACAGGCACAGCTCACTCTATTTTCCCATCAGGAAGAAGAATTAACCACAGGCTCAGCCTGCCGCCCGGAACCAGAATAGGGCCCGAAGCAATCCTGCGCTTTTGCGGCCAGCTCCCAAGAAAGCGAGCTGAAAAATGGAGCTCAGGGGCACTGCAATTCACAAACCTGCAGAGTTATAAATGATAAGTCTCGTCCACAAATATATTGAGGGAAGGCAACGAAGAGGATTTGAAAGCAAGGCAGAATTGCAGGAAACAGATTTCAGGAGGTAGATTCGAATCGCCTTTAAAGCACAGGAAAAGCGGCAAAACCTCGACAATGATGCCCTTGGCCAAAAAGGGCGTATGCGTTTTTTCCTGAATATATTCAGGAAAAAACGCATACGCCCTTTTTGGCCAACCAAGCAACCTGGAAAGGCAAATCAGCGCTCCAAAGAAGTCTCGCTTCCCATCGGTCAATAGGGCCATGCTGAATAAAGTGTCAAAACCAGAAATGCAGTACAGGCCATGGAGGAACGGGAGCCTTGCTACGCTGATGGGCGGGATGTAAATTGCCAACAGCCACTCTGGAGAAGTGGACGGTGTGTCCTGAAACATCTAAAAAACTCAGCTTAGAGAGCATAGGGCACTTCCACTCATGGGCGTAGAAATTGGGAAAACTCAAAATCAGGAAGACACAGGCACCCCAAAGTTTAGGGCTGCTCTGTTGACAAGAACCTCCACGTCGTTCCACCTTAAATATCCCAGGAAAGAGAAAAATGGGTAAAGAAGTTGTGGTCCTTATGTACAATGGAATATCACTCAGCCATGAAATCTACGTCATAAGGCTAGTAGCAGCATGATGAGTGGATTTAGGTACGACGATTCTAAGTGAAATAAGTCACACAGAAAACGACACTTATCCTAAGATATCACTTATAGAGGGAATGTAAAAACCACTACACTTGAACTGAATTACAAAACAGAACAGAGTCACACGTTTAGAAAACACACTATGGCTGCTTAACGGGAAAGGTGAGGTGGGGTGATGCATAAAGCAAGGGTTTCAAATGAGCTCAGATACCGTTCCATAAACCCAGTATGTAATAGACAAGACCTACTCCTTGCTCAGTGAACTGCACTCAACACCCCCTATTCACCGCCCAAGAATATATCTGACTAGTAAGAATCTTAAAACCTATGTATTGCCATCTCTCTGTAAGTGAGTCAAGTGGGTGTAAAGCGGCATACACACAGCAGTGAAAAGCAGCTAAACCCCATTATAAAAATCAATTACTTTTAAAAACCCGTGAAACAAAGACAGTGAAAAAGAGAGAAATTCTTAGGAAATTCGTTCAGGGGCTGTGATGCCACCTGGATTGACCATATCTAGACCCACAGCTGATTGAGACATAAGGGTGGACACTCTTGGGGCTGAGATGTTTGGTGAGGTTGGGTGAGCAAACGCAGACCCTTTAAAGTAATACTGGGTGGTAGCCATCCCATGGGTCCCAAATCTCCAGGTTCAAGGGCATCTTCCTACATCGAAAACATGCATGAGAAACCCAGAAGATGGTACACCGTGTGATCGGGAAAGGTTTCTAAAACGCACCTCATTTCGCATCTCCTTGTGCTCGGGTTCGCCATTCAGGCCGCTTTACTAGCAAGCTCCCTCCTTGGAGAATCAGCACCTTTAACCTCCTATTCCGTACAGGTTGCAATTTGTCCTGAGGATGAACGGGAAGAGGGGGAACCAATGAGAGACTAGCTCTAGGGGTTGGGACAGGCACAGGTCACTCTATTTTCCCATCAGGAAGAAGAATTAACCACAAGCTCAGCCTGCCCCCCAGAACCAGAAGAGGGCCTGAAGCAATCCTGCACTTTTGCGGCCAGCTCCCAAAAAAGCGACTGGAAAAATGGAGCTCAGGGGCACTGCAATTCACAAACCTGCAGAGTTATAAATGATAACTGTCGTCCACAAATATATTGAGGGAAGGCAACGAAGCGGCTTGAAAGCAAGGCAGAATTGCAGGAAACAGATTTCAGGAGGTAGATTCGAATCGCCTTGAAAGCACATGAAAAGCGGCAAAACGTGGACAATGATGCCCTTGGCCAAAAAGGGCGTAGGCGTTTTTCCTGAATTTATTCAGGAAAAAACGCATACGCCCTTTTTGGCCAACCAAGCAACCTGGAAAGGCAAATCAGCGCTCCAAAGAAGTCTCGCTTCCCAGCGGGCAAAAGGGCCATGCGGAAAAAAGTGTCCAAACCAGAAATGCAGGACCGGCCATGGAGAAATGGGAGCCTTGCTACGCTGATGGGCGGGATGTAAATTGCCAACAGCCACTCTGGAGAAGTGTACGGTGTGTCCTGAAACATCTAAAAAACACAGCTTGGAGAGCATAGGGCACTTCCACTCATGGGCGTATAAATTGGGAAAACGAAAAATCAGCAAGACACAGGCACCCCAAAGTTTAGGGCTGCTCTGTTGACAAGAACTCCCACTTCATTACACCTTAAATATCCTAGGAAAGAGAAGAGTGGATAACGAAGTTGTGGTCCTCATGTACAATGGAATATCACGCAGCCATGAAATCCACGTCATAAGGCTTGTAGCAGCACGATGAGTGGATTTAGGTACGGCGATTCTAAGTGAAATAAGTCACACAGAAAAAGACACTTATCATAAGATATCACTTATAGAGGGAATGTAAAAACCGCTACACTTGAACTGAATTACAAAACAGAACAGAGTCACACGTTCAGAAAACACACTATGGCTGCTGAACGGGAAAGGTGAGGTGGGGAGATGCATAAAACAAGGGTTTCAAATGAGCTCAGATACCGTTCCATAAACCCAATATGTAGTAGACAAGACCTACTCCTTGCTCAGTGAACTGGCCTCAACACCCCCTATTCACCGCACAAGAATATATCTGACTAGTAAGAATCTTCAAACCTATGTATTGATATCTCTCTGTAAGTGAGTCAAGGGGGTGTAAAGGGGCATAAACACAGCCGTGAAAAACAGCTAAACCCCATTATAAAAAGAAATTACTTTTCAAAACCCGTGAAACAAAGACAGTGAAAGAGAGAGAAATTCTTACAAAATTCGTTCAGGGGCTGTGATGCAACCTGGATTGACCATATCTAGACCCACAGCTGATTGAGACATAAGGGTGGACACTCTTGGGGCTGAGAGGTTTGGTGAGGTTGCGTGAGCCAACGCAGACCCTTTAAAGTAATACTGCATGGTACCCATCCCATGGGTCCCAAATCTCCAGGTTCAAGGGCATCTTCCTACGTCGAAAACATGCATGAGAAACCCAGAAGATGGTACACCGTGTGATCGGGAAAGGTTTCTAAAACGCACCTCATTTCTCATCTCCTTGTGCTCGGGTTCGCCATTCCAGCCGCTTTACTAACCATCTCCCTCCTTGGAGAATCAGCACCTTTAACCTCCTGTTCCGTACAGGTTGCAATTTGTCCTGAGGATGAACGGGAAGAGGGGGAACCAATGAGAGACTAGCTCTAGGGGTTGGGACAGGCACAGGTCACTCTATTTTCCCATCAGGAAGAAGAATTAACCACAAGCTCAGCCTGCCCCCGAGAACCAGAAGAGGGCCTGAAGCAATCCTGCACTTTTGCGGCCAGCTCCCAAAAAAGCGACTGGAAAAATGGAGCTCAGGGGCACTGCAATTCACAAACCTGCAGAGTTAGAAATGATAACTCTCGTCCACAAATATATTGAGGGAAGGCAACGAAGAGGCTTTGAAAGCAAGGCAGAATTGCAGGAAACAGATTTCAGGAGGTAGATTCGAATCGCCTTGAAAGCACATGAAAAGCGGCAAAACGTGGACAATGATGCCCTTGGCCAAAAAGGGCGTATGGGTTTTTTCCTGAATATATTCAGGAAAAAACGCATACGCCCTTTTGGCCAACCAAGCAACCTGGAAAGGCAAATCAGCGCTCCAAAGAAGTCTCGCTTCCCAGCGGGCAAAAGGGCCATGCGGAAAAAAGTGTCCAAACCAGAAATGCAGGACCGGCCATGGAGAAATGGGAGCCTTGCTACGCTGATGGGCGGGATGTAAATTGCCAACAGCCACTCTGGAGAAGTGTACGGTGTGTTCTGAAACATCTAAAAAACACAGCTTGGAGAGCATAGGGCACTTCCACTCATGGGCGTATAAATTGGGAAAACGAAAAATCAGCAAGACACAGGCACCCCAAAGTTTAGGGCTGCTCTGTTGACAAGAACCCCCACTTCATTACACCTTAAATATCCTAGGAAAGAGAAAAGTGGATAACGAAGTTGTGGTCCTCATGTACAATGGAATATCACTCAGCCATGAAATCCACGTCATAAGGCTAGTAGTAGCACGATGAGTGGATTTAGGTACGACGATTCTAAGTGAAATAAGTCACACAGAAAAAGACTCTTATCATAAGATATCACTTATAGAGGGAATGTAAAAACCGCTACACTTGAACTGAATTACAAAACAGAACAGAGTCACACGTTCAGAAAACACACTATGGCTGCTGAACGGGAAAGGTGAGGTGGGGAGATGCATAAAACAAGGGTTTCAAATTAGCTCAGATACCGTTCCATAAACCCAATATATATTAGACAAGACCTACTCCTTGCTCAGTGAACTGGCCTCAACACCCCCTATTCACCGAACAAGAATATATCTGACTAGTAAGAATCTTCAAACCTATGTATTGATATCTCTCTGTAAGTGAGTCAAGGGGGTGTAAAGCGGCCTAAACAGAGCCGTGAAAAGCAGCTAAACCCCATTATAAAAAGAAATTACTTTTCAAAACCCGTGAAACAAAGACAGTGAAAGAGAGAGAAATTTTTACAAAATTCGTTCAGGGGCTGTGATGCAACCTGGATTGACCATATCTAGACCCACAGCTGATTGAGACATAAGGGTGGACACTCTTGGGGCTGAGAGTTTTGGTGAGGTTGCGTGAGCCAACGCAGACCCTTTAAAGTAATACTGCATGGTACCCATCCCAAGGGTCCCAAATCTCCAGGTTCAAGGGCATCTTCCTACGTCGAAAACATGCATGAGAAACCCAGAAGATGGTACACCGTGTGATCGGGAAAGGTTTCTAAAACGCACCTCATTTCTCATCTCCTTGTGCTCCGGTTCGCCATTCCAGCCGCTTTACTAGCCATCTCCCTCCTTGGAGAATCAGCACCTTTAAGCTCCTGTTCCGTACAGGTTGCAATTTGTCCTGAGGATGAACGGGAAGAGGGGGAACCAATGAGAGACTAGCTCTAGGGGTTGGGACAGGCACAGGTCACTCTATTTTCCCATCAGGAAGAAGAATTAACCACAAGCTCAGCCTGCCCCCCAGAACCAGAAGAGGGCCTGAAGCAATCCTGCACTTTTGCGGCCAGCTCCCAAAAAAGCGACTGGAAAAATGGAGCTCAGGGGCACTGCAATTCACAAACCTGCAGAGTTATAAATGATAACTCTCGTCCACAAATATATTGAGGGAAGGCAACGAAGAGGCTTTGAAAGCAAGGCAGAATTGCAGGAAACAGATTTCAGGAGGTAGATTCGAATCGCCTTGAAAGCACATGAAAAGCGGCAAAACGTGGAAAATGATGCCCTTGGCCAAAAAGGGCGTATGCGTTTTTCCTGAATATATTCAGGAAAAAACGCATACGCCCTTTTTGGCCAACCAAGCAACCTGGAAAGGCAAATCAGCGCTCCAAAGAAGTCTCGCTTCCCAGCGGGCAAAAGGGCCATGCGGAAAAAAGTGTCCAAACCAGAAATGCAGGACCGGCCATGGAGAAATGGGAGTCTTGCTACGCTGATGGGCGGGACGTAAATTGCCAACAGCCACTCTGGAGAAGTGTACGGTGTGTCCTGAAACATCTAAAAAACACAGCTTGGAGAGCATAGGGCACTTCCACTCATGGGCGTATAAATTGGGAAAACTAAAAATCAGCAAGACACAGGCACCCCAAAGTTTAGGGCTGCTCTGTTGACAAGAACTCCCACTTCATTACACCTTAAATATCCTAGGAAAGAGAAAAGTGGATAACGAAGTTGTGGTCCTCATGTACAATGGAATATCACTCAGCCATGAAAGCCACGTCATAAGGCTAGTAGCAGCACGATGAGTGGATTTAGGTACGGCGATTCTAAGTGAAATAAGTCACACAGAAAAAGACACTTATCATAAGATATCACTTATAGAGGGAATGTAAAAACCGCTACACTTGAACTGAATTACAAAACAGAACAGAGTCACACGTTCAGAAAACACACTATGGCTGCTGAACGGGAAAGGTGAGGTGGGGTGATGCATAAAACAAGGGTTACAAATTAGCTCAGATACCGTTCCATAAACCCAATATGTAGTAGACAAGACCTACTCCTTGCTCAGTGAACTGGCCTCAACACCCCCTATTCACCGCACAAGAATATATCTGACTAGTAAGAATCTTCAAACCTATGTATTGATATCTCTCTGTAAGTGAGTCAAGGGGGTGTAAAGGGGCATAAACACAGCCGTGAAAAACAGCTAAACCCCATTATAAACATAAATTACTTTTCAAAACCCGTGAAACAAAGACAGTGAAAGAGAGAGAAATTCTTACAAAATTCGTTCAGGGGCTGTGATGCAACCTGGATTGACCATATCTAGACCCACAGCTGATTGAGACATAAGGGTGGACACTCTTGGGGCTGAGAGGTTTGGTGAGGTTGCGTGAGCCAACGCAGACCCTTTAAAGTAATACTGCATGGTACCCATCCCAAGGGTCCCAAATCTCCAGGTTCAAGGGCATCTTCCTACGTCGAAAACATGCATGAGAAACCCAGAAGATGGTACACCGTGTGATCGGGAAAGGTTTCTAAAACGCACCTCATTTCTCATCTCCTTGTGCTCGGGTTCGCCATTCCAGCCGCTTTACTAGCCATCTCCCTCCTTGGAGAATCAGCACCTTTAAGCTCCTGTTCCGTACAGGTTGCAATTTGTCCTGAGGATGAACGGGAAGAGGGGGAACCAATGAGAGACTAGCTCTAGGGGTTGGGACAGGCACAGGTCACTCTATTTTCCCATCAGGAAGAAGAATTAACCACAAGCTCAGCCTGCCCCCCAGAACCAGAAGAGGGCCTGAAGCAATCCTGCACTTTTGTGGCCAGCTCCCAAAAAAGCGACTGGAAAAATGGAGCTCAGGGGCACTGCAATTCACAAACCTGCAGTGTTATAAATGATAACTCTCGTCCACAAATATATTGAGGGAAGGCAACGAAGAGGCTTTGAAAGCAAGGCAGAATTGCAGGAAACAGATTTCAGGAGGTAGATTCGAATCGCCTTGAAAGCACATGAAAAGCGGCAAAACGTGGACAATGATGCCCTTGGCCAAAAAGGGCGTATGCGTTTTTCCTGAATATATTCAGGAAAAAACGCATACGCCCTTTTTGGCCAACCAAGCAACCTGGAAAGGCAAATCAGCGCTCCAAAGAAGTCTCGCTTCCCAGCGGGCAAAAGGGCCATGCGGAAAAAAGTGTCCAAACCAGAAATGCAGGACCGGCCATGGAGAAATGGGAGCCTTGCTACACTGATGGGCGGGACGTAAATTGCCAACAGCCACTCTGGAGAAGTGTACGGTGTGTCCTGAAACATCTAAAAAACACAGCTTGGAGAGCATAGGGCACTTCCACTCATGGGCGTATAAATTGGGAAAACTAAAAATCAGCAAGACACAGGCACCCCAAAGTTTAGGGCTGCTCTGTTGACAAGAACTCCCACTTCATTACACCTTAAATATCCTAGGAAAGAGAAAAGTGGATAACGAAGTTGTGGTCCTCATGTACAATGGAATATCACTCAGCCATGAAATCCACGTCATAAGGCTAGTAGCAGCACGATGAGTGGATTTAGGTACGGCGATTCTAAGTGAAATAAGTCACACAGAAAAAGACACTTATCATAAGATATCACTTATAGAGGGAATGTAAAAACCGCTACACTTGAACTGAATTACAAAACAGAACAGAGTCACACGTTCAGAAAACACACTATGGCTGCTGAACGGGAAAGGTGAGGTGGGGTGATGCATAAAACAAGGGTTTCAAATCAGCTCAGATACCGTTCCATAAACCCAATATGTAGTAGACAAGACCTACTCCTTGCTCAGTGAACTGGCCTCAACACCCCCTATTCACCGCACAAGAATATATCTGACTAGTAAGAATCTTCAAACCTATGTATTGATATCTCTCTGTATGTGAGTCAAGGGGGTGTAAAGGGGCATAATCACAGCCGTGAAAAGCAGCTAAACCCCATTATAAAAAGAAATTACTTTTCAAAACCCGTGAAACAAAGACAGTGAAAGAGAGAGAAATTCTTACAAAATTCGTTCAGGGGCTGTGATGCAACCTGGATTGACCATATCTAGACCCACAGCTGATTGAGACATAAGGGTGGACACTCTTGGGGCTGAGAGGTTTGGTGAGGTTGCGTGAGACAACGCAGACCCTTTAAAGTAATACTGCATGGTACCCATCCCATGGGTCCCAAATCTCCAGGTTCAAGGGCATCTTCCTACGTCGAAAACATGCATGAGAAACCCAGAAGATGGTCCACTGTGTGATCGGGAAAGGTTTCTAAAACGCACCTCATTTCTCATCTCCTTGTGCTCGGGTTCGCCATTCCAGCCGCTTTAGTAGCCATCTCCCTCCTTGGAGAATCAGCACCTTTAACCTCCTGTTCCGTACAGGTTGCAATTTGTCCTGAGGATGAACGGGAAGAGGGGGAACCAATGAGAGACTAGCTCTAGGGGTGGGACAGGCACAGGTCACTCTATTTTCCCATCAGGAAGAAAAATTAACCACAAGCTCAGCCTGCCCCCCAGAACCAGAAGAGGGCCTGAAGCAATCCTGCACTTTTGCGGCCAGCTCCCAAAAAAGCGACTGGAAAAATGGAGCTCAGGGGCACTGCAATTCACAAACCTGCAGAGTTAGAAATGATAACTCTCGTCCACAAATATATTGAGGGAAGGCAACGAAGAGGCTTTGAAAGCAAGGCAGAATTGCAGGAAACAGATTTCAGGAGGTAGATTCGAATCGCCTTGAAAGCACATGAAAAGCGGCAAAACGTGGACAATGATGCCCTTGGCCAAAAAGGGCGTATGCGTTTTTCCTGAATATATTCAGGAAAAAACGCATACGCCCTTTTTGGCCAACCAAGCAACCTGGAAAGGCAAATCAGCGCTCCAAAGAAGTCTCGCTTCCCAGCGGGCAAAAGGGCCATGCGGAAAAAAGTGTCCAAACCAGAAATGCAGGACCGGCCATGGAGAAATGGGAGCCTTGCTACACTGATGGGCGGGACGTAAATTGCCAACAGCCACTCTGGAGAAGTGTACGGTGTGTCCTGAAACATCTAAAAAACACAGCTTGGAGAGCATAGGGCACTTCCACTCATGGGCGTATAAATTGGGAAAACTAAAAATCAGCCAGACACAGGCACCCCAAAGTTTAGGGCTGCTCTGTTGACAAGAACTCCCACTTCATTACACCTTAAATATCCTAGGAAAGAGAAAAGTGGATAACGAAGTTGTGGTCCTTATGTACAATGGAATATCACTCAGCCATGAAATCCACGTCATAAGGCTAGTAGCAGCACGATGAGTGGATTTAGGTACGGCGATTCTAAGTGAAATAAGTCACACAGAAAAAGACACTTATCATAAGATATCACTTATAGAGGGAATGTAAAAACCGCTACACTTGAACTGAATTACAAAACAGAACAGAGTCACACGTTCAGAAAACACACTATGGCTGCTGAACGGGAAAGGTGAGGTGGGGTGATGCATAAAACAAGGGTTTCAAATCAGCTCAGATACCGTTCCATAAACCCAATATGTAGTAGACAAGACCTACTCCTTGCTCAGTGAACTGGCCTCAACACCCCCTATTCACCGCACAAGAATATATCTGACTAGTAAGAATCTTCAAACCTATGTATTGATATCTCTCTGTATGTGAGTCAAGGGGGTGTAAAGGGGCATAATCACAGCCGTGAAAAGCAGCTAAACCCCATTATAAAAAGAAATTACTTTTCAAAACCCGTGAAACAAAGACAGTGAAAGAGAGAGAAATTCTTACAAAATTCGTTCAGGGGCTGTGATGCAACCTGGATTGACCATATCTAGACCCACAGCTGATTGAGACATAAGGGTGGACACTCTTGGGGCTGAGAGGTTTGGTGAGGTTGCGTGAGCCAACGCAGACCCTTTAAAGTAATACTGCATGGTACCCATCCCATGGGTCCCAAATCTCCAGGTTCAAGGGCATCTTCCTACGTCGAAAACATGCATGAGAAACCCAGAAGATGGTCCACTGTGTGATCGGGAAAGGTTTCTAAAACGCACCTCATTTCTCATCTCCTTGTGCTCGGGTTCGCCATTCCAGCCGCTTTAGTAGCCATCTCCCTCCTTGGAGAATCAGCACCTTTAACCTCCTGTTCCGTACAGGTTGCAATTTGTCCTGAGGATGAACGGGAAGAGGGGGAACCAATGAGAGACTAGCTCTAGGGGTTGGGACAGGCACAGGTCACTCTATTTTCCCATCAGGAAGAAAAATTAACCACAAGCTCAGCCTGCCCCCCAGAACCAGAAGAGGGCCTGAAGCAATCCTGCACTTTTGCGGCCAGCTCCCAAAAAAGCGACTGGAAAAATGGAGCTCAGGGGCACTGCAATTCACAAACCTGCAGAGTTAGAAATGATAACTCTCGTCCACAAATATATTGAGGGAAGGCAACGAAGAGGCTTTGAAAGCAAGGCAGAATTGCAGGAAACAGATTTCAGGAGGTAGATTCGAATCGCCTTGAAAGCACATGAAAAGCGGCAAAACTTGGACAATGATGCCCTTGGCCAAAAAGGGCGTATGCGTTTTTTCCTAAATATATTCAGGAAAAAACGCATACGCCCTTTTTGGCCAACCAAGCAACCTGGAAAGGCAAATCAGCGCTCCAAAGAAGTCTCGCTTCCCAGCGGGCAAAAGGGCCATGCGGAAAAAAGTGTCCAAACCAGAAATGCAGGACCGGCCATGGAGAAATGGGAGCCTTGCTACGCTGATGGGCGGGATGTAAATTGCCAACAGCCACTCTGGAGAAGTGTACGGTGTGTCCTGAAACAACTAAAAAACACAGCATGGAGAGCATAGGGCACTTCCACTCATGGGCGTATAAATTGGGAAAACGAAAAATCAGCAAGACACAGGCACCCCAAAGTTTAGGGCTGCTCTGTTGACAAGAACCCCCACTTCATTACACCTTAAATATCCTAGGAAGGAGAAAAGTGGATAACGAAGTTGTGGTCCTCATGTACAATGGAATATCACTCAGCCATGAAATCCACGTCATAAGGCTAGTAGCAGCACGATGAGTGGATTTAGGTACGACGATTCTAAGTGAAATAAGTCACACAGAAAAAGACACTTATCATAAGATATCACTTATAGAGGGAATGTAAAAACCGCTACACTTGAACTGAATTACAAAACAGAACAGAGTCACACGTTCAGAAAACACACTATGGCTGCTGAACGGGAAAGGTGAGGTGGGGAGATGCATAAAACAAGGGTTTCAAATTAGCTCAGATACCGTTCCATAAACCCAATATGTAGTAGACAAGACCTACTCCTTGCTCAGTGAACTGGCCTCAACACCCCCTATTCACCGCACAAGAATATATCTGACTAGTAAGAATCTTCAAACCTATGTATTGATATCTCTCTGTAAGTGAGTCAAGGGGGTGTAAAGGGGCATAAACACAGCCGTGAAAAGCAGCTAAACGCCATTATAAAAAGAAATTACTTTTCAAAACCCGTGAAACAAAGACAGTGAAAGAGAGAGAAATTCTTACAAAATTCGTTCAGGGGCTGTGATGCAACCTGGATTGACCATATCTAGACCCACAGCTGATTGAGACATAAGGGTGGACACTCTTGGGGCTGAGAGGTTTGGTGAGGTTGCGTGAGCCAACGCAGACCCTTTAAAGTAATACTGCATGGTACCCATCCCATGGGTCCCAAATCTCCAGGTTCAAGGGCATCTTCCTACGTCGAAAACATGCATGAGAAACCCAGAAGATGGTACACCGTGTGATCGGGAAAGGTTTCTAAAACGCACCTCATTTCTCATCTCCTTGTGCTCGGGTTCGCCATTCCAGCCGCTTTACTAGCCATCTCCCTCCTTGGAGAATCAGCACCTTTAACCTCCTGTTCCGTACAGGTTGCAATTTGTCCTGAGGATGAACGGGAAGAGGGGGAACCAATGAGAGACTAGCTCTAGGGGTTGGGACAGGCACAGGTCACTCTATTTTCCCATCAGGAAGAAGAATTAACCACAAGCTCAGCCTGCCCCCCAGAACCAGAAGAGGGCCTGAAGCAATCCTGCACTTTTGCGGCCAGCTCCCAAAAAAGCGACTGGAAAAATGGAGCTCAGGGGCACTGCAATTCACAAACCTGCAGAGTTAGAAATGATAACTCTCGTCCACAAATATATTGAGGGAAGTCAACGAAGAGGCTTTGAAAGCAAGGCAGAATTGCAGGAAACAGATTTCAGGAGGTAGATTCGAATCGCCTTGAAAGCACATGAAAAGCGGCAAAACGTGGACAATGATGCCCTTGGCCAAAAAGGGCGTATGCGTTTTTTCCTGAATATATTCAGGAAAAAACGCATACGCCCTTTTTGGCCAACCAAGCAACCTGGAAAGGCAAATCAGCGCTCCAAAGAAGTCTCGCTTCCCAGCGGGCAAAAGGGCCATGAGGAAAAAAGTGTCCAAACCAGAAATGCAGGACCGGCCATGGAGAAATGGGAGCCTTGCTACACTGATGGGCGGGATGTAAATGGCCAACAGCCACTCTGGAGAAGTGTACGGTGTGTCCTGAAACATCTAAAAAACACAGCTTGGAGAGCATAGGGCACTTCCACTCATGGGCGTATAAATTGGGAAAACGAAAAATCAGCAAGACACAGGCACCCCAAAGTTTAGGGCTGCTCTGTTGACAAGAACCCCCACTTCATTACACCTTAAATATCCTAGGAAAGAGAAAAGTGGATAACGAAGTTGTGGTCCTCATGTACAAAGGAATATCACTCAGCCATGAAATCCACGTCATAAGGCTAGTAGCAGCACGATGAGTGGATTTAGGTAAGACGATTCTAAGTGAAATAAGTCACACAGAAAAAGACACTTATCATAAGATATCACTTATAGAGGGAATGTAAAAACCGCTACACTTGAACTGAATTACAAGAGAACAGAGTCACACGTTCAGAAAACACACTATGGCTGCTGAACGGGAAAGGTGAGGTGGGGAGATGCATAAAACAAGGGTTTCAAATTAGCTCAGATACCGTTCCAGAAACCCAATATATAGTAGACAAGACCTACTCCTTGCTCAGTGAACTGGCCTAAACACCCCCTATTCACCGCACAAGAATATATCTGACTAGTAAGAATCTTCAAACCTATGTATTGATATCTCTCTGTAAGTGAGTCAACGGGGTGTAAAGGGGCATAAACACAGCCGTGAAAAGCAGCTAAACCCCATTATAAAAAGAAATTACTTTTCAAAACCCGTGAAACAAAGACAGTGAAAGAGAGAGAAATTCTTACAAAATTCGTTCAGGGGCTGTGATGCAACCTGGATTGACCATATCTAGACCCACAGCTGATTGAGACATAAGGGTGGACACTCTAGGGGCTGAGAGGTTTGGTGAGGTTGCGTGAGCCAACACAGACCCTTTAAAGTAATACTGCATGGTACCCATCCCATGGGTCCCAAATCTCCAGGTTCAAGGGCATCTTCCTACGTCGAAAACATGCATGAGAAACCCAGAAGATGGTACACCGTGTGATCGGGAAAGGTTTCTAAAACGCACCTCATTTCTCATCTCCTTGTGCTCGGGTTCACCATTCCAGCCGCTTTACTAGCCATCTCCCTCCTTGGAGAATCAGCACCTTTAACCTCGTGTTCCGTACAGGTTGCAATTTGTCCTGAGGATGAACGGGAAGAGGGGGAACCAATGAGAGACTAGCTCTAGGGGTTGGGACAGGCACAGGTCACTCTATTTTCCCATCAGGAAGAAGAATTAACCACAAGCTCAGCCTGCCCCCCAGAACCAGAAGAGGGCCTGAAGCAATCCTGCACTTTTGCGGCCAGCTCCCAAAAAAGCGACTGGAAAAATGGAGCGCAGGGGCACTGCAATTCACAAACCTGCAGAGTTATAAATGATAACTCTCGTCAACAAATATATTGAGGGAAGGCAACAAAGAGGCTTTGAAAGCAAGGCAGAATTGCAGGAAACAGATTTCAGGAGGTAGATTCGAATCGCCTTGAAAGCACATGAAAAGCGGCAAAACGTGGACAATGATGCCCTTGGCCAAAAAGGGCGTATGCGTTTTTTCCTGAATATATTCAGGAAAAAACGCATACGCCCTTTTGGCCAACCAAGCAACCTGGAAAGGCAAATCAGCGCTCCAAAGAAGTCTCGTTTCCCAGCGGGCAAAAGGGCCATGCGGAAAAAAGTGTCCAAACCAGAAATGCAGGACCGGCCATGGAGAAATGGGAGCCTTGCTACGCTGATGGGCGGGATGTAAATTGCCAACAGCCACTCTGGAGAAGTGTACGGTGTGTCCTGAAACATCTAAAAAACACAGCTTGGAGAGCATAGGGCACTTCCACTCATGGGCGTATAAATTGGGAAAACTAAAAATCAGCAAGACACAGGCACCCCAAAGTTTAGGGCTGCTCTGTTGACAAGAACCCCCACTTCATTACACCTTAAATATCCTAGGAAAGAGAAAAGTGGATAAGGAAGTTGTGGTCCTCATGGACAATGGAATATCACTCAGCCATGAACTCCACGTCATAAGGCTAGTAGCAGCAAGATGAGTGGATTTAGGTACGACGATTCTAAGTGAAATAAGTCACACAGAAAAAGACACTTATCATAAGATATCACTTATAGAGGGAATGTAAAAACCGCTACACTTGAACTGAATTACAAAACAGAACAGAGTCACACGTTCAGAAAACACACTATGGCTGCTGAACGGGAAAGGTGAGGTGGGGTGATGCATAAAACAAGGGTTTCAAATTAGCTCAGATACCGTTCCAGAAACCCAATATATAGTAGACAAGACCTACTCCTTGCTCAGTGAACTGGCCTCAACACCCCCTATTCACCGCACAAGAATATATCTGACTAGTAAGAATCTTCAAACCTATGTATTGATATCTCTCTGTAAGTGAGTCAAGGGGGTGTAAAGCGGCCTAAACACAGCCGTGAAAAGCAGCTAAACCCCATTATAAAAAGAAATTACTTTTCAAAACCCGTGAAACAAAGACAGTAAAAGAGAGAGAAATTTTTACAAAATTCGTTCAGGGGCTGTGATGCAACCTGGATTGACCATATCTAGACCCACAGCTGATTGAGACATAAGGGTGGACACTCTTGGGGCTGAGAGGTTTGGTGAGGTTGCGTGAGCCCACGCAGACCCTTTAAAGTAATACTGCATGGTACCCATCCCAAGGGTCCCAAATCTCCAGGTTCAAGGGCATCTTCCTACGTCGAAAACATGCATGAGAAACCCAGAAGATGGTACACCATGTGATCGGGAAAGTTTTCTAAAACGCACCTCATTTCTCATCTCCTTGTGCTCGGGTTCGCCATTCCAGCCGCTTTACTAGCCATCTCCCTCCTTGGAGAATCAGCACCTTTAACCTCCTGTTCCGTACAGGTTGCAATCTGTCCTGAGGATGAACGGGAAGAGGGGGAACCAATGAGAGACTAGCTCTAGGGGTTGGGACAGGCACAGGTCACTCTATTTTCCCATCAGGAAGAAGAATTAACCACAAGCTCAGCCTGCCCCCCAGAACCAGAAGAGGGCCTGAAGCAATCCTGCACTTTTGCGGCCAGCTCCCAAAAAAGCGACTGGAAAAATGGAGCTCAGGGGCACTGCAATTCACAAACCTGCAGAGTTAGAAATGATAACTCTCGTCCACAAATATATTGAGGGAAGGCAACGAAGAGGCTTTGAAAGCAAGGCAGAATTGCAGGAAACAGATTTCAGGAGGTAGATTCGAATCGCCTTGAAAGCACATGAAAAGCGGCAAAACGTGGACAATGATGCCCTTGGCCAAAAAGGGCGTATGCGTTTTTTCCTGAATATATTCAGGAAAAAACGCATACGCCCTTTTTGGCCAACCAAGCAACCTGGAAAGGCAAATCAGCGCTCCAAAGAAGTCTCGCTTCCCAGCGGGCAAAAGGGCCATGAGGAAAAAAGTGTCCAAACCAGAAATGCAGGACCGGCCATGGAGAAATGGGAGCCTTGCTACACTGATGGGCGGGATGTAAATGGCCAACAGCCACTCTGGAGAAGTGTACGGTGTGTCCTGAAACATCTAAAAAACACAGCTTGGAGAGCATAGGGCACTTCCACTCATGGGCGTATAAATTGGGAAAACTAAAAATCAGCAAGACACAGGCACCCCAAAGTTTAGGGCTGCTCTGTTGCCAAGAACCCCCACTTCATTACACCTTAAATATCCTAGGAAAGAGAAAAGTGGATAAGGAAGTTGTGGTCCTCATGGACAATGGAATATCACTCAGCCATGAACTCCACGTCATAAGGCTAGTAGCAGCAAGATGAGTGGATTTAGGTACGACGATTCTAAGTGAAATAAGTCACACAGAAAAAGACACTTATCATAAGATATCACTTATAGAGGGAATGTAAAAACCGCTACACTTGAACTGAATTACAAAACAGAACAGAGTCACACGTTCAGAAAACACACTATGGCTGCTGAACGGGAAAGGTGAGGTGGGGTGATGCATAAAACAAGGGTTTCAAATTAGCTCAGATACCGTTCCAGAAACCCAATATATAGTAGACAAGACCTACTCCTTGCTCAGTGAACTGGCCTCAACACCCCCTATTCACCGCACAAGAATATATCTGACTAGTAAGAAACTTCAAACCTATGTATTGATATCTCTCTGTAAGTGAGTCAAGGGGGTGTAAAGCAGCCTAAACACAGCCGTGAAAAGCAGCTAAACCCCATTATAAAAAGAAATTACTTTTCAAAACCCGTGAAACAAAGACAGTGAAAGAGAGAGAAATTTTTACAAAATTCGTTCAGGGGCTGTGATGCAACCTGGATTGACCATATCTAGACCCACAGCTGATTGAGACATAAGGGTGGACACTCTTGGGGCTGAGAGGTTTGGTGAGGTTGCGTGAGCCAACGCAGACCCTTTAAAGTAATACTGCATGGTACCCATCCCAAGGGTCCCAAATCTCCATGTTCAAGGGCATCTTCCTACGTCGAAAACATGCATGAGAAACCCAGAAGATGGTACACCATGTGATCGGGAAAGTTTTCTAAAACGCACCTCATTTCTCATCTCCTTGTGCTCGGGTTCGCCATTCCAGCCGCTTTACTAGCCATCTCCCTCCTTGGAGAATCAGCACCTTTAACCTCCTGTTCCGTACAGGTTGCAATTTGTCCTGAGGATGAACGGGAAGAGGGGGAACCAATGAGAGACTAGCTCTAGGGGTTGGGACAGGCACAGGTCACTCTATTTTCCCATCAGGAAGAAGAATTAACCACAAGCTCAGCCTGCCCCCCAGAACCAGAAGAGGGCCTGAAGCAATCCTGCACTTTTGCGGCCAGCTCCCAAAAAAGCGACTGGAAAAATGGAGCTCAGGGGCACTGCAATTCACAAACCTGCAGAATTATAAATGATAACTCTCGTCCACAAATATATTGAGGGAAGGCAACGAAGAGGCTTTGAAAGCAAGGCAGAATTGCAGGAAACAGATTTCAGGAGGTAGATTCGAATCGCCTTGAAAGCACATGAAATGCGGCAAAACGTGGACAATGATGCCCTTGGCCAAAAAGGGCGTATGCGTTTTTTCCTGAATATATTCAGGAAAAAACGCATACGCCCTTTTTGGCCACCCAAGCAACCTGGAAAGGCAAATCAGCGCTCCAAAGAAGTCTCGCTTCCCAGCGGGCAAAAGGGCCATGCGGAAAAAAGTGTCCAAACCAGAAATGCTGGACCGGCCATGGAGAATGGGAGCCTTTCTACGCTGATGGGCGGGATGTAAATTGCCAACAGCCACTCTGGAGAAGTGTAGGGTGTGTCCTGAAACAACTAAAAAACACAGCTTGGAGAGCATAGGGCACTTCCACTCATGGGCGTATAAATTGGGAAAACTAAAAATCAGCAAGACACAGGCACCCCAAAGTTTAGGGCTGCTCTGTTGACAAGAACCCCCACTTCATTACACCTTAAATATCCTAGGAAGGAGAAAAGTGGATAAAGAAGTTGTGGTCCTCATGTACAGTGGAATATCACTCAGCCATGAAATCCACGTCATAAGCCAATAGCACCACGATGAGTGGATTTAGGTAGGACGATTCTAAGTGAAATAAGTCACACAGAAAAATACACTTATCATAAGATATCACTTATAGAGGGAATGTAAAAACCGCTACACTTGAACTGAATTACAAAACAGAACAGAGTCACACGTTCAGAAAACACACTATGGCTGCTTAACGGGAAAGGTGAGGTGGGGTGATGCATAAAACAAGGGTTTCAAATTAGCTCAGATACCGTTCCATAAACCCAATATGTAGTAGACAAGACCTACTCCTTTCTCAGTGAACTGGCCTCAACACCCCCTATTCACCGCACAAGAATATATCTGACTAGTAAGAATCTTCAAACATATGTATTGATATCTCTCTGTAAGTGAGTCAAGGGGGTGTAAAGCGGCATAAACACAGCCGTGAAAAGCAGCTAAACCCCATTATAAACATAAATTACTTTTCAAAACCCGTAAAACAAAGACAGTGAAAGAGAGAGAAATTCTTACAAAATTCGTTCAGGGGCTGTGATGCAACCTGGATTGACCATATCTAGACCCACAGCTGATTGAGACATAAGGGTGGACACTCTTGGGGCTGAGAGGTTTGGTGAGGTTGCGTGAGACAACGCAGACCCTTTAAAATAATACTGCATGGTACCCATCCCATGGGTCCCAAATCTCCAGGTTCAAGGGCATCTTCCTACGTCGAAAACATGCATGAGAAACCCAGAAGATGGTACACCGTGTGATCGGGAAAGGTTTCTAAAACGCACCTCATTTCTCATCTCCTTGTGCTCGGGTTCGCCATTCCAGCCACTTTACTAGCCATCTCCCTCCTTGGAGAATCAGCACCTTTAACCTCCTGTTCCGTACAGGTTGCAATTTGTCCTGAGGATGAACGGGAAGAGGGGGAACCAATGAGAGACTAGCTCTAGGGGTTGGGACAGGCACAGGTCACTCTATTTTCCCATCAGGAAGAAGAATTAACCACAAGCTCAGCCTGCCCCCCAGAACCAGAAGAGGGCCTGAAGCAATCCTGCACTTTTGCGGCCAGCTCCCAAAAAAGCGACTGGAAAAATGGAGCTCAGGGGCACTGCAATTCACAAACCTGCAGAGTTAGAAATGATAACTCTCTTCCACAAATATATTGAGGGAAGGCAACGAAGAGGCTTTGAAAGCAAGGCAGAATTGCAGGAAACAGATTTCAGGAGGTAGATTCGAATCGCCTTGAAAGCACATGAAAAGCGGCAAAATGTGGACAATGATGCCCTTGGCCAAAAAGGGCGTATGCGTTTTTTCCTGAATATATTCAGGAAAAAACGCATACGCCCTTTTTGGCCAACCAAGCAACCTGGAAAGGCAAATCAGCGCTCCAAAGAAGTCTCGCTTCCCAGCGGGCAAAAGGGCCATGCGGAATAAAGTGTCCAAACCAGAAATGCAGGACCGGCCATGGAGAAATGGGAGCCTTGCTACGCTGATGGGCGGGATGTAAATTGCCAACAGCCACTCTGGAGAAGTGTACGGTGTGTCCTGAAACATCTAAAAAACACAGCTTGGAGAGCATAGGGCACTTCCACTCATGGGCGTATAAATTGGGAAAACTAAAAATCAGCAAGACACAGGCACCCCAAAGTTTAGGGCTGCTCTGTTGACAAGAACTCCCACTTCATTACACCTTAAATATTCTAGGAAAGAGAAAAGTGTATAACGAAGTTGTGGTCCTTATGTACAATGGAATATCACTCAGCCATGAAATCCACGTCATAAGGCTAGTAGCAGCACGATGAGTGGATTTAGGTACGACGATTCTAAGTGAAATAAGTCACACAGAAAAAGACACTTATCATAAGATATCACTTATAGAGGGAATGTAAAAACCGCTACACTTGAACTGAATTACAAAACAGAACAGAGTCACACGTTCAGAAAACACACTATGGCTGCTGAACGGGAAAGGTGAGGTGGGGAGATGCATAAAACAAGGGTTTCAAATTAGCTCAGATACCGTTCCATAAACCCAATATGTAGTAGACAAGACCTACTCCTTGCTCAGTGAACTGGCCTCAACACCCCCTATTCACCGCACAAGAATATATCTGACTAGTAAGAATCTTCAAACCTATGTATTGATATCTCTCTGTAAGTGAGTCAAGGGGGTGTAAAGGGGCATAAACCAGCCGTGAAAAACAGCTAAACCCCATTATAAAAAGAAATTACTTTTCAAAACCCGTGAAACAAAGACAGTGAAAGAGAGAGAAATTCTTACACAATTCGTTCAGGGGTTGTGATGCAACCTGGATTGACCATATCTAGACCCACAGCTGATTGAGACATAAGGGTGGACACTCTTGGGGCTGAGAGGTTTGGTGAGGTTGCGTGAGCCAACGCAGACCCTTTAAAGTAATACTGCATGGTACCCATCCCATGGGTCCCAAATCTCCAGGTTCAAGGGCATCTTCCTACGTCGAAAACATGCATGAGAAACCCAGAAGATGGTACACCGTGTGATCGGGAAAGGTTTCTAAAACGCACCTCATTTCTCATCTCCTTGTGCTCGGGTTCGCCATTCCAGCCGCTTTACTAGCCATCTCCCTCCTTGGAGAATCAGCACCTTTAACCTCCTGTTCCGTACAGGTTGCAATTTGTCCTGAGGATGAACGGGAAGAGGGGGAACCAATGAGAGACTAGCTCTAGGGGTTGGGACAGGCACAGGTCACTCTATTTTCCCATCAGGAAGAAGAATTAACCACAAGCTCAGCCTGCCCCCCAGAACCAGAAGAGGGCCTGAAGCAATCCTGCACTTTTGCGGCCAGCTCCCAAAAAAGCGACTGGAAAAATGGAGCTCAGGGGCACTGCAATTCACAAACCTGCAGAGTTAGAAATGATAACTCTCGTCCACAAATATATTGAGGGAAGGCAACGAAGAGGCTTTGAAAGCAAGGCAGAATTGCAGGAAACAGATTTCAGGAGGTAGATTCGAATCGCCTTGAAAGCACATGAAAAGCGGCAAAACGTGGACAATGATGCCCTTGGCCAAAAAGGGCGTATGCGTTTTTTCCTGAATATATTCAGGAAAAAACGCATACGCCCTTTTTGGCCAACCAAGCAACCTGGAAAGGCAAATCAGCGCTCCAAATAAGTCTCGCTTCCCAGCGGGCAAAAGGGCCATGCGGAAAAAAGTGTCCAAACCAGAAATGCAGGACCGGCCATGGAGAAATGGGAGCTTGCTACGCTGATGGGCGGGATGTAAATTGCCAACAGCCACTCTGGAGAAGTGTACGGTGTGTCCTGAAACATCTAAAAAACACAGCTTGGAGAGCATAGGGCACTTCCACTCATGGGCGTATAAATTGGGAAAACTAAAAATCAGCAAGACACAGGCACCCCAAAGTTTAGGGCTGCTCTGTTGACAAGAACCCCCACTTCATTACACCTTAAATATCCTAGGAAGGAGAAAAGTGGATAAAGAAGTTGTGGTCCTCATGTACAATGGAATATCACTCAGCCATGAAATCCACGTCATAAGCCAATAGCACCACGATGAGTGGATTTAGGTAGGACGATTCTAAGTGAAATAAGTCACACAGAAAAAGACACTTATCATAAGATATCACTTATAGAGGGAATGTAAAAACCGCTACACTTGAACTGAATTACAAAACAGAACAGAGTCACACGTTCAGAAAACACACTATGGCTGCTTAACGGGAAAGGTGAGGTGGGGTGATGCATAAAACAAGGGTTTCAAATTAGCTCAGATACCGTTCCATAAACCCAATATGTAGTAGACAAGACCTACTCCTTGCTCAGTGAACTGGCCTCAACACCCCCTATTCACCGCACAAGAATATATCTGACTAGTAAGAATCTTCAAACATATGTATTGATATCTCTCTGTAAGTGAGTCAAGGGGGTGTAAAGCGGCATAAACACAGCCGTGAAAAGCAGCTAAACCCCATTATAAACATAAATTACTTTTCAAAACCCGTAAAACAAAGACAGTGAAAGAGAGAGAAATTCTTACAAAATTCGTTCAGGGGCTGTGATGCAACCTGGATTGACCATATCTAGACCCACAGCTGATTGAGACATAAGGGTGGACACTCTTGGGGCTGAGAGGTTTGGTGAGGTTGCGTGAGACAACGCAGACCCTTTAAAATAATACTGCATGGTACCCATCCCATGGGTCCCAAATCTCCAGGTTCAAGGGCATCTTCCTACGTCGAAAACATGCATGAGAAACCCAGAAGATGGTACACCGTGTGATCGGGAAAGGTTTCTAAAACGCACCTCATTTCTCATCTCCTTGTGCTCGGGTTCGCCATTCCAGCCGCTTTACTAGCCATCTCCCTCCTTGGAGAATCAGCACCTTTAACCTCCTGTTCCGTACAGGTTGCAATTTGTCCTGAGGATGAACGGGAAGAGGGGGAACCAATGAGAGACTAGCTCTAGGGGTTGGGACAGGCACAGGTCACTCTATTTTCCCATCAGGAAGAAGAATTAACCACAAGCTCAGCCTGCCCCCCAGAACCAGAAGAGGGCCTGAAGCAATCCTGCACTTTTGCGGCCAGCTCCCAAAAAAGCGACTGGAAAAATGGAGCTCAGGGGCACTGCAATTCACAAACCTGCAGAGTTAGAAATGATAACTCTCGTCCACAAATATATTGAGGGAAGGCAACGAAGAGGCTTTGAAAGCAAGGCAGAATTGCAGGAAACAGATTTCAGGAGGTAGATTCGAATCGCCTTGAAAGCACATGAAAAGCGGCAAAACGTGGACAATGATGCCCTTGGCCAAAAAGGGCGTATGCGTTTTTTCCTGAATATATTCAGGAAAAAACGCATACGCCCTTTTTGGCCAACCAAGCAACCTGGAAAGGCAAATCAGCGCTCCAAAGAAGTCTCGCTTCCCAGCGGGCAAAAGGGCCATGCGGAAAAAAGTGTCCAAACCAGAAATGCAGGACCGGCCATGGAGAAATGGGAGCCTTGCTACGCTGATGGGCGGGATGTAAATTGCCAACAGCCACTCTGGAGAAGTGTACGGTGTGTCCTGAAACATCTAAAAAACACAGCTTGGAGAGCATAGGGCACTTCCACTCATGGGCGTATAAATTGGGAAAACTAAAAATCAGCAAGACACAGGCACCCCAAAGTTTAGGGCTGCTCTGTTGACAAGAACCCCCACTTCATTACACCTTAAATATCCTAGGAAAGAGAAAAGTGGATAACGAAGTTGTAGTCCTCATGTACAATGGAATATCACTCAGCCATGAAATCCACGTCATAAGGCTAGTAGCAGCACGATGAGTGGATTTAGGTACGGCGATTCTAAGTGAAATAAGTCACACAGAAAAAGACACTTATCATAAGATATCACTTATAGAGGGAATGTAAAAACCGCTACACTTGAACTGAATTACAAAACAGAACAGAGTCACACGTTCAGAAAACACACTATGGCTGCTGAACGGGAAAGGTGAGGTGGGGAGATGCATAAAACAAGGGTTTCAAATTAGCTCAGATACCATTCCATAAACCCAATATGTAGTAGACAAGACCTACTCCTTGCTCAGTGAACTGGCCTCAACACCCCCTATTCACCGCACAAGAATATATCTGACTAGTAAGAATCTTCAAACCTATGTATTGATATCTCTCTGTAAGTGAGTCAAGGGGGTGTAAAGGGGCATAAACACAGCCGTGAAAAACAGCTAAACCCCATTATAAAAAGAAATTACTTTTCAAAACCCGTGAAACAAAGACAGTGAAAGAGAGAGAAATTCTTACAAAATTCGTTCAGGGGCTGTGATGCAACCTGGATTGACCATATCTAGACCCACAGCTGATTGAGACATAAGGGTGGACACTCTTGGGGCTGAGAGGTTTGGTGAGGTTGCGTGAGCCAACGCAGACCCTTTAAAGTAATACTGCATGGTACCCATCCCATGGGTCCCAAATCTCCAGGTTCAAGGGCATCTTCCTACGTCGAAAACATGCATGAGAAACCCAGAAGATGGTACACCGTGTGATCGGGAAAGGTTTCTAAAACGCACCTCATTTCTCATCTCCTTGTGCTCGGGTTCGCCATTCCAGCCGCTTTACTAGCCATCTCCCTCCTTGGAGAATCAGCACCTTTAACCTCCTGTTCCGTACAGGTTGCAATTTGTCCTGAGGATGAACGGGAAGAGGGGGAACCAATGAGAGACTAGCTCTAGGTGTTGGGACAGGCACAGGTCACTCTATTTTCCCATCAGGAAGAAGAATTAACCACAAGCTCAGCCTGCCCCCCAGAACCAGAAGAGGGCCTGAAGCAATCCTGCACTTTTGCGGCCAGCTCCCAAAAAAGCGACTGGAAAAATGGAGCTCAGGGGCACTGCAATTCACAAACCTGCAGAGTTAGAAATGATAACTCTCGTCCACAAATATATTGAGGGAAGGCAACGAAGAGGCTTTGAAAGCAAGGCAGAATTGCAGGAAACAGATTTCAGGAGGTAGATTCGAATCGCCTTGAAAGCACATGAAAAGCGGCAAAACGTGGACAATGATGCCCTTGGCCAAAAAGGGCGTATGCGTTTTTTCCTGAATATATTCAGGAAAAAACGCATACGTCCTTTTTGGCCAACCAAGCAACCTGGAAAGGCAAATCAGCGCTCCAAAGAAGTCTCGCTTCCCAGCGGGCAAAAGGGCCATGCGGAAAAAAGTGTCCAAACCAGAAATGCAGGACCGGCCATGGAGAAATGGGAGCTTGCTACGCTGATGGGCGGGATGTAAATTGCCAACAGCCACTCTGGAGAAGTGTACGGTGTGTCCTGAAACATCTAAAAAACACAGCTTGGAGAGCATAGGGCACTTCCACTCATGGGCGTATAAATTGGGAAAACTAAAAATCAGCAAGACACAGGCACCCCAAAGTTTAGGGCTGCTCTGTTGACAAGAACCCCCACTTCATTACACCTTAAATATCCTAGGAAGGAGAAAAGTGGATAAAGAAGTTGTGGTCCTCATGTACAATGGAATATCACTCAGCCATGAAATCCACGTCATAAGCCAATAGCACCACGATGAGTGGATTTAGGTAGGACGATTCTAAGTGAAATAAGTCACACAGAAAAAGACACTTATCATAAGATATCACTTATAGAGGGAATGTAAAAACCGCTACACTTGAACTGAATTACAAAACAGAACAGAGTCACACATTCAGAAAACACACTATGGCTGCTTAACGGGAAAGGTGAGGTGGGGTGATGCATAAAACAAGGGTTTCAAATTAGCTCAGATACCGTTCCATAAACCCAATATGTAGTAGACAAGACCTACTCCTTGCTCAGTGAACTGGCCTCAACACCCCCTATTCACCGCACAAGAATATATCTGACTAGTAAGAATCTTCAAACATATGTATTGATATCTCTCTGTAAGTGAGTCAAGGGGGTGTAAAGCGGCATAAACACAGCCGTGAAAAGCAGCTAAACCCCATTATAAACATAAATTACTTTTCAAAACCCGTAAAACAAAGACAGTGAAAGAGAGAGAAATTCTTACAAAATTCGTTCAGGGGCTGTGATGCAACCTGGATTGACCATATCTAGACCCACAGCTGATTGAGACATAAGGGTGGACACTCTTGGGGCTGAGAGGTTTGGTGAGGTTGCGTGAGACAACGCAGACCCTTTAAAATAATACTGCATGGTACCCATCCCATGGGTCCCAAATCTCCAGGTTCAAGGGCATCTTCCTACGTCGAAAACATGCATGAGAAACCCAGAAGATGGTACACCGTGTGATCGGGAAAGGTTTCTAAAACGCACCTCATTTCTCATCTCCTTGTGCTCGGGTTCGCCATTCCAGCCGCTTTACTAGCCATCTCCCTCCTTGGAGAATCAGCACCTTTAACCTCCTGTTCCGTACAGGTTGCAATTTGTCCTGAGGATGAACGGGAAGAGGGGGAACCAATGAGAGACTAGCTCTAGGGGTTGGGACAGGCACAGGTCACTCTATTTTCCCATCAGGAAGAAGAATTAACCACAAGCTCAGCCTGCCCCCCAGAACCAGAAGAGGGCCTGAAGCAATCCTGCACTTTTGCGGCAAGCTCCCAAAAAAGCGACTGGAAAAATGGAGCTCAGGGGCACTGCAATTCACAAACCTGCAGAGTTAGAAATGATAACTCTCGTCCACAAATATATTGAGGGAAGGCAACGAAGAGGCTTTGAAAACAAGGCAGAATTGCAGGAAACAGATTTCAGGAGGTAGATTCGAATCGCCTTGAAAGCACATGAAAAGCGGCAAAACGTGGACAATGATGCCCTTGGCCAAAAAGGGCGTATGCGTTTTTTCCTGAATATATTCAGGAAAAAACGCATACGCCCTTTTTGGCCAACCAAGCAACCTGGAAAGGCAAATCAGCGCTCCAAAGAAGTCTCGCTTCCCAGCGGGCAAAAGGGCCATGCGGAAAAAAGTGTCCAAACCAGAAATGCAGGACCGGCCATGGAGAAATGGGAGCCTTGCTACGCTGATGGGCGGGATGTAAATTGCCAACAGCCACTCTGGAGAAGTGTACGGTGTGTCCTGAAACATCTAAAAAACACAGCTTGGAGAGCATAGGGCACTTCCACTCATGGGCGTATAAATTGGGAAAACTAAAAATCAGCAAGACACAGGCACCCCAAAGTTTAGGGCTGCTCTGTTGACAAGAACCCCCACTTCATTACACCTTAAATATCCTAGGAAAGAGAAAAGTGAATAACGAAGTTGTAGTCCTCATGTACAATGGAATATCACTCAGCCATGAAATCCACGTCATAAGGCTAGTAGCAGCACGATGAGTGGATTTAGGTACGGCGATTCTAAGTGAAATAAGTCACACAGAAAAAGACACTTATCATAAGATATCACTTATAGAGGGAATGTAAAAACCGCTACACTTGAACTGAATTACAAAACAGAACAGAGTCACACGTTCAGAAAACACACTATGGCTGCTGAACGGGAAAGGTGAGGTGGGGAGATGCATAAAACAAGGGTTTCAAATTAGCTCAGATACCATTCCATAAACCCAATATGTAGTAGACAAGACCTACTCCTTGCTCAGTGAACTGGCCTCAACACCCCCTATTCACCGCACAAGAATATATCTGACTAGTAAGAATCTTCAAACCTATGTATTGATATCTCTCTGTAAGTGAGTCAAGGGGGTGTAAAGGGGCATAAACACAGCCGTGAAAAACAGCTAAACCCCATTATAAAAAGAAATTACTTTTCAAAACCCGTGAAACAAAGACAGTGAAAGAGAGAGAAATTCTTACAAAATTCGTTCAGGGGCTGTGATGCAACCTGGATTGACCATATCTAGACCCACAGCTGATTGAGACATAAGGGTGGACACTCTTGGGGCTGAGAGGTTTGGTGAGGTTGCGTGAGCCAACGCAGACCCTTTAAAGTAATACTGCATGGTACCCATCCCATGGGTCCCAAATCTCCAGGTTCAAGGGCATCTTCCTACGTCGAAAACATGCATGAGAAACCCAGAAGATGGTACACCGTGTGATCGGGAAAGGTTTCTAAAACGCACCTCATTTCTCATCTCCTTGTGCTCGGGTTCGCCATTCCAGCCGCTTTACTAGCCATCTCCCTCCTTGGAGAATCAGCACCTTTAACCTCCTGTTCCGTACAGGTTGCAATTTGTCCTGAGGATGAACGGGAAGAGGGGGAACCAATGAGAGACTAGCTCTAGGGGTTGGGACAGGCACAGGTCACTCTATTTTCCCATCAGGAAGAAGAATTAACCACAAGCTCAGCCTGCCCCCCAGAACCAGAAGAGGGCCTGAAGCAATCCTGCACTTTTGCGGCCAGCTCCCAAAAAAGCGACTGGAAAAATGGAGCTCAGGGGCACTGCAATTCACAAACCTGCAGAGTTAGAAATGATAACTCTCGTCCACAAATATATTGAGGGAAGGCAACGAAGAGGCTTTGAAAGCAAGGCAGAATTGCAGGAAACAGATTTCAGGAGGTAGATTCGAATCGCCTTGAAAGCACATGAAAAGCGGCAAAACGTGGACAATGATGCCCTTGGCCAAAAAGGGCGTATGCGTTTTTTCCTGAATATATTCAGGAAAAAACGCATACGCCCTTTTTGGCCAACCAAGCAACCTGGAAAGGCAAATCAGCGCTCCAAAGAAGTCTCGCTTCCCAGCGGGCAAAAGGGCCATGCGGAAAAAAGTGTCCAAACCAGAAATGCAGGACCGGCCATGGAGAAATGGGAGCTTGCTACGCTGATGGGCGGGATGTAAATTGCCAACAGCCACTCTGGAGAAGTGTACGGTGTGTCCTGAAACATCTAAAAAACACAGCTTGGAGAGCATAGGGCACTTCAACTCATGGGCGTATAAATTGGGAAAACTAAAAATCAGCAAGACACAGGCACCCCAAAGTTTAGGGCTGCTCTGTTGACAAGAACCCCCACTTCATTACACCTTAAATATCCTAGGAAGGAGAAAAGTGGATAAAGAAGTTGTGGTCCTCATGTACAATGGAATATCACTCAGCCATGAAATCCACGTCATAAGCCAATAGCACCACGATGAGTGGATTTAGGTAGGACGATTCTAAGTGAAATAAGTCACACAGAAAAAGACACTTATCATAAGATATCACTTATAGAGGGAATGTAAAAACCGCTACACTTGAACTGAATTACAAAACAGAACAGAGTCACACGTTCAGAAAACACACTATGGCTGCTTAACGGGAAAGGTGAGGTGGGGTGATGCATAAAACAAGGGTTTCAAATTAGCTCAGATACCGTTCCATAAACCCAATATGTAGTAGACAAGACCTACTCCTTGCTCAGTGAACTGGCCTCAACACCCCCTATTCACCGCACAAGAATATATCTGACTAGTAAGAATCTTCAAACATATGTATTGATATCTCTCTGTAAGTGAGTCAAGGGGGTGTAAAGCGGCATAAACACAGCCGTGAAAAGCAGCTAAACCCCATTATAAACATAAATTACTTTTCAAAACCCGTAAAACAAAGACAGTGAAAGAGAGAGAAATTCTTACAAAATTCGTTCAGGGGCTGTGATGCAACCTGGATTGACCATATCTAGACCCACAGCTGATTGAGACATAAGGGTGGACACTCTTGGGGCTGAGAGGTTTGGTGAGGTTGCGTGAGACAACGCAGACCCTTTAAAATAATACTGCATGGTACCCATCCCATGGGTCCCAAATCTCCAGGTTCAAGGGCATCTTCCTACGTCGAAAACATGCATGAGAAACCCAGAAGATGGTACACCGTGTGATCGGGAAAGGTTTCTAAAACGCACCTCATTTCTCATCTCCTTGTGCTCGGGTTCGCCATTCCAGCCGCTTTACTAGCCATCTCCCTCCTTGGAGAATCAGCACCTTTAACCTCCTGTTCCGTACAGGTTGCAATTTGTCCTGAGGATGAACGGGAAGAGGGGGAACCAATGAGAGACTAGCTCTAGGGGTTGGGACAGGCACAGGTCACTCTATTTTCCCATCAGGAAGAAGAATTAACCACAAGCTCAGCCTGCCCCCCAGAACCAGAAGAGGGCCTGAAGCAATCCTGCACTTTTGCGGCCAGCTCCCAAAAAAGCGACTGGAAAAATGGAGCTCAGGGGCACTGCAATTCACAAACCTGCAGAGTTAGAAATGATAACTCTCGTCCACAAATATATTGAGGGAAGGCAACGAAGAGGCTTTGAAAGCAAGGCAGAATTGCAGGAAACAGATTTCAGGAGGTAGATTCGAATCGCCTTGAAAGCACATGAAAAGCGGCAAAACGTGGACAATGATGCCCTTGGCCAAAAAGGGCGTATGCGTTTTTTCCTGAATATATTCAGGAAAAAACGCATACGCCCTTTTTGGCCAACCAAGCAACCTGGAAAGGCAAATCAGCGCTCCAAAGAAGTCTCGCTTCCCAGCGGGCAAAAGGGCCATGCGGAAAAAAGTGTCCAAACCAGAAATGCAGGACCGGCCATGGAGAAATGGGAGCCTTGCTACGCTGATGGGCGGGATGTAAATTGCCAACAGCCACTCTGGAGAAGTGTACGGTGTGTCCTGAAACATCTAAAAAACACAGCTTGGAGAGCATAGGGCACTTCCACTCATGGGCGTATAAATTGGGAAAACTAAAAATCAGCAAGACACAGGCACCCCAAAGTTTAGGGCTGCTCTGTTGACAAGAACCCCCACTTCATTACACCTTAAATATCCTAGGAAAGAGAAAAGTGGATAACGAAGTTGTAGTCCTCATGTACAATGGAATATCACTCAGCCATGAAATCCACGTCATAAGGCTAGTAGCAGCACGATGAGTGGATTTAGGTACGGCGATTCTAAGTGAAATAAGTCACACAGAAAAAGACACTTATCATAAGATATCACTTATAGAGGGAATGTAAAAACCGCTACACTTGAACTGAATTACAAAACAGAACAGAGTCACACGTTCAGAAAACACACTATGGCTGCTGAACGGGAAAGGTGAGGTGGGGAGATGCATAAAACAAGGGTTTCAAATTAGCTCAGATACCATTCCATAAACCCAATATGTAGTAGACAAGACCTACTCCTTGCTCAGTGAACTGGCCTCAACACCCCCTATTCACCGCACAAGAATATATCTGACTAGTAAGAATCTTCAAACCTATGTATTGATATCTCTCTGTAAGTGAGTCAAGGGGGTGTAAAGGGGCATAAACACAGCCGTGAAAAACAGCTAAACCCCATTATAAAAAGAAATTACTTTTCAAAACCCGTGAAACAAAGACAGTGAAAGAGAGAGAAATTCTTACAAAATTCGTTCAGGGGCTGTGATGCAACCTGGATTGACCATATCTAGACCCACAGCTGATTGAGACATAAGGGTGGACACTCTTGGGGCTGAGAGGTTTGGTGAGGTTGCGTGAGCCAACGCAGACCCTTTAAAGTAATACTGCATGGTACCCATCCCATGGGTCCCAAATCTCCAGGTTCAAGGGCATCTTCCTACGTCGAAAACATGCATGAGAAACCCAGAAGATGGTACACCGTGTGATCGGGAAAGGTTTCTAAAACGCACCTCATTTCTCATCTCCTTGTGCTCGGGTTCGCCATTCCAGCCGCTTTACTAGCCATCTCCCTCCTTGGAGAATCAGCACCTTTAACCTCCTGTTCCGTACAGGTTGCAATTTGTCCTGAGGATGAACGGGAAGAGGGGGAACCAATGAGAGACTAGCTCTAGGGGTTGGGACAGGCACAGGTCACTCTATTTTCCCATCAGGAAGAAGAATTAACCACAAGCTCAGCCTGCCCCCCAGAACCAGAAGAGGGCCTGAAGCAATCCTGCACTTTTGCGGCCAGCTCCCAAAAAAGCGACTGGAAAAATGGAGCT
The DNA here is from genome assembly GCF_949987535.1 of Balaenoptera acutorostrata. Lineage (NCBI taxonomy): Eukaryota > Metazoa > Chordata > Mammalia > Artiodactyla > Balaenopteridae > Balaenoptera > Balaenoptera acutorostrata. Next base: position 1,366,670 of record NW_026646029.1, on the reverse strand, counting down.
CAGGGGCACTGCAATTCACAAACCTGCAGAGTTAGAAATGATAACTCTCGTCCACAAATATATTGAGGGAAGGCAACGAAGAGGCTTTGAAAGCAAGGCAGAATTGCAGGAAACAGATTTCAGGAGGTAGATTCGAATCGCCTTGAAAGCACATGAAAAGCGGCAAAACGTGGACAATGATGCCCTTGGCCAAAAAGGGCGTATGCGTTTTTTCCTGAATATATTCAGGAAAAAACGCATACGCCCTTTTTGGCCAACCAAGCAACCTGGAAAGGCAAATCAGCGCTCCAAAGAAGTCTCGCTTCCCAGCGGGCAAAAGGGCCATGCGGAAAAAAGTGTCCAAACCAGAAATGCAGGACCGGCCATGGAGAAATGGGAGCCTTGCTACGCTGATGGGCGGGATGTAAATTGCCAACAGCCACTCTGGAGAAGTGTACGGTGTGTCCTGAAACATTTAAAAAACACAGCTTGGAGAGCATAGGGCACTTCCACTCATGGGCGTATAAATTGGGAAAACTAAAAATCAGCAAGACACAGGCACCCCAAAGTTTAGGGCTGCTCTGTTGACAAGAACCCCCACTTCATTACACCTTAAATATCCTAGGAAAGAGAAAAGTGGATAACGAAGTTGTGGTCCTCATGTACAATGGAATATCACTCAGCCATGAACTCCACGTCATAAGGCTAGTAGCAGCACGATGAGTGGATTTAGGTACGACGATTCTAAGTGAAATAAGTCACACAGAAAAAGACACTTATCATAAGATATCACTTATAGAGGGAATGTAAAAACCGCTACACTTGAACTGAATTACAAAACAGAACAGAGTCACACGTTCAGAAAACACACTATGGCTGCTGAACGGGAAAGGTGAGGTGGGGAGATGCATAAAACAAGGGTTTCAAATTAGCTCAGATACCGTTCCATAAACCCAATATGTAGTAGACAAGACCTACTCCTTGCTCAGTGAACTGGCCTCAACACCCCCTATTCACCGCACAAGAATATATCTGACTAGTAAGAATCTTCAAACCTATGTATTGATATCTCTCTGTAAGTGAGTCAAGGGGGTGTAAAGGGGCATAAACACAGCCGTGAAAAACAGCTAAACCCCATTATAAAAAGAAATTACTTTTCAAAACCCGTGAAACAAAGACAGTGAAAGAGAGAGAAATTCTTACAAAATTCGTTCAGGGGCTGTGATGCAACCTGGATTGACCATATCTAGACCCACAGCTGATTGAGACATAAGGGTGGACACTCTTGGGGCTGAGAGGTTTGGTGAGGTTGCGTGAGCCAACGCAGACCCTTTAAAGTAATACTGCATGGTACCCATCCCATGGGTCCCAAATCTCCAGGTTCAAGGGCATCTTCCTACGTCGAAAACATGCATGAGAAACCCAGAAGATGGTACACCGTGTGATCGGGAAAGGTTTCTAAAACGCACCTCATTTCTCATCTCCTTGTGCTCGGGTTCGCCATTCCAGCCGCTTTACTAGCCATCTCCCTCCTTGGAGAATCAGCACCTTTAACCTCCTGTTCCGTACAGGTTGCACTTTGTCCTGAGGATGAACGGGAAGAGGGGGAACCAATGAGAGACTAGCTCTAGGGGTTGGGACAGGCACAGGTCACTCTATTTTCCCATCAGGAAGAAGAATTAACCACAAGCTCAGCCTGCCCCCCAGAACCAGAAGAGGGCCTGAAGCAATCCTGCACTTTTGCGGCCAGCTCCCAAAAAAGCGACTGGAAAAATGGAGCTCAGGGGCACTGCAATTCACAAACCTGCAGAGTTAGAAATGATAACTCTCGTCCACAAATATATTGAGGGAAGGCAACGAAGAGGCTTTGAAAGCAAGGCAGAATTGCAGGAAACAGATTTCAGGAGGTAGATTCAAATCGCCTTGAAAGCACATGAAAAGCGGCAAAACGTGGACAATGATGCCCTTGGCCAAAAAGGGCGTATGCGTTTTTTCCTGAATATATTCAGGAAAAAACGCATACGCCCTTTTTGGCCAACCAAGCAACCTGGAAAGGCAAATCAGCGCTCCAAAGAAGTCTCGCTGCCCAGCGGGCAAAACGGCCATGCGGAAAAAAGTGTCCAAACCAGAAATGCAGGACCGGCCATGGAGAAATGGGAGCCTTGCTACGCTGATGGGCGGGATGTAAATTTCCAACAGCCACTCTGGAGAAGTGTACGGTGTGTCCTGAAACATTTAAAAAACACAGCTTGGAGAGCATAGGGCACTTCCACTCATGGGCGTATAAATTGGGAAAACTAAAAATCAGCAAGACACAGGCACCCCAAAGTTTAGGGCTGCTCTGTTGACAAGAACCCCCACTTCATTACACCTTAAATATCCTAGGAAAGAGAAAAGTGGATAACGAAGTTGTGGTCCTCATGTACAATGGAATATCACTCAGCCATGAACTCCACGTCATAAGGCTAGTAGCAGCACGATGAGTGGATTTAGGTACGACGATTCTAAGTGAAATAAGTCACACAGAAAAAGACACTTATCATAAGATATCACTTATAGAGGGAATGTAAAAACCGCTACACTTGAACTGAATTACAAAACAGAACAGAGTCACACGTTCAGAAAACACACTATGGCTGCTGAACGGGAAAGGTGAGGTGGGGAGATGCATAAAACAAGGGTTTCAAATTAGCTCAGATACCGTTCCATAAACCCAATATGTAGTAGACAAGACCTACTCCTTGCTCAGTGAACTGGACTCAACACCCCCTATTCACCGCACAAGAATATATCTGACTAGTAAGAATCTTCAAACCTATGTATTGATATCTCTCTGTAAGTGAGTCAAGGGGGTGTAAAGGGGCATAAACACAGCCGTGAAAAACAGCTAAACCCCATTATAAAAAGAAATTACTTTTCAAAACCCGTGAAACAAAGACAGTGAAAGAGAGAGAAATTCTTACAAAATTCGTTCAGGGGCTGTGATGCAACCTGGATTGACCATATCTAGACCCACAGCTGATTGAGACATAAGGGTGGACACTCTTGGGGCTGAGAGGTTTGGTGAGGTTGCGTGAGCCAACGCAGACCCTTTAAAGTAATACTGCATGGTACCCATCCCATGGGTCCCAAATCTCCAGGTTCAAGGGCATCTTCCTACGTCGAAAACATGCATGAGAAACCCAGAAGATGGTACACCGTGTGATCGGGAAAGGTTTCTAAAACGCACCTCATTTCTCATCTCCTTGTGCTCGGGTTCGCCATTCCAGCCGCTTTACTAGCCATCTCCCTCCTTGGAGAATCAGCACCTTTAACCTCCTGTTCCGTACAGGTTGCAATTTGTCCTGAGGATGAACGGGAAGAGGGGGAACCAATGAGAGACTAGCTCTAGGGGTTGGGACAGGCACAGGTCACTCTATTTTCCCATCAGGAAGAAGAATTAACCACAAGCTCAGCCTGCCCCCCAGAACCAGAAGAGGGCCTGAAGCAATCCTGCACTTTTGCGGCCAGCTCCCAAAAAAGCGACTGGAAAAATGGAGCTCAGGGGCACTGCAATTCACAAACCTGCAGAGTTAGAAATGATAACTCTCGTCCACAAATATATTGAGGGAAGGCAACGAAGAGGCTTTGAAAGCAAGGCAGAATTGCAGGAAACAGATTTCAGGAGGTAGATTCGAATCGCCTTGAAAGCACATGAAAAGCGGCAAAACGTGGACAATGATGCCCTTGGCCAAAAAGGGCGTATGCGTTTTTTCCTGAATATATTCAGGAAAAAACGCATACGCCCTTTTGGCCAACCAAGCAACCTGGAAAGGCAAATCAGCGCTTCAAAGAAGTCTCGCTTCCCAGCGGGCAAAAGGGCCATGCGGAAAAAAGTGTCCAAACCAGAAATGCAGGACCGGCCATGGAGAAATGGGAGCCTTGCTACGCTGATGGGCGGGATGTAAATTGCCAACAGCCACTCTGGAGAAGTGTACGGTGTGTCCTGAAACATTTAAAAAACACAGCTTGGAGAGCATAGGGCACTTCCACTCATGGGCGTATAAATTGGGAAAACTAAAAATCAGCAAGACACAGGCACCCCAAAGTTTAGGGCTGCTCTGTTGACAAGAACCCCCACTTCATTACACCTTAAATATCCTAGGAAAGAGAAAAGTGGATAACGAAGTTGTGGTCCTCATGTACAATGGAATATCACTCAGCCATGAACTCCACGTCATAAGGCTAGTAGCAGCACGATGAGTGGATTTAGGTACGACGATTCTAAGTGAAATAAGTCACACAGAAAAAGACACTTATCATAAGATATCACTTATAGAGGGAATGTAAAAACCGCTACACTTGAACTGAATTACAAAACAGAACAGAGTCACACGTTCAGAAAACACACTATGGCGGCTGAACGGGAAAGGTGAGGTGGGGAGATGCATAAAACAAGGGTTTCAAATTAGCTCAGATACCGTTCCATAAACCCAATATGTAATAGACAAGACCTACTCCTTGCTCAGTGAACTGGACTCAACATCCCCTATTCACCACACAAGAATATATCTGACTAGTAAGAATCTTCAAACCTATGTATTGATATCTCTCTGTAAGTGAGTCAAGGGGGTGTAAAGGGGCATAAACACAGCCGTGAAAAGCAGCTAAACCCCATTATAAAAAGAAATTACTTTTCAAAACCCGTGAAACAAAGACAGTGAAAGAGAGAGAAATTCTTACAAAATTCGTTCAGGGGCTGTGATGCAACCTGGATTGACCATATCTAGACCCACAGCTGATTGAGACATAAGGGTGGACACTCTTGGGGCTGAGAGGTTTGGTGAGGTTGCGTGAGCCAACGCAGACCCTTTAAAGTAATACTGCATGGTACCCATCCCATGGGTCCCAAATCTCCAGGTTCAAGGGCATCTTCCTACGTCGAAAACATGCATGAGAAACCCAGAAGATGGTACACCGTGTGATCGGGAAAGGTTTCTAAAACGCACCTCATTTCTCATCTCCTTGTGCTCGGGTTCGCCATTCCAGCCGCTTTACTAGCCATCTCCCTCCTTGGAGAATCAGCACCTTTAACCTCCTGTTCCGTACAGGTTGCAATTTGTCCTGAGGATGAACGGGAAGAGGGGGAACCAATGAGAGACTAGCTCTAGGGGTTGGGACAGGCACAGGTCACTCTATTTTCCCATCAGGAAGAAGAATTAACCACAAGCTCAGCCTGCCCCCCAGAACCAGAAGAGGGCCTGAAGCAATCCTGCACTTTTGCGGCCAGCTCCCAAAAAAGCGACTGGAAAAATGGAGCTCAGGGGCACTGCAATTCACAAACCTGCAGAGTTAGAAATGATAACTCTCGTCCACAAATATATTGAGGGAAGGCAACGAAGAGGCTTTGAAAGCAAGGCAGAATTGCAGGAAACAGATTTCAGGAGGTAGATTCGAATCGCCTTGAAAGCACATGAAAAGCGGCAAAACGTGGACAATGATGCCCTTGGCCAAAAAGGGCGTATGCGTTTTTTCCTGAATATATTCAGGAAAAAACGCATACGCCCTTTTGGCCAACCAAGCAACCTGGAAAGGCAAATCAGCGCTCCAAAGAAGTCTCGCTTCCCAGCGGGCAAAAGGGCCATGCGGAAAAAAGTGTCCAAACCAGAAATGCAGGACCGGCCATGGAGAAATGGGAGCCTTGCTACGCTGATGGGCGGGATGTAAATTGCCAACAGCCACTCTGGAGAAGTGTACGGTGTGTCCTGAAACATCTAAAAAACACAGCTTGGAGAGCATAGGGCACTTCCACTCATGGGCGTATAAAGTGGGAAAACTAAAAATCAGCAAGACACAGGCACCCCAAAGTTTAGGGCTGCTCTGTTGACAAGAACCCCCACTTCATTACACCTTAAATATGCTAGGAAAGAGAAAAGTGGATAACGAAGTTGTGGTCCTCATGTACAATGGAATATCACTCAGCCATGAAATCCACGTCATAAGGCTAGTAGCAGCACGATGAGTGGATTTAGGTACGACGATTCTAAGTGAAATAAGTCACACAGAAAAAGACACTTATCATAAGATATCACTTATAGAGGGAATGTAAAAACCGCTACACTTGAACTGAATTACAAAACAGAACAGAGTCACACGTTCAGAAAACACACTATGGCGGCTGAACGGGAAAGGTGAGGTGGGGAGATGCATAAAACAAGGGTTTCAAATGAGCTCAGATACCGTTCCATAAACCCAATATGTAGTAGACAAGACCTACTCCTTGCTCAGTGAACTGGCCTCAACACCCCCTATTCACCGCACAAGAATATATCTGACTAGTAAGAATCTTCAAACCTATGTATTGATATCTCTCTGTAAGTGAGTCAAGGGGGTGTAAAGGGGCATAAACACAGCCGTGAAAAACAGCTAAACCCCATTATAAAAAGAAATTACTTTTCAAAACCCGTGAAACAAAGACAGTGAAAGAGAGAGAAATTCTTACAAAATTCGTTCAGGGGCTGTGATGCAACCTGGATTGACCATATCTAGACCCACAGCTGATTGAGACATAAGGGTGGACACTCTTGGGGCTGAGAGGTTTGGTGAGGTTGCGTGAGCCAACGCAGACCCTTTAAAGTAATACTGCATGGTACCCATCCCATGGGTCCCAAATCTCCAGGTTCAAGGGCATCTTCCTACGTCGAAAACATGCATGAGAAACCCAGAAGATGGTACACCGTGTGATCGGGAAAGGTTTCTAAAACGCACCTCATTTCTCATCTCCTTGTGCTCGGGTTCGCCATTCCAGCCGCTTTACTAGGCATCTCCCTCCTTGGAGAATCAGCACCTTTAACCTCCTGTTCCGTACAGGTTGCAATTTGTCCTGAGGATGAACGGGAAGAGGGGGAACCAATGAGAGACTAGCTCTAGGGGTTGGGACAGGCACAGGTCACTCTATTTTCCCATCAGGAAGAAGAATTAACCACAAGCTCAGCCTGCCCCCCAGAACCAGAAGAGGGCCTGAAGCAATCCTGCACTTTTGCGGCCAGCTCCCAAAAAAGCGACTGGAAAAATGGAGCTCAGGGGCACTGCAATTCACAAACCTGCAGAGTTAGAAATGATAACTCTCGTCCACAAATATATTGAGGGAAGGCAACGAAGAGGCTTTGAAAGCAAGGCAGAATTGCAGGAAACAGATTTCAGGAGGTAGATTCGAATCGCCTTGAAAGCACATGAAAAGCGGCAAAACGTGGACAATGATGCCCTTGGCCAAAAAGGGCGTATGCGTTTTTTCCTGAATATATTCAGGAAAAAACGCATACGCCCTTTTGGCCAACCAAGCAACCTGGAAAGGCAAATCAGCGCTCCAAAGAAGTCTCGCTTCCCAGCGGGCAAAAAGGCCATGCGGAAAAAAGTGTCCAAACCAGAAATGCAGGATCGGCCATGGAGAAATGGGAGCCTTGCTACGCTGATGGGCGGGATGTAAATTGCCAACAGCCACTCTGGAGAAGTGTACGGTGTGTCCTGAAACATCTAAAAAACACAGCTTGGAGAGCATAGGGCACTTCCACTCATGGGCGTATAAATTGGGAAAACTAAAAATCAGCAAGACACAGGCACCCCAAAGTTTAGGGCTGCTCTGTTGACAAGAATCCCCACTTCATTACACCTTAAATATCCTAGGAAAGAGAAAAGTGGATAACGAAGTTGTGGTCCTCATGTACAATGGAATATCACTCAGCCATGAACTCCACGTCATAAGGCTAGTAGCAGCACGATGAGTGGATTTAGGTACGACGATTCTAAGTGAAATAAGTCACACAGAAAAAGACACTTATCATAAGATATCACTTATAGAGGGAATGTAAAAACCGCTACACTTGAACTGAATTACAAAACAGAACAGAGTCACACGTTTAGAAAACACACTATAGCTGCTGAACGGGAAAGGTGAGGTGGGGAGATGCATAAAACAAGGGTTTCAAATTAGCTCAGATACCGTTCCATAAACCCAATATGTAGTAGACAAGACCTACTCCTTGCTCAGTGAACTGGCCTCAACACCCCCTATTCACCGCACAAGAATATATCTGACTAGTAAGAATCTTCAAACCTATGTATTGATATCTCTCTGTAAGTGAGTCAAGGGGGTGTAAAGGGGCATAAACACAGCCGTGAAAAACAGCTAAACCCCATTATAAAAAGAAATTACTTTTCAAAACCCGTGAAACAAAGACAGTGAAAGAGAGAGAAATTCTTACAAAATTCGTTCAGGGGCTGTGATGCAACCTGGATTGACCATATCTAGACCCACAGCTGATTGAGACATAAGGGTGGACACTCTTGGGGCTGAGAGGTTTGGTGAGGTTGCGTGAGCCAACGCAGACCCTTTAAAGTAATACTGCATGGTACCCATCCCATGGGTCCCAAATCTCCAGGTTCAAGGGCATCTTCCTACGTCGAAAACATGCATGAGAAACCCAGAAGATGGTACACCGTGTGATCGGGAAAGGTTTCTAAAACGCACCTCATTTCTCATCTCCTTGTGCTCGGGTTCGCCATTCCAGCCGCTTTACTAGCCATCTCCCTCCTTGGAGAATCAGCACCTTTAACCTCCTGTTCCGTACAGGTTGCAATTTGTCCTGAGGATGAACGGGAAGAGGGGGAACCAATGAGAGACTAGCTCTAGGGGTTGGGACAGGCACAGGTCACTCTATTTTCCCATCAGGAAGAAGAATTAACCACAAGCTCAGCCTGCCCCCCAGAACCAGAAGAGGGCCTGAAGCAATCCTGCACTTTTGCGGCCAGCTCCCAAAAAAGCGACTGGAAAAATGGAGCTCAGGGGCACTGCAATTCACAAACCTGCAGAGTTAGAAATGATAACTCTCGTCCACAAATATATTGAGGGAAGGCAACGAAGAGGCTTTGAAAGCAAGGCAGAATTGCAGGAAACAGATTTCAGGAGGTAGATTCAAATCGCCTTGAAAGCACATGAAAAGCGGCAAAACGTGGACAATGATGCCCTTGGCCAAAAAGGGCGTATGCGTTTTTTCCTGAATATATTCAGGAAAAAACGCATACGCCCTTTTTGGCCAACCAAGCAACCTGGAAAGGCAAATCAGCGCTCCAAAGAAGTCTCGCTGCCCAGCGGGCAAAACGGCCATGCGGAAAAAAGTGTCCAAACCAGAAATGCAGGACCGGCCATGGAGAAATGGGAGCCTTGCTACGCTGATGGGCGGGATGTAAATTTCCAACAGCCACTCTGGAGAAGTGTACGGTGTGTCCTGAAACATTTAAAAAACACAGCTTGGAGAGCATAGGGCACTTCCACTCATGGGCGTATAAATTGGGAAAACTAAAAATCAGCAAGACACAGGCACCCCAAAGTTTAGGGCTGCTCTGTTGACAAGAACCCCCACTTCATTACACCTTAAATATCCTAGGAAAGAGAAAAGTGGATAACGAAGTTGTGGTCCTCATGTACAATGGAATATCACTCAGCCATGAACTCCACGTCATAAGGCTAGTAGCAGCACGATGAGTGGATTTAGGTACGACGATTCTAAGTGAAATAAGTCACACAGAAAAAGACACTTATCATAAGATATCACTTATAGAGGGAATGTAAAAACCGCTACACTTGAACTGAATTACAAAACAGAACAGAGTCACACGTTCAGAAAACACACTATGGCGGCTGAACGGGAAAGGTGAGGTGGGGAGATGCATAAAACAAGGGTTTCAAATTAGCTCAGATACCGTTCCATAAACCCAATATGTAGTAGACAAGACCTACTCCTTGCTCAGTGAACTGGCCTCAACACCCCCTATTCACCGCACAAGAATATATCTGACTAGTAAGAATCTTCAAACCTATGTATTGATATCTCTCTGTAAGTGAGTCAAGGGGGTGTAAAGGGGCATAAACACAGCCGTGAAAAACAGCTAAACCCCATTATAAAAAGAAATTACTTTTCAAAACCCGTGAAACAAAGACAGTGAAAGAGAGAGAAATTCTTACAAAATTCGTTCAGGGGCTGTGATGCAACCTGGATTGACCATATCTAGACCCACAGCTGATTGAGACATAAGGGTGGACACTCTTGGGGCTGAGAGGTTTGGTGAGGTTGCGTGAGCCAACGCAGACCCTTTAAAGTAATACTGCATGGTACCCATCCCATGGGTCCCAAATCTCCAGGTTCAAGGGCATCTTCCTACGTCGAAAACATGCATGAGAAACCCAGAAGATGGTACACCGTGTGATCGGGAAAGGTTTCTAAAACGCACCTCATTTCTCATCTCCTTGTGCTCGGGTTCGCCATTCCAGCCGCTTTACTAGCCATCTCCCTCCTTGGAGAATCAGCACCTTTAACCTCCTGTTCCGTACAGGTTGCAATTTGTCCTGAGGATGAACGGGAAGAGGGGGAACCAATGAGAGACTAGCTCTAGGGGTTGGGACAGGCACAGGTCACTCTATTTTCCCATCAGGAAGAAGAATTAACCACAAGCTCAGCCTGCCCCCCAGAACCAGAAGAGGGCCTGAAGCAATCCTGCACTTTTGCGGCCAGCTCCCAAAAAAGCGACTGGAAAAATGGAGCTCAGGGGCACTGCAATTCACAAACCTGCAGAGTTAGAAATGATAACTCTCGTCCACAAATATATTGAGGGAAGGCAACGAAGAGGCTTTGAAAGCAAGGCAGAATTGCAGGAAACAGATTTCAGGAGGTAGATTCGAATCGCCTTGAAAGCACATGAAAAGCGGCAAAACGTGGACAATGATGCCCTTGGCCAAAAAGGGCGTATGCGTTTTTTCCTGAATATATTCAGGAAAAAACGCATACGCCCTTTTTGGCCAACCAAGCAACCTGGAAAGGCAAATCAGCGCTCCAAAGAAGTCTCGCTTCCCAGCGGGCAAAAGGGCCATGCGGAAAAAAGTGTCCAAACCAGAAATGCAGGACCGGCCATGGAGAAATGGGAGCCTTGCTACGCTGATGGGCGGGATGTAAATTGCCAACAGCCACTCTGGAGAAGTGTACGGTGTGTCCTGAAACATTTAAAAAACACAGCTTGGAGAGCATAGGGCACTTCCACTCATGGGCGTATAAATTGGGAAAACTAAAAATCAGCAAGACACAGGCACCCCAAAGTTTAGGGCTGCTCTGTTGACAAGAACCCCCACTTCATTACACCTTAAATATCCTAGGAAAGAGAAAAGTGGATAACGAAGTTGTGGTCCTCATGTACAATGGAATATCACTCAGCCATGAACTCCACGTCATAAGGCTAGTAGCAGCACGATGAGTGGATTTAGGTACGACGATTCTAAGTGAAATAAGTCACACAGAAAAAGACACTTATCATAAGATATCACTTATAGAGGGAATGTAAAAACCGCTACACTTGAACTGAATTACAAAACAGAACAGAGTCACACGTTCAGAAAACACACTATGGCTGCTGAACGGGAAAGGTGAGGTGGGGAGATGCATAAAACAAGGGTTTCAAATTAGCTCAGATACCGTTCCATAAACCCAATATGTAGTAGACAAGACCTACTCCTTGCTCAGTGAACTGGCCTCAACACCCCCTATTCACCGCACAAGAATATATCTGACTAGTAAGAATCTTCAAACCTATGTATTGATATCTCTCTGTAAGTGAGTCAAGGGGGTGTAAAGGGGCATAAACACAGCCGTGAAAAACAGCTAAACCCCATTATAAAAAGAAATTACTTTTCAAAACCCGTGAAACAAAGACAGTGAAAGAGAGAGAAATTCTTACAAAATTCGTTCAGGGGCTGTGATGCAACCTGGATTGACCATATCTAGACCCACAGCTGATTGAGACATAAGGGTGGACACTCTTGGGGCTGAGAGGTTTGGTGAGGTTGCGTGAGCCAACGCAGACCCTTTAAAGTAATACTGCATGGTACCCATCCCATGGGTCCCAAATCTCCAGGTTCAAGGGCATCTTCCTACGTCGAAAACATGCATGAGAAACCCAGAAGATGGTACACCGTGTGATCGGGAAAGGTTTCTAAAACGCACCTCATTTCTCATCTCCTTGTGCTCGGGTTCGCCATTCCAGCCGCTTTACTAGCCATCTCCCTCCTTGGAGAATCAGCACCTTTAACCTCCTGTTCCGTACAGGTTGCAATTTGTCCTGAGGATGAACGGGAAGAGGGGGAACCAATGAGAGACTAGCTCTAGGGGTTGGGACAGGCACAGGTCACTCTATTTTCCCATCAGGAAGAAGAATTAACCACAAGCTCAGCCTGCCCCCCAGAACCAGAAGAGGGCCTGAAGCAATCCTGCACTTTTGCGGCCAGCTCCCAAAAAAGCGACTGGAAAAATGGAGCTCAGGGGCACTGCAATTCACAAACCTGCAGAGTTAGAAATGATAACTCTCGTCCACAAATATATTGAGGGAAGGCAACGAAGAGGCTTTGAAAGCAAGGCAGAATTGCAGGAAACAGATTTCAGGAGGTAGATTCGAATCGCCTTGAAAGCACATGAAAAGCGGCAAAACGTGGACAATGATGCCCTTGGCCAAAAAGGGCGTATGCGTTTTTTCCTGAATATATTCAGGAAAAAACGCATACGCCCTTTTTGGCCAACCAAGCAACCTGGAAAGGCAAATCAGCGCTCCAAAGAAGTCTCGCTTCCCAGCGGGCAAAAGGGCCATGCGGAAAAAAGTGTCCAAACCAGAAATGCAGGACCGGCCATGGAGAAATGGGAGCCTTGCTACGCTGATGGGCGGGATGTAAATTGCCAACAGCCACTCTGGAGAAGTGTACGGTGTGTCCTGAAACATTTAAAAAACACAGCTTGGAGAGCATAGGGCACTTCCACTCATGGGCGTATAAATTGGGAAAACTAAAAATCAGCAAGACACAGGCACCCCAAAGTTTAGGGCTGCTCTGTTGACAAGAACCCCCACTTCATTACACCTTAAATATCCTAGGAAAGAGAAAAGTGGATAACGAAGTTGTGGTCCTCATGTACAATGGAATATCACTCAGCCATGAACTCCACGTCATAAGGCTAGTAGCAGCACGATGAGTGGATTTAGGTACGACGATTCTAAGTGAAATAAGTCACACAGAAAAAGACACTTATCATAAGATATCACTTATAGAGGGAATGTAAAAACCGCTACACTTGAACTGAATTACAAAACAGAACAGAGTCACACGTTCAGAAAACACACTATGGCTGCTGAACGGGAAAGGTGAGGTGGGGAGATGCATAAAACAAGGGTTTCAAATTAGCTCAGATACCGTTCCATAAACCCAATATGTAGTAGACAAGACCTACTCCTTGCTCAGTGAACTGGCCTCAACACCCCCTATTCACCGCACAAGAATATATCTGACTAGTAAGAATCTTCAAACCTATGTATTGATATCTCTCTGTAAGTGAGTCAAGGGGGTGTAAAGGGGCATAAACACAGCCGTGAAAAACAGCTAAACCCCATTATAAAAAGAAATTACTTTTCAAAACCCGTGAAACAAAGACAGTGAAAGAGAGAGAAATTCTTACAAAATTCGTTCAGGGGCTGTGATGCAACCTGGATTGACCATATCTAGACCCACAGCTGATTGAGACATAAGGGTGGACACTCTTGGGGCTGAGAGGTTTGGTGAGGTTGCGTGAGCCAACGCAGACCCTTTAAAGTAATACTGCATGGTACCCATCCCATGGGTCCCAAATCTCCAGGTTCAAGGGCATCTTCCTACGTCGAAAACATGCATGAGAAACCCAGAAGATGGTACACCGTGTGATCGGGAAAGGTTTCTAAAACGCACCTCATTTCTCATCTCCTTGTGCTCGGGTTCGCCATTCCAGCCGCTTTACTAGCCATCTCCCTCCTTGGAGAATCAGCACCTTTAACCTCCTGTTCCGTACAGGTTGCACTTTGTCCTGAGGATGAACGGGAAGAGGGGGAACCAATGAGAGACTAGCTCTAGGGGTTGGGACAGGCACAGGTCACTCTATTTTCCCATCAGGAAGAAGAATTAACCACAAGCTCAGCCTGCCCCCCAGAACCAGAAGAGGGCCTGAAGCAATCCTGCACTTTTGCGGCCAGCTCCCAAAAAAGCGACTGGAAAAATGGAGCTCAGGGGCACTGCAATTCACAAACCTGCAGAGTTAGAAATGATAACTCTCGTCCACAAATATATTGAGGGAAGGCAACGAAGAGGCTTTGAAAGCAAGGCAGAATTGCAGGAAACAGATTTCAGGAGGTAGATTCAAATCGCCTTGAAAGCACATGAAAAGCGGCAAAACGTGGACAATGATGCCCTTGGCCAAAAAGGGCGTATGCGTTTTTTCCTGAATATATTCAGGAAAAAACGCATACGCCCTTTTTGGCCAACCAAGCAACCTGGAAAGGCAAATCAGCGCTCCAAAGAAGTCTCGCTGCCCAGCGGGCAAAACGGCCATGCGGAAAAAAGTGTCCAAACCAGAAATGCAGGACCGGCCATGGAGAAATGGGAGCCTTGCTACGCTGATGGGCGGGATGTAAATTTCCAACAGCCACTCTGGAGAAGTGTACGGTGTGTCCTGAAACATTTAAAAAACACAGCTTGGAGAGCATAGGGCACTTCCACTCATGGGCGTATAAATTGGGAAAACTAAAAATCAGCAAGACACAGGCACCCCAAAGTTTAGGGCTGCTCTGTTGACAAGAACCCCCACTTCATTACACCTTAAATATCCTAGGAAAGAGAAAAGTGGATAACGAAGTTGTGGTCCTCATGTACAATGGAATATCACTCAGCCATGAACTCCACGTCATAAGGCTAGTAGCAGCACGATGAGTGGATTTAGGTACGACGATTCTAAGTGAAATAAGTCACACAGAAAAAGACACTTATCATAAGATATCACTTATAGAGGGAATGTAAAAACCGCTACACTTGAACTGAATTACAAAACAGAACAGAGTCACACGTTCAGAAAACACACTATGGCTGCTGAACGGGAAAGGTGAGGTGGGGAGATGCATAAAACAAGGGTTTCAAATTAGCTCAGATACCGTTCCATAAACCCAATATGTAGTAGACAAGACCTACTCCTTGCTCAGTGAACTGGACTCAACACCCCCTATTCACCGCACAAGAATATATCTGACTAGTAAGAATCTTCAAACCTATGTATTGATATCTCTCTGTAAGTGAGTCAAGGGGGTGTAAAGGGGCATAAACACAGCCGTGAAAAACAGCTAAACCCCATTATAAAAAGAAATTACTTTTCAAAACCCGTGAAACAAAGACAGTGAAAGAGAGAGAAATTCTTACAAAATTCGTTCAGGGGCTGTGATGCAACCTGGATTGACCATATCTAGACCCACAGCTGATTGAGACATAAGGGTGGACACTCTTGGGGCTGAGAGGTTTGGTGAGGTTGCGTGAGCCAACGCAGACCCTTTAAAGTAATACTGCATGGTACCCATCCCATGGGTCCCAAATCTCCAGGTTCAAGGGCATCTTCCTACGTCGAAAACATGCATGAGAAACCCAGAAGATGGTACACCGTGTGATCGGGAAAGGTTTCTAAAACGCACCTCATTTCTCATCTCCTTGTGCTCGGGTTCGCCATTCCAGCCGCTTTACTAGCCATCTCCCTCCTTGGAGAATCAGCACCTTTAACCTCCTGTTCCGTACAGGTTGCAATTTGTCCTGAGGATGAACGGGAAGAGGGGGAACCAATGAGAGACTAGCTCTAGGGGTTGGGACAGGCACAGGTCACTCTATTTTCCCATCAGGAAGAAGAATTAACCACAAGCTCAGCCTGCCCCCCAGAACCAGAAGAGGGCCTGAAGCAATCCTGCACTTTTGCGGCCAGCTCCCAAAAAAGCGACTGGAAAAATGGAGCTCAGGGGCACTGCAATTCACAAACCTGCAGAGTTAGAAATGATAACTCTCGTCCACAAATATATTGAGGGAAGGCAACGAAGAGGCTTTGAAAGCAAGGCAGAATTGCAGGAAACAGATTTCAGGAGGTAGATTCGAATCGCCTTGAAAGCACATGAAAAGCGGCAAAACGTGGACAATGATGCCCTTGGCCAAAAAGGGCGTATGCGTTTTTTCCTGAATATATTCAGGAAAAAACGCATACGCCCTTTTGGCCAACCAAGCAACCTGGAAAGGCAAATCAGCGCTTCAAAGAAGTCTCGCTTCCCAGCGGGCAAAAGGGCCATGCGGAAAAAAGTGTCCAAACCAGAAATGCAGGACCGGCCATGGAGAAATGGGAGCCTTGCTACGCTGATGGGCGGGATGTAAATTGCCAACAGCCACTCTGGAGAAGTGTACGGTGTGTCCTGAAACATTTAAAAAACACAGCTTGGAGAGCATAGGGCACTTCCACTCATGGGCGTATAAATTGGGAAAACTAAAAATCAGCAAGACACAGGCACCCCAAAGTTTAGGGCTGCTCTGTTGACAAGAACCCCCACTTCATTACACCTTAAATATCCTAGGAAAGAGAAAAGTGGATAACGAAGTTGTGGTCCTCATGTACAATGGAATATCACTCAGCCATGAACTCCACGTCATAAGGCTAGTAGCAGCACGATGAGTGGATTTAGGTACGACGATTCTAAGTGAAATAAGTCACACAGAAAAAGACACTTATCATAAGATATCACTTATAGAGGGAATGTAAAAACCGCTACACTTGAACTGAATTACAAAACAGAACAGAGTCACACGTTCAGAAAACACACTATGGCGGCTGAACGGGAAAGGTGAGGTGGGGAGATGCATAAAACAAGGGTTTCAAATTAGCTCAGATACCGTTCCATAAACCCAATATGTAATAGAAAAGACCTACTCCTTGCTCAGTGAACTGGACTCAACATCCCCTATTCACCACACAAGAATATATCTGACTAGTAAGAATCTTCAAACCTATGTATTGATATCTCTCTGTAAGTGAGTCAAGGGGGTGTAAAGGGGCATAAACACAGCCGTGAAAAGCAGCTAAACCCCATTATAAAAAGAAATTACTTTTCAAAACCCGTGAAACAAAGACAGTGAAAGAGAGAGAAATTCTTACAAAATTCGTTCAGGGGCTGTGATGCAACCTGGATTGACCATATCTAGACCCACAGCTGATTGAGACATAAGGGTGGACACTCTTGGGGCTGAGAGGTTTGGTGAGGTTGCGTGAGCCAACGCAGACCCTTTAAAGTAATACTGCATGGTACCCATCCCATGGGTCCCAAATCTCCAGGTTCAAGGGCATCTTCCTACGTCGAAAACATGCATGAGAAACCCAGAAGATGGTACACCGTGTGATCGGGAAAGGTTTCTAAAACGCACCTCATTTCTCATCTCCTTGTGCTCGGGTTCGCCATTCCAGCCGCTTTACTAGCCATCTCCCTCCTTGGAGAATCAGCACCTTTAACCTCCTGTTCCGTACAGGTTGCAATTTGTCCTGAGGATGAACGGGAAGAGGGGGAACCAATGAGAGACTAGCTCTAGGGGTTGGGACAGGCACAGGTCACTCTATTTTCCCATCAGGAAGAAGAATTAACCACAAGCTCAGCCTGCCCCCCAGAACCAGAAGAGGGCCTGAAGCAATCCTGCACTTTTGCGGCCAGCTCCCAAAAAAGCGACTGGAAAAATGGAGCTCAGGGGCACTGCAATTCACAAACCTGCAGAGTTAGAAATGATAACTCTCGTCCACAAATATATTGAGGGAAGGCAACGAAGAGGCTTTGAAAGCAAGGCAGAATTGCAGGAAACAGATTTCAGGAGGTAGATTCGAATCGCCTTGAAAGCACATGAAAAGCGGCAAAACGTGGACAATGATGCCCTTGGCCAAAAAGGGCGTATGCGTTTTTTCCTGAATATATTCAGGAAAAAACGCATACGCCCTTTTGGCCAACCAAGCAACCTGGAAAGGCAAATCAGCGCTCCAAAGAAGTCTCGCTTCCCAGCGGGCAAAAGGGCCATGCGGAAAAAAGTGTCCAAACCAGAAATGCAGGACCGGCCATGGAGAAATGGGAGCCTTGCTACGCTGATGGGCGGGATGTAAATTGCCAACAGCCACTCTGGAGAAGTGTACGGTGTGTCCTGAAACATCTAAAAAACACAGCTTGGAGAGCATAGGGCACTTCCACTCATGGGCGTATAAAGTGGGAAAACTAAAAATCAGCAAGACACAGGCACCCCAAAGTTTAGGGCTGCTCTGTTGACAAGAACCCCCACTTCATTACACCTTAAATATGCTAGGAAAGAGAAAAGTGGATAACGAAGTTGTGGTCCTCATGTACAATGGAATATCACTCAGCCATGAAATCCACGTCATAAGGCTAGTAGCAGCACGATGAGTGGATTTAGGTACGACGATTCTAAGTGAAATAAGTCACACAGAAAAAGACACTTATCATAAGATATCACTTATAGAGGGAATGTAAAAACCGCTACACTTGAACTGAATTACAAAACAGAACAGAGTCACACGTTCAGAAAACACACTATGGCGGCTGAACGGGAAAGGTGAGGTGGGGAGATGCATAAAACAAGGGTTTCAAATGAGCTCAGATACCGTTCCATAAACCCAATATATAGTAGACAAGACCTACTCCTTGCTCAGTGAACTGGCCTCAACACCCCCTATTCACCGCACAAGAATATATCTGACTAGTAAGAATCTTCAAACCTATGTATTGATATCTCTCTGTAAGTGAGTCAAGGGGGTGTAAAGGGGCATAAACACAGCCGTGAAAAACAGCTAAACCCCATTATAAAAAGAAATTACTTTTCAAAACCCGTGAAACAAAGACAGTGAAAGAGAGAGAAATTCTTACAAAATTCGTTCAGGGGCTGTGATGCAACCTGGATTGACCATATCTAGACCCACAGCTGATTGAGACATAAGGGTGGACACTCTTGGGGCTGAGAGGTTTGGTGAGGTTGCGTGAGCCAACGCAGACCCTTTAAAGTAATACTGCATGGTACCCATCCCATGGGTCCCAAATCTCCAGGTTCAAGGGCATCTTCCTACGTCGAAAACATGCATGAGAAACCCAGAAGATGGTACACCGTGTGATCGGGAAAGGTTTCTAAAACGCACCTCATTTCTCATCTCCTTGTGCTCGGGTTCGCCATTCCAGCCGCTTTACTAGGCATCTCCCTCCTTGGAGAATCAGCACCTTTAACCTCCTGTTCCGTACAGGTTGCAATTTGTCCTGAGGATGAACGGGAAGAGGGGGAACCAATGAGAGACTAGCTCTAGGGGTTGGGACAGGCACAGGTCACTCTATTTTCCCATCAGGAAGAAGAATTAACCACAAGCTCAGCCTGCCCCCCAGAACCAGAAGAGGGCCTGAAGCAATCCTGCACTTTTGCGGCCAGCTCCCAAAAAAGCGACTGGAAAAATGGAGCTCAGGGGCACTGCAATTCACAAACCTGCAGAGTTAGAAATGATAACTCTCGTCCACAAATATATTGAGGGAAGGCAACGAAGAGGCTTTGAAAGCAAGGCAGAATTGCAGGAAACAGATTTCAGGAGGTAGATTCGAATCGCCTTGAAAGCACATGAAAAGCGGCAAAACGTGGACAATGATGCCCTTGGCCAAAAAGGGCGTATGCGTTTTTTCCTGAATATATTCAGGAAAAAACGCATACGCCCTTTTGGCCAACCAAGCAACCTGGAAAGGCAAATCAGCGCTCCAAAGAAGTCTCGCTTCCCAGCGGGCAAAAAGGCCATGCGGAAAAAAGTGTCCAAACCAGAAATGCAGGATCGGCCATGGAGAAATGGGAGCCTTGCTACGCTGATGGGCGGGATGTAAATTGCCAACAGCCACTCTGGAGAAGTGTACGGTGTGTCCTGAAACATCTAAAAAACACAGCTTGGAGAGCATAGGGCACTTCCACTCATGGGCGTATAAATTGGGAAAACTAAAAATCAGCAAGACACAGGCACCCCAAAGTTTAGGGCTGCTCTGTTGACAAGAATCCCCACTTCATTACACCTTAAATATCCTAGGAAAGAGAAAAGTGGATAACGAAGTTGTGGTCCTCATGTACAATGGAATATCACTCAGCCATGAACTCCACGTCATAAGGCTAGTAGCAGCACGATGAGTGGATTTAGGTACGACGATTCTAAGTGAAATAAGTCACACAGAAAAAGACACTTATCATAAGATATCACTTATAGAGGGAATGTAAAAACCGCTACACTTGAACTGAATTACAAAACAGAACAGAGTCACACGTTCAGAAAACACACTATAGCTGCTGAACGGGAAAGGTGAGGTGGGGAGATGCATAAAACAAGGGTTTCAAATTAGCTCAGATACCGTTCCATAAACCCAATATGTAGTAGACAAGACCTACTCCTTGCTCAGTGAACTGGCCTCAACACCCCCTATTCACCGCACAAGAATATATCTGACTAGTAAGAATCTTCAAACCTATGTATTGATATCTCTCTGTAAGTGAGTCAAGGGGGTGTAAAGGGGCATAAACACAGCCGTGAAAAACAGCTAAACCCCATTATAAAAAGAAATTACTTTTCAAAACCCGTGAAACAAAGACAGTGAAAGAGAGAGAAATTCTTACAAAATTCGTTCAGGGGCTGTGATGCAACCTGGATTGACCATATCTAGACCCACAGCTGATTGAGACATAAGGGTGGACACTCTTGGGGCTGAGAGGTTTGGTGAGGTTGCGTGAGCCAACGCAGACCCTTTAAAGTAATACTGCATGGTACCCATCCCATGGGTCCCAAATCTCCAGGTTCAAGGGCATCTTCCTACGTCGAAAACATGCATGAGAAACCCAGAAGATGGTACACCGTGTGATCGGGAAAGGTTTCTAAAACGCACCTCATTTCTCATCTCCTTGTGCTCGGGTTCGCCATTCCAGCCGCTTTACTAGCCATCTCCCTCCTTGGAGAATCAGCACCTTTAAGCTCCTGTTCCGTACAGGTTGCAATTTGTCCTGAGGATGAACGGGAAGAGGGGGAACCAATGAGAGACTAGCTCTAGGGGTTGGGACAGGCACAGGTCACTCTATTTTCCCATCAGGAAGAAGAATTAACCACAAGCTCAGCCTGCCCCCCAGAACCAGAAGAGGGCCTGAAGCAATCCTGCACTTTTGCGGCCAGCTCCCAAAAAAGCGACTGGAAAAATGGAGCTCAGGGGCACTGCAATTCACAAACCTGCAGAGTTAGAAATGATAACTCTCGTCCACAAATATATTGAGGGAAGGCAACGAAGAGGCTTTGAAAGCAAGGCAGAATTGCAGGAAACAGATTTCAGGAGGTAGATTCAAATCGCCTTGAAAGCACATGAAAAGCGGCAAAACGTGGACAATGATGCCCTTGGCCAAAAAGGGCGTATGCGTTTTTTCCTGAATATATTCAGGAAAAAACGCATACGCCCTTTTTGGCCAACCAAGCAACCTGGAAAGGCAAATCAGCGCTCCAAAGAAGTCTCGCTGCCCAGCGGGCAAAACGGCCATGCGGAAAAAAGTGTCCAAACCAGAAATGCAGGACCGGCCATGGAGAAATGGGAGCCTTGCTACGCTGATGGGCGGGATGTAAATTTCCAACAGCCACTCTGGAGAAGTGTACGGTGTGTCCTGAAACATTTAAAAAACACAGCTTGGAGAGCATAGGGCACTTCCACTCATGGGCGTATAAATTGGGAAAACTAAAAATCAGCAAGACACAGGCACCCCAAAGTTTAGGGCTGCTCTGTTGACAAGAACCCCCACTTCATTACACCTTAAATATCCTAGGAAAGAGAAAAGTGGATAACGAAGTTGTGGTCCTCATGTACAATGGAATATCACTCAGCCATGAACTCCACGTCATAAGGCTAGTAGCAGCACGATGAGTGGATTTAGGTACGACGATTCTAAGTGAAATAAGTCACACAGAAAAAGACACTTATCATAAGATATCACTTATAGAGGGAATGTAAAAACCGCTACACTTGAACTGAATTACAAAACAGAACAGAGTCACACGTTCAGAAAACACACTATGGCGGCTGAACGGGAAAGGTGAGGTGGGGAGATGCATAAAACAAGGGTTTCAAATTAGCTCAGATACCGTTCCATAAACCCAATATGTAGTAGACAAGACCTACTCCTTGCTCAGTGAACTGGCCTCAACACCCCCTATTCACCGCACAAGAATATATCTGACTAGTAAGAATCTTCAAACCTATGTATTGATATCTCTCTGTAAGTGAGTCAAGGGGGTGTAAAGGGGCATAAACACAGCCGTGAAAAACAGCTAAACCCCATTATAAAAAGAAATTACTTTTCAAAACCCGTGAAACAAAGACAGTGAAAGAGAGAGAAATTCTTACAAAATTCGTTCAGGGGCTGTGATGCAACCTGGATTGACCATATCTAGACCCACAGCTGATTGAGACATAAGGGTGGACACTCTTGGGGCTGAGAGGTTTGGTGAGGTTGCGTGAGCCAACGCAGACCCTTTAAAGTAATACTGCATGGTACCCATCCCATGGGTCCCAAATCTCCAGGTTCAAGGGCATCTTCCTACGTCGAAAACATGCATGAGAAACCCAGAAGATGGTACACCGTGTGATCGGGAAAGGTTTCTAAAACGCACCTCATTTCTCATCTCCTTGTGCTCGGGTTCGCCATTCCAGCCGCTTTACTAGCCATCTCCCTCCTTGGAGAATCAGCACCTTTAACCTCCTGTTCCGTACAGGTTGCAATTTGTCCTGAGGATGAACGGGAAGAGGGGGAACCAATGAGAGACTAGCTCTAGGGGTTGGGACAGGCACAGGTCACTCTATTTTCCCATCAGGAAGAAGAATTAACCACAAGCTCAGCCTGCCCCCCAGAACCAGAAGAGGGCCTGAAGCAATCCTGCACTTTTGCGGCCAGCTCCCAAAAAAGCGACTGGAAAAATGGAGCTCAGGGGCACTGCAATTCACAAACCTGCAGAGTTAGAAATGATAACTCTCGTCCACAAATATATTGAGGGAAGGCAACGAAGAGGCTTTGAAAGCAAGGCAGAATTGCAGGAAACAGATTTCAGGAGGTAGATTCGAATCGCCTTGAAAGCACATGAAAAGCGGCAAAACGTGGACAATGATGCCCTTGGCCAAAAAGGGCGTATGCGTTTTTTCCTGAATATATTCAGGAAAAAACGCATACGCCCTTTTGGCCAACCAAGCAACCTGGAAAGGCAAATCAGCGCTCCAAAGAAGTCTCGCTTCCCAGCGGGCAAAAAGGCCATGCGGAAAAAAGTGTCCAAACCAGAAATGCAGGATCGGCCATGGAGAAATGGGAGCCTTGCTACGCTGATGGGCGGGATGTAAATTGCCAACAGCCACTCTGGAGAAGTGTACGGTGTGTCCTGAAACATCTAAAAAACACAGCTTGGAGAGCATAGGGCACTTCCACTCATGGGCGTATAAATTGGGAAAACTAAAAATCAGCAAGACACAGGCACCCCAAAGTTTAGGGCTGCTCTGTTGACAAGAATCCCCACTTCATTACACCTTAAATATCCTAGGAAAGAGAAAAGTGGATAACGAAGTTGTGGTCCTCATGTACAATGGAATATCACTCAGCCATGAACTCCACGTCATAAGGCTAGTAGCAGCACGATGAGTGGATTTAGGTACGACGATTCTAAGTGAAATAAGTCACACAGAAAAAGACACTTATCATAAGATATCACTTATAGAGGGAATGTAAAAACCGCTACACTTGAACTGAATTACAAAACAGAACAGAGTCACACGTTCAGAAAACACACTATAGCTGCTGAACGGGAAAGGTGAGGTGGGGAGATGCATAAAACAAGGGTTTCAAATTAGCTCAGATACCGTTCCATAAACCCAATATGTAGTAGACAAGACCTACTCCTTGCTCAGTGAACTGGCCTCAACACCCCCTATTCACCGCACAAGAATATATCTGACTAGTAAGAATCTTCAAACCTATGTATTGATATCTCTCTGTAAGTGAGTCAAGGGGGTGTAAAGCGGCATAAACACAGCCGTGAAAAGCAGCTAAACCCCATTATAAAAATAAAATACTTTTCAAAACCCGTGAAACAAAGACAGTGAAAGAGAGAGAAATTCTTACAAAATTCTTTCAGGGGCTGTAATGCAACCTGGATTGACCATATCTAGACCCACAGCTCATTGAGACATAAGGGTGGACACTCTTGGGGCTGAGAGGTTTGGTGAGGTTGCGTGAGCCAACGCAGACCCTTTAAAGTAATACTGCATGGTACCC
The DNA here is from genome assembly GCF_949987535.1 of Balaenoptera acutorostrata. Lineage (NCBI taxonomy): Eukaryota > Metazoa > Chordata > Mammalia > Artiodactyla > Balaenopteridae > Balaenoptera > Balaenoptera acutorostrata. The sequence continues at coordinate 1,342,462 of NW_026646029.1, read as the reverse complement.
ATCCCATGGGTCCCAAATCTCCAGGTTCAAGGGCATCTTCCTACGCCGAAAACATGCATGAGAAACCCAGAAGATGGTACACCGTGTGATCGGGAAAGGTTTCTAAAACGCACCTCATTTCTCATCTCCTTGTGCTCGGGTTCGCCATTCCAGCTGCTTTACTAGCCATCTCCCTCCTTGGAGAATCAGCACCTTTAACCTCCTGTTCCGTACAGGTTGCAATTTGTCCTGAGGATGAACGGGAAGAGGGGGAACCAATGAGAGACTAGCTCTAGGGGTTGGGACAGGCACAGGTCACTCTATTTTCCCATCAGGAAGAAGAATTAACCACAAGCTCAGCCTGCCCCCCAGAACCAGAAGAGGGCCTGAAGCAATCCTGCACTTTTGCGGCCAGCTCCCAAAAAAGCGACTGGAAAAATGGAGCTCAGGGGCACTGCAATTCACAAACCTGCAGAGTTAGAAATGATAACTCTCGTCCACAAATATATTGAGGGAAGGCAACGAAGAGGCTTTGAAAGCAAGGCAGAATTGCAGGAAACAGATTTCAGGAGGTAGATTCGAATCGCCTTGAAAGCACATGAAAAGCGGCAAAACGTGGACAATGATGCCCTTGGCCAAAAAGGGCGTATGCGTTTTTTCCTGAATATATTCAGGAAAAAACGCATACGCCCTTTTGGCCAACCAAGCAACCTGGAAAGGCAAATCAGCGCTCCAAAGAAGTCTCGCTTCCCAGCGGGCAAAAGGGCCATGCGGAAAAAAGTGTCCAAACCAGAAATGCAGGACCGGCCATGGAGAAATGGGAGCCTTGCTACGCTGATGGGCGGGATGTAAATTGCCAACAGCCACTCTGGAGAAGTGTACGGTGTGTCCTGAAACATCTAAAAAACACAGCTTGGAGAGCATAGGGCACTTCCACTCATGGGCGTATAAATTGGGAAAACTAAAAATCAGCAAGACACAGGCACCCCAAAGTTTAGGGCTGCTCTGTTGACAAGAACCCCCACTTCATTACACCTTAAATATCCTAGGAAAGAGAAAAGTGGATAACGAAGTTGTGGTCCTCATGTACAATGGAATATCACTCAGCCATGAAATCCACGTCATAAGGCTAGTAGCAGCACGATGAGTGGATTTAGGTACGGCGATTCTAAGTGAAATAAGTCACACAGAAAAAGACACTTATCATAAGATATCACTTATAGAGGGAATGTAAAAACCGCTACACTTGAACTGAATTACAAAACAGAACAGAGTCACACGTTCAGAAAACACACTATGGCTGCTGAACGGGAAAGGTGAGGTGGGGAGATGCATAAAACAAGGGTTTCAAATTAGCTCAGATACCATTCCATAAACCCAATATGTAGTAGACAAGACCTACTCCTTGCTCAGTGAACTGGCCTCAACACCCCCTATTCACCGCACAAGAATATATCTGACTAGTAAGAATCTTCAAACCTATGTATTGATATCTCTCTGTAAGTGAGTCAAGGGGGTGTAAAGGGGCATAAACACAGCCGTGAAAAACAGCTAAACCCCATTATAAAAAGAAATTACTTTTCAAAACCCGTGAAACAAAGACAGTGAAAGAGAGAGAAATTCTTACAAAATTCGTTCAGGGGCTGTGATGCAACCTGGATTGACCATATCTAGACCCACAGCTGATTGAGACATAAGGGTGGACACTCTTGGGGCTGAGAGGTTTGGTGAGGTTGCGTGAGCCAACGCAGACCCTTTAAAGTAATACTGCATGGTACCCATCCCATGGGTCCCAAATCTCCAGGTTCAAGGGCATCTTCCTACGTCGAAAACATGCATGAGAAACCCAGAAGATGGTACACCGTGTGATCGGGAAAGGTTTCTAAAACGCACCTCATTTCTCATCTCCTTGTGCTCGGGTTCGCCATTCCAGCCGCTTTACTAGCCATCTCCCTCCTTGGAGAATCAGCACCTTTAACCTCCTGTTCCGTACAGGTTGCAATTTGTCCTGAGGATGAACGGGAAGAGGGGGAACCAATGAGAGACTAGCTCTAGGGGTTGGGACAGGCACAGGTCACTCTATTTTCCCATCAGGAAGAAGAATTAACCACAAGCTCAGCCTGCCCCCCAGAACCAGAAGAGGGCCTGAAGCAATCCTGCACTTTTGCGGCCAGCTCCCAAAAAAGCGACTGGAAAAATGGAGCTCTGGGGCACTGCAATTCACAAACCTGCAGAGTTAGAAATGATAACTCTCGTCCACAAATATATTGAGGGAAGGCAACGAAGAGGCTTTGAAAGCAAGGCAGAATTGCAGGAAACAGATTTCAGGAGGTAGATTCGAATCGCCTTGAAAGCACATGAAAAGCGGCAAAACGTGGACAATGATGCCCTTGGCCAAAAAGGGCGTATGCGTTTTTTCCTGAATATATTCAGGAAAAAACGCATACGCCCTTTTTGGCCAACCAAGCAACCTGGAAAGGCAAATCAGCGCTCCAAAGAAGTCTCGCTTCCCAGCGGGCAAAAGGGCCATGCGGAAAAAAGTGTCCAAACCAGAAATGCAGGACCGGCCATGGAGAAATGGGAGCCTTGCTACGCTGATGGGCGTGATGTAAATTGCCAACAGCCACTCTGGAGAAGTGTACGGTGTGTCCTGAAACATTTAAAAAACACAGCTTGGAGAGCATAGGGCACTTCCACTCATGGGCGTATAAATTGGGAAAACTAAAAATCAGCAAGACACAGGCACCCCAAAGTTTAGGGCTGCTCTGTTGACAAGAACCCCCACTTCATTACACCTTAATATCCTAGGAAAGAGAAAAGTGGATAACGAAGTTGTGGTCCTCATGTACAATGGAATATCACTCAGCCATGAACTCCACGTCATAAGGCTAGTAGCAGCACGATGAGTGGATTTAGGTACGACGATTCTAAGTGAAATAAGTCACACAGAAAAAGACACTTATCATAAGATATCACTTATAGAGGGAATGTAAAAACCGCTACACTTGAACTGAATTACAAAACAGAACAGAGTCACACGTTCAGAAAACACACTATGGCTGCTGAACGGGAAAGGTGAGGTGGGGAGATGCATAAAACAAGGGTTTCAAATTAGCTCAGATACCGTTCCATAAACCCAATATGTAGTAGACAAGACCTACTCCTTGCTCAGTGAACTGGCCTCAACACCCCCTATTCACCGCACAAGAATATATCTGACTAGTAAGAATCTTCAAACCTATGTATTGATATCTCTCTGTAAGTGAGTCAAGGGGGTGTAAAGGGGCATAAACACAGCCGTGAAAAACAGCTAAACCCCATTATAAAAAGAAATTACTTTTCAAAACCCGTGAAACAAAGACAGTGAAAGAGAGAGAAATTCTTACAAAATTCGTTCAGGGGCTGTGATGCAACCTGGATTGACCATATCTAGACCCACAGCTGATTGAGACATAAGGGTGGACACTCTTGGGGCTGAGAGGTTTGGTGAGGTTGCGTGAGCCAACGCAGACCCTTTAAAGTAATACTGCATGGTACCCATCCCATGGGTCCCAAATCTCCAGGTTCAAGGGCATCTTCCTACGTCGAAAACATGCATGAGAAACCCAGAAGATGGTACACCGTGTGATCGGGAAAGGTTTCTAAAACGCACCTCATTTCTCATCTCCTTGTGCTCGGGTTCGCCATTCCAGCCGCTTTACTAGCCATCTCCCTCCTTGGAGAATCAGCACCTTTAACCTCCTGTTCCGTACAGGTTGCACTTTGTCCTGAGGATGAACGGGAAGAGGGGGAACCAATGAGAGACTAGCTCTAGGGGTTGGGACAGGCACAGGTCACTCTATTTTCCCATCAGGAAGAAGAATTAACCACAAGCTCAGCCTGCCCCCCAGAACCAGAAGAGGGCCTGAAGCAATCCTGCACTTTTGCGGCCAGCTCCCAAAAAAGCGACTGGAAAAATGGAGCTCAGGGCACTGCAATTCACAAACCTGCAGAGTTAGAAATGATAACTCTCGTCCACAAATATATTGAGGGAAGGCAACGAAGAGGCTTTGAAAGCAAGGCAGAATTGCAGGAAACAGATTTCAGGAGGTAGATTCAAATCGCCTTGAAAGCACATGAAAAGCGGCAAAACGTGGACAATGATGCCCTTGGCCAAAAAGGGCGTATGCGTTTTTTCCTGAATATATTCAGGAAAAAACGCATACGCCCTTTTTGGCCAACCAAGCAACCTGGAAAGGCAAATCAGCGCTCCAAAGAAGTCTCGCTGCCCAGCGGGCAAAACGGCCATGCGGAAAAAAGTGTCCAAACCAGAAATGCAGGACCGGCCATGGAGAAATGGGAGCCTTGCTACGCTGATGGGCGGGATGTAAATTTCCAACAGCCACTCTGGAGAAGTGTACGGTGTGTCCTGAAACATTTAAAAAACACAGCTTGGAGAGCATAGGGCACTTCCACTCATGGGCGTATAAATTGGGAAAACTAAAAATCAGCAAGACACAGGCACCCCAAAGTTTAGGGCTGCTCTGTTGACAAGAACCCCCACTTCATTACACCTTAAATATCCTAGGAAAGAGAAAAGTGGATAACGAAGTTGTGGTCCTCATGTACAATGGAATATCACTCAGCCATGAACTCCACGTCATAAGGCTAGTAGCAGCACGATGAGTGGATTTAGGTACGACGATTCTAAGTGAAATAAGTCACACAGAAAAAGACACTTATCATAAGATATCACTTATAGAGGGAATGTAAAAACCGCTACACTTGAACTGAATTACAAAACAGAACAGAGTCACACGTTCAGAAAACACACTATGGCTGCTGAACGGGAAAGGTGAGGTGGGGAGATGCATAAAACAAGGGTTTCAAATTAGCTCAGATACCGTTCCATAAACCCAATATGTAGTAGACAAGACCTACTCCTTGCTCAGTGAACTGGACTCAACACCCCCTATTCACCGCACAAGAATATATCTGACTAGTAAGAATCTTCAAACCTATGTATTGATATCTCTCTGTAAGTGAGTCAAGGGGGTGTAAAGGGGCATAAACACAGCCGTGAAAAACAGCTAAACCCCATTATAAAAAGAAATTACTTTTCAAAACCCGTGAAACAAAGACAGTGAAAGAGAGAGAAATTCTTACAAAATTCGTTCAGGGGCTGTGATGCAACCTGGATTGACCATATCTAGACCCACAGCTGATTGAGACATAAGGGTGGACACTCTTGGGGCTGAGAGGTTTGGTGAGGTTGCGTGAGCCAACGCAGACCCTTTAAAGTAATACTGCATGGTACCCATCCCATGGGTCCCAAATCTCCAGGTTCAAGGGCATCTTCCTACGTCGAAAACATGCATGAGAAACCCAGAAGATGGTACACCGTGTGATCGGGAAAGGTTTCTAAAACGCACCTCATTTCTCATCTCCTTGTGCTCGGGTTCGCCATTCCAGCCGCTTTACTAGCCATCTCCCTCCTTGGAGAATCAGCACCTTTAACCTCCTGTTCCGTACAGGTTGCAATTTGTCCTGAGGATGAACGGGAAGAGGGGGAACCAATGAGAGACTAGCTCTAGGGGTTGGGACAGGCACAGGTCACTCTATTTTCCCATCAGGAAGAAGAATTAACCACAAGCTCAGCCTGCCCCCCAGAACCAGAAGAGGGCCTGAAGCAATCCTGCACTTTTGCGGCCAGCTCCCAAAAAAGCGACTGGAAAAATGGAGCTCAGGGGCACTGCAATTCACAAACCTGCAGAGTTAGAAATGATAACTCTCGTCCACAAATATATTGAGGGAAGGCAACGAAGAGGCTTTGAAAGCAAGGCAGAATTGCAGGAAACAGATTTCAGGAGGTAGATTCGAATCGCCTTGAAAGCACATGAAAAGCGGCAAAACGTGGACAATGATGCCCTTGGCCAAAAAGGGCGTATGCGTTTTTTCCTGAATATATTCAGGAAAAAACGCATACGCCCTTTTGGCCAACCAAGCAACCTGGAAAGGCAAATCAGCGCTTCAAAGAAGTCTCGCTTCCCAGCGGGCAAAAGGGCCATGCGGAAAAAAGTGTCCAAACCAGAAATGCAGGACCGGCCATGGAGAAATGGGAGCCTTGCTACGCTGATGGGCGGGATGTAAATTGCCAACAGCCACTCTGGAGAAGTGTACGGTGTGTCCTGAAACATTTAAAAAACACAGCTTGGAGAGCATAGGGCACTTCCACTCATGGGCGTATAAATTGGGAAAACTAAAAATCAGCAAGACACAGGCACCCCAAAGTTTAGGGCTGCTCTGTTGACAAGAACCCCCACTTCATTACACCTTAAATATCCTAGGAAAGAGAAAAGTGGATAACGAAGTTGTGGTCCTCATGTACAATGGAATATCACTCAGCCATGAACTCCACGTCATAAGGCTAGTAGCAGCACGATGAGTGGATTTAGGTACGACGATTCTAAGTGAAATAAGTCACACAGAAAAAGACACTTATCATAAGATATCACTTATAGAGGGAATGTAAAAACCGCTACACTTGAACTGAATTACAAAACAGAACAGAGTCACACGTTCAGAAAACACACTATGGCGGCTGAACGGGAAAGGTGAGGTGGGGAGATGCATAAAACAAGGGTTTCAAATTAGCTCAGATACCGTTCCATAAACCCAATATGTAATAGACAAGACCTACTCCTTGCTCAGTGAACTGGACTCAACATCCCCTATTCACCACACAAGAATATATCTGACTAGTAAGAATCTTCAAACCTATGTATTGATATCTCTCTGTAAGTGAGTCAAGGGGGTGTAAAGGGGCATAAACACAGCCGTGAAAAGCAGCTAAACCCCATTATAAAAAGAAATTACTTTTCAAAACCCGTGAAACAAAGACAGTGAAAGAGAGAGAAATTCTTACAAAATTCGTTCAGGGGCTGTGATGCAACCTGGATTGACCATATCTAGACCCACAGCTGATTGAGACATAAGGGTGGACACTCTTGGGGCTGAGAGGTTTGGTGAGGTTGCGTGAGCCAACGCAGACCCTTTAAAGTAATACTGCATGGTACCCATCCCATGGGTCCCAAATCTCCAGGTTCAAGGGCATCTTCCTACGTCGAAAACATGCATGAGAAACCCAGAAGATGGTACACCGTGTGATCGGGAAAGGTTTCTAAAACGCACCTCATTTCTCATCTCCTTGTGCTCGGGTTCGCCATTCCAGCCGCTTTACTAGCCATCTCCCTCCTTGGAGAATCAGCACCTTTAACCTCCTGTTCCGTACAGGTTGCAATTTGTCCTGAGGATGAACGGGAAGAGGGGGAACCAATGAGAGACTAGCTCTAGGGGTTGGGACAGGCACAGGTCACTCTATTTTCCCATCAGGAAGAAGAATTAACCACAAGCTCAGCCTGCCCCCCAGAACCAGAAGAGGGCCTGAAGCAATCCTGCACTTTTGCGGCCAGCTCCCAAAAAAGCGACTGGAAAAATGGAGCTCAGGGGCACTGCAATTCACAAACCTGCAGAGTTAGAAATGATAACTCTCGTCCACAAATATATTGAGGGAAGGCAACGAAGAGGCTTTGAAAGCAAGGCAGAATTGCAGGAAACAGATTTCAGGAGGTAGATTCGAATCGCCTTGAAAGCACATGAAAAGCGGCAAAACGTGGACAATGATGCCCTTGGCCAAAAAGGGCGTATGCGTTTTTTCCTGAATATATTCAGGAAAAAACGCATACGCCCTTTTGGCCAACCAAGCAACCTGGAAAGGCAAATCAGCGCTCCAAAGAAGTCTCGCTTCCCAGCGGGCAAAAGGGCCATGCGGAAAAAAGTGTCCAAACCAGAAATGCAGGACCGGCCATGGAGAAATGGGAGCCTTGCTACGCTGATGGGCGGGATGTAAATTGCCAACAGCCACTCTGGAGAAGTGTACGGTGTGTCCTGAAACATCTAAAAAACACAGCTTGGAGAGCATAGGGCACTTCCACTCATGGGCGTATAAAGTGGGAAAACTAAAAATCAGCAAGACACAGGCACCCCAAAGTTTAGGGCTGCTCTGTTGACAAGAACCCCCACTTCATTACACCTTAAATATGCTAGGAAAGAGAAAAGTGGATAACGAAGTTGTGGTCCTCATGTACAATGGAATATCACTCAGCCATGAAATCCACGTCATAAGGCTAGTAGCAGCACGATGAGTGGATTTAGGTACGACGATTCTAAGTGAAATAAGTCACACAGAAAAAGACACTTATCATAAGATATCACTTATAGAGGGAATGTAAAAACCGCTACACTTGAACTGAATTACAAAACAGAACAGAGTCACACGTTCAGAAAACACACTATGGCGGCTGAACGGGAAAGGTGAGGTGGGGAGATGCATAAAACAAGGGTTTCAAATGAGCTCAGATACCGTTCCATAAACCCAATATGTAGTAGACAAGACCTACTCCTTGCTCAGTGAACTGGCCTCAACACCCCCTATTCACCGCACAAGAATATATCTGACTAGTAAGAATCTTCAAACCTATGTATTGATATCTCTCTGTAAGTGAGTCAAGGGGGTGTAAAGGGGCATAAACACAGCCGTGAAAAACAGCTAAACCCCATTATAAAAAGAAATTACTTTTCAAAACCCGTGAAACAAAGACAGTGAAAGAGAGAGAAATTCTTACAAAATTCGTTCAGGGGCTGTGATGCAACCTGGATTGACCATATCTAGACCCACAGCTGATTGAGACATAAGGGTGGACACTCTTGGGGCTGAGAGGTTTGGTGAGGTTGCGTGAGCCAACGCAGACCCTTTAAAGTAATACTGCAAATCTCCAGGTTCAAGGGCATCTTCCTACGTCGAAAACATGCATGAGAAACCCAGAAGATGGTACACCGTGTGATCGGGAAAGGTTTCTAAAACGCACCTCATTTCTCATCTCCTTGTGCTCGGGTTCGCCATTCCAGCCGCTTTACTAGCCATCTCCCTCCTTGGAGAATCAGCACCTTTAACCTCCTGTTCCGTACAGGTTGCAATTTGTCCTGAGGATGAACGGGAAGAGGGGGAACCAATGAGAGACTAGCTCTAGGGGTTGGGACAGGCACAGGTCACTCTATTTTCCCATCAGGAAGAAGAATTAACCACAAGCTCAGCCTGCCCCCCAGAACCAGAAGAGGGCCTGAAGCAATCCTGCACTTTTGCGGCCAGCTCCCAAAAAAGCGACTGGAAAAATGGAGCTCAGGGGCACTGCAATTCACAAACCTGCAGAGTTAGAAATGATAACTCTCGTCCACAAATATATTGAGGGAAGGCAACGAAGAGGCTTTGAAAGCAAGGCAGAATTGCAGGAAACAGATTTCAGGAGGTAGATTCGAATCGCCTTGAAAGCACATGAAAAGCGGCAAAACGTGGACAATGATGCCCTTGGCCAAAAAGGGCGTATGCGTTTTTTCCTGAATATATTCAGGAAAAAACGCATACGCCCTTTTGGCCAACCAAGCAACCTGGAAAGGCAAATCAGCGCTCCAAAGAAGTCTCGCTTCCCAGCGGGCAAAAGGGCCATGCGGAAAAAAGTGTCCAAACCAGAAATGCAGGACCGGCCATGGAGAAATGGGAGCCTTGCTACGCTGATGGGCGGGATGTAAATTGCCAACAGCCACTCTGGAGAAGTGTACGGTGTGTCCTGAAACATCTAAAAAACACAGCTTGGAGAGCATAGGGCACTTCCACTCATGGGCGTATAAAGTGGGAAAACTAAAAATCAGCAAGACACAGGCACCCCAAAGTTTAGGGCTGCTCTGTTGACAAGAACCCCCACTTCATTACACCTTAAATATGCTAGGAAAGAGAAAAGTGGATAACGAAGTTGTGGTCCTCATGTACAATGGAATATCACTCAGCCATGAAATCCACGTCATAAGGCTAGTAGCAGCACGATGAGTGGATTTAGGTACGACGATTCTAAGTGAAATAAGTCACACAGAAAAAGACACTTATCATAAGATATCACTTATAGAGGGAATGTAAAAACCGCTACACTTGAACTGAATTACAAAACAGAACAGAGTCACACGTTCAGAAAACACACTATGGCGGCTGAACGGGAAAGGTGAGGTGGGGAGATGCATAAAACAAGGGTTTCAAATGAGCTCAGATACCGTTCCATAAACCCAATATGTAGTAGACAAGACCTACTCCTTGCTCAGTGAACTGGCCTCAACACCCCCTATTCACCGCACAAGAATATATCTGACTAGTAAGAATCTTCAAACCTATGTATTGATATCTCTCTGTAAGTGAGTCAAGGGGGTGTAAAGGGGCATAAACACAGCCGTGAAAAACAGCTAAACCCCATTATAAAAAGAAATTACTTTTCAAAACCCGTGAAACAAAGACAGTGAAAGAGAGAGAAATTCTTACAAAATTCGTTCAGGGGCTGTGATGCAACCTGGATTGACCATATCTAGACCCACAGCTGATTGAGACATAAGGGTGGACACTCTTGGGGCTGAGAGGTTTGGTGAGGTTGCGTGAGCCAACGCAGACCCTTTAAAGTAATACTGCATGGTACCCATCCCATGGGTCCCAAATCTCCAGGTTCAAGGGCATCTTCCTACGTCGAAAACATGCATGAGAAACCCAGAAGATGGTACACCGTGTGATCGGGAAAGGTTTCTAAAACGCACCTCATTTCTCATCTCCTTGTGCTCGGGTTCGCCATTCCAGCCGCTTTACTAGGCATCTCCCTCCTTGGAGAATCAGCACCTTTAACCTCCTGTTCCGTACAGGTTGCAATTTGTCCTGAGGATGAACGGGAAGAGGGGGAACCAATGAGAGACTAGCTCTAGGGGTTGGGACAGGCACAGGTCACTCTATTTTCCCATCAGGAAGAAGAATTAACCACAAGCTCAGCCTGCCCCCCAGAACCAGAAGAGGGCCTGAAGCAATCCTGCACTTTTGCGGCCAGCTCCCAAAAAAGCGACTGGAAAAATGGAGCTCAGGGGCACTGCAATTCACAAACCTGCAGAGTTAGAAATGATAACTCTCGTCCACAAATATATTGAGGGAAGGCAACGAAGAGGCTTTGAAAGCAAGGCAGAATTGCAGGAAACAGATTTCAGGAGGTAGATTCGAATCGCCTTGAAAGCACATGAAAAGCGGCAAAACGTGGACAATGATGCCCTTGGCCAAAAAGGGCGTATGCGTTTTTTCCTGAATATATTCAGGAAAAAACGCATACGCCCTTTTGGCCAACCAAGCAACCTGGAAAGGCAAATCAGCGCTCCAAAGAAGTCTCGCTTCCCAGCGGGCAAAAAGGCCATGCGGAAAAAAGTGTCCAAACCAGAAATGCAGGATCGGCCATGGAGAAATGGGAGCCTTGCTACGCTGATGGGCGGGATGTAAATTGCCAACAGCCACTCTGGAGAAGTGTACGGTGTGTCCTGAAACATCTAAAAAACACAGCTTGGAGAGCATAGGGCACTTCCACTCATGGGCGTATAAATTGGGAAAACTAAAAATCAGCAAGACACAGGCACCCCAAAGTTTAGGGCTGCTCTGTTGACAAGAATCCCCACTTCATTACACCTTAAATATCCTAGGAAAGAGAAAAGTGGATAACGAAGTTGTGGTCCTCATGTACAATGGAATATCACTCAGCCATGAACTCCACGTCATAAGGCTAGTAGCAGCACGATGAGTGGATTTAGGTACGACGATTCTAAGTGAAATAAGTCACACAGAAAAAGACACTTATCATAAGATATCACTTATAGAGGGAATGTAAAAACCGCTACACTTGAACTGAATTACAAAACAGAACAGAGTCACACGTTCAGAAAACACACTATAGCTGCTGAACGGGAAAGGTGAGGTGGGGAGATGCATAAAACAAGGGTTTCAAATTAGCTCAGATACCGTTCCATAAACCCAATATGTAGTAGACAAGACCTACTCCTTGCTCAGTGAACTGGCCTCAACACCCCCTATTCACCGCACAAGAATATATCTGACTAGTAAGAATCTTCAAACCTATGTATTGATATCTCTCTGTAAGTGAGTCAAGGGGGTGTAAAGGGGCATAAACACAGCCGTGAAAAACAGCTAAACCCCATTATAAAAAGAAATTACTTTTCAAAACCCGTGAAACAAAGACAGTGAAAGAGAGAGAAATTCTTACAAAATTCGTTCAGGGGCTGTGATGCAACCTGGATTGACCATATCTAGACCCACAGCTGATTGAGACATAAGGGTGGACACTCTTGGGGCTGAGAGGTTTGGTGAGGTTGCGTGAGCCAACGCAGACCCTTTAAAGTAATACTGCATGGTACCCATCCCATGGGTCCCAAATCTCCAGGTTCAAGGGCATCTTCCTACGTCGAAAACATGCATGAGAAACCCAGAAGATGGTACACCGTGTGATCGGGAAAGGTTTCTAAAACGCACCTCATTTCTCATCTCCTTGTGCTCGGGTTCGCCATTCCAGCCGCTTTACTAGCCATCTCCCTCCTTGGAGAATCAGCACCTTTAACCTCCTGTTCCGTACAGGTTGCAATTTGTCCTGAGGATGAACGGGAAGAGGGGGAACCAATGAGAGACTAGCTCTAGGGGTTGGGACAGGCACAGGTCACTCTATTTTCCCATCAGGAAGAAGAATTAACCACAAGCTCAGCCTGCCCCCCAGAACCAGAAGAGGGCCTGAAGCAATCCTGCACTTTTGCGGCCAGCTCCCAAAAAAGCGACTGGAAAAATGGAGCTCAGGGGCACTGCAATTCACAAACCTGCAGAGTTAGAAATGATAACTCTCGTCCACAAATATATTGAGGGAAGGCAACGAAGAGGCTTTGAAAGCAAGGCAGAATTGCAGGAAACAGATTTCAGGAGGTAGATTCAAATCGCCTTGAAAGCACATGAAAAGCGGCAAAACGTGGACAATGATGCCCTTGGCCAAAAAGGGCGTATGCGTTTTTTCCTGAATATATTCAGGAAAAAACGCATACGCCCTTTTTGGCCAACCAAGCAACCTGGAAAGGCAAATCAGCGCTCCAAAGAAGTCTCGCTGCCCAGCGGGCAAAACGGCCATGCGGAAAAAAGTGTCCAAACCAGAAATGCAGGACCGGCCATGGAGAAATGGGAGCCTTGCTACGCTGATGGGCGGGATGTAAATTTCCAACAGCCACTCTGGAGAAGTGTACGGTGTGTCCTGAAACATTTAAAAAACACAGCTTGGAGAGCATAGGGCACTTCCACTCATGGGCGTATAAATTGGGAAAACTAAAAATCAGCAAGACACAGGCACCCCAAAGTTTAGGGCTGCTCTGTTGACAAGAACCCCCACTTCATTACACCTTAAATATCCTAGGAAAGAGAAAAGTGGATAACGAAGTTGTGGTCCTCATGTACAATGGAATATCACTCAGCCATGAACTCCACGTCATAAGGCTAGTAGCAGCACGATGAGTGGATTTAGGTACGACGATTCTAAGTGAAATAAGTCACACAGAAAAAGACACTTATCATAAGATATCACTTATAGAGGGAATGTAAAAACCGCTACACTTGAACTGAATTACAAAACAGAACAGAGTCACACGTTCAGAAAACACACTATGGCGGCTGAACGGGAAAGGTGAGGTGGGGAGATGCATAAAACAAGGGTTTCAAATTAGCTCAGATACCGTTCCATAAACCCAATATGTAGTAGACAAGACCTACTCCTTGCTCAGTGAACTGGCCTCAACACCCCCTATTCACCGCACAAGAATATATCTGACTAGTAAGAATCTTCAAACCTATGTATTGATATCTCTCTGTAAGTGAGTCAAGGGGGTGTAAAGGGGCATAAACACAGCCGTGAAAAACAGCTAAACCCCATTATAAAAAGAAATTACTTTTCAAAACCCGTGAAACAAAGACAGTGAAAGAGAGAGAAATTCTTACAAAATTCGTTCAGGGGCTGTGATGCAACCTGGATTGACCATATCTAGACCCACAGCTGATTGAGACATAAGGGTGGACACTCTTGGGGCTGAGAGGTTTGGTGAGGTTGCGTGAGCCAACGCAGACCCTTTAAAGTAATACTGCATGGTACCCATCCCATGGGTCCCAAATCTCCAGGTTCAAGGGCATCTTCCTACGTCGAAAACATGCATGAGAAACCCAGAAGATGGTACACCGTGTGATCGGGAAAGGTTTCTAAAACGCACCTCATTTCTCATCTCCTTGTGCTCGGGTTCGCCATTCCAGCCGCTTTACTAGCCATCTCCCTCCTTGGAGAATCAGCACCTTTAACCTCCTGTTCCGTACAGGTTGCAATTTGTCCTGAGGATGAACGGGAAGAGGGGGAACCAATGAGAGACTAGCTCTAGGGGTTGGGACAGGCACAGGTCACTCTATTTTCCCATCAGGAAGAAGAATTAACCACAAGCTCAGCCTGCCCCCCAGAACCAGAAGAGGGCCTGAAGCAATCCTGCACTTTTGCGGCCAGCTCCCAAAAAAGCGACTGGAAAAATGGAGCTCAGGGGCACTGCAATTCACAAACCTGCAGAGTTAGAAATGATAACTCTCGTCCACAAATATATTGAGGGAAGGCAACGAAGAGGCTTTGAAAGCAAGGCAGAATTGCAGGAAACAGATTTCAGGAGGTAGATTCGAATCGCCTTGAAAGCACATGAAAAGCGGCAAAACGTGGACAATGATGCCCTTGGCCAAAAAGGGCGTATGCGTTTTTTCCTGAATATATTCAGGAAAAAACGCATACGCCCTTTTGGCCAACCAAGCAACCTGGAAAGGCAAATCAGCGCTCCAAAGAAGTCTCGCTTCCCAGCGGGCAAAAAGGCCATGCGGAAAAAAGTGTCCAAACCAGAAATGCAGGATCGGCCATGGAGAAATGGGAGCCTTGCTACGCTGATGGGCGGGATGTAAATTGCCAACAGCCACTCTGGAGAAGTGTACGGTGTGTCCTGAAACATCTAAAAAACACAGCTTGGAGAGCATAGGGCACTTCCACTCATGGGCGTATAAATTGGGAAAACTAAAAATCAGCAAGACACAGGCACCCCAAAGTTTAGGGCTGCTCTGTTGACAAGAATCCCCACTTCATTACACCTTAAATATCCTAGGAAAGAGAAAAGTGGATAACGAAGTTGTGGTCCTCATGTACAATGGAATATCACTCAGCCATGAACTCCACGTCATAAGGCTAGTAGCAGCACGATGAGTGGATTTAGGTACGACGATTCTAAGTGAAATAAGTCACACAGAAAAAGACACTTATCATAAGATATCACTTATAGAGGGAATGTAAAAACCGCTACACTTGAACTGAATTACAAAACAGAACAGAGTCACACGTTCAGAAAACACACTATAGCTGCTGAACGGGAAAGGTGAGGTGGGGAGATGCATAAAACAAGGGTTTCAAATTAGCTCAGATACCGTTCCATAAACCCAATATGTAGTAGACAAGACCTACTCCTTGCTCAGTGAACTGGCCTCAACACCCCCTATTCACCGCACAAGAATATATCTGACTAGTAAGAATCTTCAAACCTATGTATTGATATCTCTCTGTAAGTGAGTCAAGGGTGTGTAAAGCGGCATAAACACAGCCGTGAAAAGCAGCTAAACCCCATTATAAAAATAAAATACTTTTCAAAACCCGTGAAACAAAGACAGTGAAAGAGAGAGAAATTCTTACAAAATTCTTTCAGGGGCTGTAATGCAACCTGGATTGACCATATCTAGACCCACAGCTCATTGAGACATAAGGGTGGACACTCTTGGGGCTGAGAGGTTTGGTGAGGTTGCGTGAGCCAACGCAGACCCTTTAAAGTAATACTGCATGGTACCCATCCCATGGGTCCCAAATCTCCAGGTTCAAGGGCATCTTCCTACGCCGAAAACATGCATGAGAAACCCAGAAGATGGTACACCGTGTGATCGGGAAAGGTTTCTAAAACGCACCTCATTTCTCATCTCCTTGTGCTCGGGTTCGCCATTCCAGCTGCTTTACTAGCCATCTCCCTCCTTGGAGAATCAGCACCTTTAACCTCCTGTTCCGTACAGGTTGCAATTTGTCCTGAGGATGAACGGGAAGAGGGGGAACCAATGAGAGACTAGCTCTAGGGGTTGGGACAGGCACAGGTCACTCTATTTTCCCATCAGGAAGAAGAATTAACCACAAGCTCAGCCTGCCCCCCAGAACCAGAAGAGGGCCTGAAGCAATCCTGCACTTTTGCGGCCAGCTCCCAAAAAAGCGACTGGAAAAATGGAGCTCAGGGGCACTGCAATTCACAAACCTGCAGAGTTAGAAATGATAACTCTCGTCCACAAATATATTGAGGGAAGGCAACGAAGAGGCTTTGAAAGCAAGGCAGAATTGCAGGAAACAGATTTCAGGAGGTAGATTCGAATCGCCTTGAAAGCACATGAAAAGCGGCAAAACGTGGACAATGATGCCCTTGGCCAAAAAGGGCGTATGCGTTTTTTCCTGAATATATTCAGGAAAAAACGCATACGCCCTTTTGGCCAACCAAGCAACCTGGAAAGGCAAATCAGCGCTCCAAAGAAGTCTCGCTTCCCAGCGGGCAAAAGGGCCATGCGGAAAAAAGTGTCCAAACCAGAAATGCAGGACCGGCCATGGAGAAATGGGAGCCTTGCTACGCTGATGGGCGGGATGTAAATTGCCAACAGCCACTCTGGAGAAGTGTACGGTGTGTCCTGAAACATCTAAAAAACACAGCTTGGAGAGCATAGGGCACTTCCACTCATGGGCGTATAAATTGGGAAAACTAAAAATCAGCAAGACACAGGCACCCCAAAGTTTAGGGCTGCTCTGTTGACAAGAACCCCCACTTCATTACACCTTAAATATCCTAGGAAAGAGAAAAGTGGATAACGAAGTTGTGGTCCTCATGTACAATGGAATATCACTCAGCCATGAAATCCACGTCATAAGGCTAGTAGCAGCACGATGAGTGGATTTAGGTACGACGATTCTAAGTGAAATAAGTCACACAGAAAAAGACACTTATCATAAGATATCACTTATAGAGGGAATGTAAAAACCGCTACACTTGAACTGAATTACAAAACAGAACAGAGTCACACGTTCAGAAAACACACTATGGCTGCTGAACGGGAAAGGTGAGGTGGGGAGATGCATAAAACAAGGGTTTCAAATTAGCTCAGATACCGTTCCATAAACCCAATATGTAGTAGACAAGACCTACTCCTTGCTCAGTGAACTGGCCTCAACACCCCCTATTCACCGCACAAGAATATATCTGACTAGTAAGAATCTTCAAACCTATGTATTGATATCTCTCTGTAAGTGAGTCAAGGGGGTGTAAAGGGGCATAAACACAGCCGTGAAAAACAGCTAAACCCCATTATAAAAAGAAATTACTTTTCAAAACCCGTGAAACAAAGACAGTGAAAGAGAGAGAAATTCTTACAAAATTCGTTCAGGGGCTGTGATGCAACCTGGATTGACCATATCTAGACCCACAGCTGATTGAGACATAAGGGTGGACACTCTTGGGGCTGAGAGGTTTGGTGAGGTTGCGTGAGCCAACGCAGACCCTTTAAAGTAATACTGCATGGTACCCATCCCATGGGTCCCAAATCTCCAGGTTCAAGGGCATCTTCCTACGTCGAAAACATGCATGAGAAACCCAGAAGATGGTACACCGTGTGATCGGGAAAGGTTTCTAAAACGCACCTCATTTCTCATCTCCTTGTGCTCGGGTTCGCCATTCCAGCCGCTTTACTAGCCATCTCCCTCCTTGGAGAATCAGCACCTTTAACCTCCTGTTCCGTACAGGTTGCAATTTGTCCTGAGGATGAACGGGAAGAGGGGGAACCAATGAGAGACTAGCTCTAGGGGTTGGGACAGGCACAGGTCACTCTATTTTCCCATCAGGAAGAAGAATTAACCACAAGCTCAGCCTGCCCCCCAGAACCAGAAGAGGGCCTGAAGCAATCCTGCACTTTTGCGGCCAGCTCCCAAAAAAGCGACTGGAAAAATGGAGCTCAGGGGCACTGCAATTCACAAACCTGCAGAGTTAGAAATGATAACTCTCGTCCACAAATATATTGAGGGAAGGCAACGAAGAGGCTTTGAAAGCAAGGCAGAATTGCAGGAAACAGATTTCAGGAGGTAGATTCGAATCGCCTTGAAAGCACATGAAAAGCGGCAAAACGTGGACAATGATGCCCTTGGCCAAAAAGGGCGTATGCGTTTTTTCCTGAATATATTCAGGAAAAAACGCATACGCCCTTTTGGCCAACCAAGCAACCTGGAAAGGCAAATCAGCGCTCCAAAGAAGTCTCGCTTCCCAGCGGGCAAAAGGGCCATGCGGAAAAAAGTGTCCAAACCAGAAATGCAGGACCGGCCATGGAGAAATGGGAGCCTTGCTACGCTGATGGGCGGGATGTAAATTGCCAACAGCCACTCTGGAGAAGTGTACGGTGTGTCCTGAAACATCTAAAAAACACAGCTTGGAGAGCATAGGGCACTTCCACTCATGGGCGTATAAATTGGGAAAACTAAAAATCAGCAAGACACAGGCACCCCAAAGATTAGGGCTGCTCTGTTGACAAGAACCCCCACTTCATTACACCTTAAATATCCTAGGAAAGAGAAAAGTGGATAACGAAGTTGTGGTCCTCATGTACAATGGAATATCACTCAGCCATGAAATCCACGTCATAAGGCTAGTAGCAGCACGATGAGTGGATTTAGGTACGAAGATTCTAAGTGAAATAAGTCACACAGAAAAAGACACTTATCATAAGATATCACTTATAGAGGGAATGTAAAAACCGCTACACTTGAACTGAATTACAAAACAGAACAGAGTCACACGTTCAGAAAACACACTATGGCGGCTGAACGGGAAAGGTGAGGTGGGGAGAGGCATAAAACAAGGGTTTCAAATTAGCTCAGATACCGTTCCATAAACCCAATATGTAGTAGACAAGACCTACTCCTTGCTCAGTGAACTGGCCTCAACACCCCCTATTCACCGCACAAGAATATATCTGACTAGTAAGAATCTTCAAACCTATGTATTGATATCTCTCTGTAAGTGAGTCAAGGGGGTGTAAAGGGGCATAAACACAGCCGTGAAAAGCAGCTAAACCCCATTATAAAAAGAAATTACTTTTCAAAACCCGTGAAACAAAGACAGTGAAAGAGAGAGAAATTCTTACAAAATTCGTTCAGGGGCTGTGATGCAACCTGGATTGACCATATCTAGACCCACAGCTGATTGAGACATAAGGGTGGACACTCTTGGGGCTGAGAGGTTTGGTGAGGTTGCGTGAGCCAACGCAGACCCTTTAAAGTAATACTGCATGGTACCCATCCCATGGGTCCCAAATCTCCAGGTTCAAGGGCATCTTCCTACGTCGAAAACATGCATGAGAAACCCAGAAGATGGTACACCGTGTGATCGGGAAAGGTTTCTAAAACGCACCTCATTTCTCATCTCCTTGTGCTCGGGTTCGCCATTCCAGCCGCTTTACTAGCCATCTCCCTCCTTGGAGAATCAGCACCTTTAACCTCCTGTTCCGTACAGGTTGCAATTTGTCCTGAGGATGAACGGGAAGAGGGGGAACCAATGAGAGACTAGCTCTAGGGGTTGGGACAGGCACAGGTCACTCTATTTTCCCATCAGGAAGAAGAATTAACCACAAGCTCAGCCTGCCCCCCAGAACCAGAAGAGGGCCTGAAGCAATCCTGCACTTTTGCGGCCAGCTCCCAAAAAAGCGACTGGAAAAATGGAGCTCAGGGGCACTGCAATTCACAAACCTGCAGAGTTAGAAATGATAACTCTCGTCCACAAATATATTGAGGGAAGGCAACGAAGAGGCTTTGAAAGCAAGGCAGAATTGCAGGAAACAGATTTCAGGAGGTAGATTCGAATCGCCTTGAAAGCACATGAAAAGCGGCAAAACGTGGACAATGATGCCCTTGGCCAAAAAGGGCGTATGCGTTTTTTCCTGAATATATTCAGGAAAAAACGCATACGCCCTTTTGGCCAACCAAGCAACCTGGAAAGGCAAATCAGCGCTCCAAAGAAGTCTTGCTTCCCAGCGGGCAAAAGGGCCATGCGGAAAAAAGTGTCCAAACCAGAAATGCAGGATCGGCCATGGAGAAATGGGAGCCTTGCTACGCTGATGGGCGGGATGTAAATTGCCAACAGCCACTCTGGAGAAGTGTACGGTGTGTCCTGAAACATCTAAAAAACACAGCTTGGAGAGCATAGGGCACTTCCACTCATGGGCGTATAAATTGGGAAAACTAAAAATCAGCAAGACACAGGCACCCCAAAGTTTAGGGCTGCTCTGTTGACAAGAATCCCCACTTCATTACACCTTAAATATCCTAGGAAAGAGAAAAGTGGATAACGAAGTTGTGGTCCTCATGTACAATGGAATATCACTCAGCCATGAAATCCACGTCATAAGGCTAGTAGCAGCACGATGAGTGGATTTAGGTACGACGATTCTAAGTGAAATAAGTCACACAGAAAAAGACACTTATCATAAGATATCACTTATAGAGGGAATGTAAAAACCGCTACACTTGAACTGAATTACAAAACAGAACAGAGTCACACGTTCAGAAAACACACTATAGCTGCTGAACGGGAAAGGTGAGGTGGGGAGATGCATAAAACAAGGGTTTCAAATTAGCTCAGATACCGTTCCATAAACCCAATATGTAGTAGACAAGACCTACTCCTTGCTCAGTGAACTGGCCTCAACACCCCCTATTCACCGCACAAGAATATATCTGACTAGTAAGAATCTTCAAACCTATGTATTGATATCTCTCTGTAAGTGAGTCAAGGGGGTGTAAAGCGGCATAAACACAGCCGTGAAAAGCAGCTAAACCCCATTATAAAAATAAAATACTTTTCAAAACCCGTGAAACAAAGACAGTGAAAGAGAGAGAAATTCTTACAAAATTCGTTCAGGGGCTGTGATGCAACCTGGATTGACCATATCTAGACCCACAGCTGATTGAGACATAAGGGTGGACACTCTTGGGGCTGAGAGGTTTGGTGAGGTTGCGTGAGCCAACGCAGACCCTTTAAAGTAATACTGCATGGTACCCATCCCTTGGGTCCCAAATCTCCAGGTTCAAGGGCATCTTCCTACGTCGAAAACATGCATGAGAAACCCAGAAGATGGTACACCGTGTGATCGGGAAAGGTTTCTAAAACGCACCTCATTTCTCATCTCCTTGTGCTCGGGTTCGCCATTCCAGCCGCTTTACTAGCCATCTCCCTCCTTGGAGAATCAGCACCTTTAACCTCCTGTTCCGTACAGGTTGCAATTTGTCCTGAGGATGAACGGGAAGAGGGGGAACCAATGAGAGACTAGCTCTAGGGGTTGGGACAGGCACAGGTCACTCTATTTTCCCATCAGGAAGAAGAATTAACCACAAGCTCAGCCTGCCCCCCAGAACCAGAAGAGGGCCTGAAGCAATCCTGCACTTTTGCGGCCAGCTCCCAAAAAAGCGACTGGAAAAATGGAGCTCAGGGGCACTGCAATTCACAAACCTGCAGAGTTAGAAATGATAACTCTCGTCCACAAATATATTGAGGGAAGGCAACGAAGAGGCTTTGAAAGCAAGGCAGAATTGCAGGAAACAGATTTCAGGAGGTAGATTCGAATCGCCTTGAAAGCACATGAAAAGCGGCAAAACGTGGACAATGATGCCCTTGGCCAAAAAGGGTGTATGCGTTTTTTCCTGAATATATTCAGGAAAAAACGCATACGCCCTTTTTGGCCAACCAAGCAACCTGGAAAGGCAAATCAGCGCTCCAAAGAAGTCTCGCTTCCCAGCGGGCAAAAGGGCCATGCGGAAAAAAGTGTCCAAACCAGAAATGCAGGACCGGCCATGGAGAAATGGGAGCCTTGCTACGCTGATGGGCGGGATGTAAATTGCCAACAGCCACTCTGGAGAAGTGTAGGGTGTGTCCTGAAACATCTAAAAAACACAGCTTGGAGAGCATAGGGCACTTCCACTCATGGGCGTATAAATTGGGAAAACTAAAAATCAGCAAGACACAGGCACCCCAAAGTTTAGGGCTGCTCTGTTGACAAGAACCCCCACTTCATTACACCTTAAATATCCTAGGAAAGAGAAAAGTGGATAACGAATTTGTGGTCCTCATGTACAATGGAATATCACTCAGCCATGAAATCCACGTCATAAGGCTAGTAGCAGCACGATGAGTGGATTTAGGTACGACGATTCTAAGTGAAATAAGTCACACAGAAAAAGACACTTATCATAAGATATCACTTATAGAGGGAATGTAAAAACCGCTACACTTGAACTGAATTACAAAACAGAACAGAGTCACACGTTCAGAAAACACACTATGGCTGCTGAACGGGAAAGGTGAGGTGGGGTGATGCATAAAACAAGGGTTTCAAATTAGCTCAGATACCGTTCCATAAACCCAATATGTAGTAGACAAGACCTACTCCTTGCTCAGTGAACTGGCCTCAACACCCCCTATTCACCGCACAAGAATATATCTGACTAGTAAGAATCTTCAAACCTATGTATTGATATCTCTCTGTATGTGAGTCAAGGGGGTGTAAAGGGGCATAAACACAGCCGTGAAAAACAGCTAAACCCCATTATAAAAAAAAATTACTTTTCAAAACCCGTGAAACAAAGACAGTGAAAGAGAGAGAAATTCTTACAAAATTCGTTCAGGGGCTGTGATGCAACCTGGATTGACCATATCTAGACCCACAGCTGATTGAGACATAAGGGTGGACACTCTTGGGGCTGAGAGGTTTGGTGAGGTTGCGTGAGCCAACGCAGACCCTTTAAAGTAATACTGCATGGTACCCATCCCATGGGTCCCAAATCTCCAGGTTCAAGGGCATCTTCCTACGTCGAAAACATGCATGAGAAACCCAGAAGATGGTCCACTGTGTGATCGGGAAAGGTTTCTAAAACGCACCTCATTTCTCATCTCCTTGTGCTCGGGTTCGCCATTCCAGCCGCTTTACTAGCCATCTCCCTCCTTGGAGAATCAGCACCTTTAACCTCCTGTTCCGTACAGGTTGCAATTTGTCCTGAGGATGAACGGGAAGAGGGGGAACCAATGAGAGACTAGCTCTAGGGGTTGGGACAGGCACAGGTCACTCTATTTTCCCATCAGGAAGAAGAATTAACCACAAGCTCAGCCTGCCCCCCAGAACCAGAAGAGGGCCTGAAGCAATCCTGCACTTTTGCGGCCAGCTCCCAAAAAAGCGACTGGAAAAATGGAGCTCAGGGGCACTGCAATTCACAAACCTGCAGAGTTAGAAATGATAACTCTCGTCCACAAATATATTGAGGGAAGGCAACGAAGAGGCTTTGAAAGCAAGGCAGAATTGCAGGAAACAGATTTCAGGAGGTAGATTCGAATCGCCTTGAAAGCACATGAAAAGCGGCAAAACGTGGACAATGATGCCCTTGGCCAAAAAGGGCGTATGCGTTTTTTCCTGAATATATTCAGGAAAAAACGCATACGCCCTTTTTGGCCAACCAAGCAACCTGGAAAGGCAAATCAGCGCTCCAAAGAAGTCTCGCTTCCCAGCGGGCAAAAGGGCCATGCGGAAAAAAGTGTCCAAACCAGAAATGCAGGACCGGCCATGGAGAAATGGGAGCCTTGCTACGCTGATGGGCGGGATGTAAATTGCCAACAGCCACTCTGGAGAAGTGTAGGGTGTGTCCTGAAACATCTAAAAAACACAGCTTGGAGAGCATAGGGCACTTCCACTCATGGGCGTATAAATTGGGAAAACTAAAAATCAGCAAGACACAGGCACCCCAAAGTTTAGGGCTGCTCTGTTGACAAGAACCCCCACTTCATTACACCTTAAATATCCTAGGAAAGAGAAAAGTGGATAACGAAGTTGTGGTCCTCATGTACAATGGAATATCACTCAGCCATGAAATCCACGTCATAAGGCTAGTAGCAGCACGATGAGTGGATTTAGGTACGACGATTCTAAGTGAAATAAGTCACACAGAAAAAGACACTTATCATAAGATATCACTTATAGAGGGAATGTAAAAACCGCTACACTTGAACTGAATTACAAAACAGAACAGAGTCACACGTTCAGAAAACACACTATGGCTGCTGAACGGGAAAGGTGAGGTGGGGAGATGCATAAAACAAGGGTTTCAAATTAGCTCAGATACCGTTCCATAAACCCAATATGTAGTAGACAAGACCTACTCCTTGCTCAGTGAACTGGCCTCAACACCCCCTATTCACCGCACAAGAATATATCTGACTAGTAAGAATCTTCAAACCTATGTATTGATATCTCTCTGTAAGTGAGTCAAGGGGGTGTAAAGGGGCATAAACACAGCCGTGAAAAACAGCTAAACCCCATTATAAAAAGAAATTACTTTTCAAAACCCGTGAAACAAAGACAGTGAAAGAGAGAGAAATTCTTACAAAATTCGTTCAGGGGCTGTGATGCAACCTGGATTGACCATATCTAGACCCACAGCTGATTGAGACATAAGGGTGGACACTCTTGGGGCTGAGAGGTTTGGTGAGGTTGCGTGAGCCAACGCAGACCCTTTAAAGTAATACTGCATGGTACCCATCCCATGGGTCCCAAATCTCCAGGTTCAAGGGCATCTTCCTACGTCGAAAACATGCATGAGAAACCCAGAAGATGGTACACCGTGTGATCGGGAAAGGTTTCTAAAACGCACCTCATTTCTCATCTCCTTGTGCTCGGGTTCGCCATTCCAGCCGCTTTAGTAGCCATCTCCCTCCTTGGAGAATCAGCACCTTTAACCTCCTGTTCCGTACAGGTTGCAATTTGTCCTGAGGATGAACGGGAAGAGGGGGAACCAATGAGAGACTAGCTCTAGGGGTTGGGACAGGCACAGGTCACTCTATTTTCCCATCAGGAAGAAGAATTAACCACAAGCTCAGCCTGCCCCCCAGAACCAGAAGAGGGCCTGAAGCAATCCTGCACTTTTGCGGCCAGCTCCCAAAAAAGCGACTGGAAAAATGGAGCTCAGGGGCACTGCAATTCACAAACCTGCAGAGTTAGAAATGATAACTCTCGTCCACAAATATATTGAGGGAAGGCAACGAAGAGGCTTTGGAAGCAAGGCAGAATTGCAGGAAACAGATTTCAGGAGGTAGATTCGAATCGCCTTGAAAGCACATGAAAAGCGGCAAAACGTGGACAATGATGCCCTTGGCCAAAAAGGGCGTATGCGTTTTTTCCTGAATATATTCAGGAAAAAACGCATACGCCCTTTTGGCCAACCAAGCAACCTGGAAAGGCAAATCAGCGCTCCAAAGAAGTCTCGCTTCCCAGCGGTCAAAAGGGCCATGCGGAAAAAAGTGTCCAAACCAGAAATGCAGGACCGGCCATGGAGAAATGGGAGCCTTGCTACGCTGATGGGCGGGATGTAAATTGCCAACAGCCACTCTGGAGAAGTGTACGGTGTGTCCTGAAACATCTAAAAAACACAGCTTGGAGAGTATAGGGCACTTCCACTCATGGGCGTATAAATTGGGAAAACTAAAAATCAGCAAGACACAGGCACCCCAAAGTTTAGGGCTGCTCTGTTGACAAGAACCCCCACTTCATTACACCTTAAATATCCTAGGAAAGAGAAAAGTGGATAACGAATTTGTGGTCCTCATGTACAATGGAATATCACTCAGCCATGAAATCCACGTCATAAGGCTAGTAGCAGCACGATGAGTGGATTTAGGTACGACGATTCTAAGTGAAATAAGTCACACAGAAAAAGACACTTATCATAAGATATCACTTATAGAGGGAATGTAAAAACCGCTACACTTGAACTGAATTACAAAACAGAACAGAGTCACACGTTCAGAAAACACACTATGGCTGCTGAACGGGAAAGGTGAGGTGGGGTGATGCATAAAACAAGGGTTTCAAATTAGCTCAGATACCGTTCCATAAACCCAATATGTAGTAGACAAGACCTACTCCTTGCTCAGTGAACTGGCCTCAACACCCCCTATTCACCGCACAAGAATATATCTGACTAGTAAGAATCTTCAAACCTATGTATTGATATCTCTCTGTATGTGAGTCAAGGGGGTATAAAGGGGCATAAACACAGCCGTGAAAAACAGCTAAACCCCATTATAAAAAAAAATTACTTTTCAAAACCCGTGAAACAAAGACAGTGAAAGAGAGAGAAATTCTTACACAATTCGTTCAGGGGCTGTGATGCAACCTGGATTGACCATATCTAGACCCACAGCTGATTGAGACATAAGGGTGGACACTCTTGGGGCTGAGAGGTTTGGTGAGGTTGCGTGAGCCAACGCAGACCCTTTAAAGTAATACTGCATGGTACCCATCCCATGGGTCCCAAATCTCCAGGTTCAAGGGCATCTTCCTACGTCGAAAACATGCATGAGAAACCCAGAAGATGGTCCACTGTGTGATCGGGAAAGGTTTCTAAAACGCACCTCATTTCTCATCTCCTTGTGCTCGGGTTCGCCATTCCAGCCGCTTTACTAGCCATCTCCCTCCTTGGAGAATCAGCACCTTTAACCTCCTGTTCCGTACAGGTTGCAATTTGTCCTGAGGATGAACGGGAAGAGGGGGAACCAATGAGAGACTAGCTCTAGGGGTTGGGACAGGCACAGGTCACTCTATTTTCCCATCAGGAAGAAGAATTAACCACAAGCTCAGCCTGCCCCCCAGAACCAGAAGAGGGCCTGAAGCAATCCTGCACTTTTGCGGCCAGCTCCCAAAAAAGCGACTGGAAAAATGGAGCTCAGGGGCACTGCAATTCACAAACCTGCAGAGTTAGAAATGATAACTCTCGTCCACAAATATATTGAGGGAAGGCAACGAAGAGGCTTTGAAAGCAAGGCAGAATTGCAGGAAACAGATTTCAGGAGGTAGATTCGAATCGCCTTGAAAGCACATGAAAAGCGGCAAAACGTGGACAATGATGCCCTTGGCCAAAAAGGGCGTATGCGTTTTTTCCTGAATATATTCAGGAAAAAACGCATACGCCCTTTTTGGCCAACCAAGCAACCTGGAAAGGCAAATCAGCGCTCCAAAGAAGTCTCGCTTCCCAGCGGGCAAAAGGGCCATGCGGAAAAAAGTGTCCAAACCAGAAATGCAGGACCGGCCATGGAGAAATGGGAGCCTTGCTACGCTGATGGGCGGGATGTAAATTGCCAACAGCCACTCTGGAGAAGTGTAGGGTGTGTCCTGAAACATCTAAAAACACAGCTTGGAGAGCATAGGGCACTTCCACTCATGGGCGTATAAATTGGGAAAACTAAAAATCAGCAAGACACAGGCACCCCAAAGTTTAGGGCTGCTCTGTTGACAAGAACCCCCACTTCATTACACCTTAAATATCCTAGGAAAGAGAAAAGTGGATAACGAAGTTGTGGTCCTCATGTACAATGGAATATCACTCAGCCATGAAATCCACGTCATAAGGCTAGTAGCAGCACGATGAGTGGATTTAGGTACGACGATTCTAAGTGAAATAAGTCACACAGAAAAAGACACTTATCATAAGATATCACTTATAGAGGGAATGTAAAAACCGCTACACTTGAACTGAATTACAAAACAGAACAGAGTCACACGTTCAGAAAACACACTATGGCTGCTGAACGGGAAAGGTGAGGTGGGGAGATGCATAAAACAAGGGTTTCAAATTAGCTCAGATACCGTTCCATAAACCCAATATGTAGTAGACAAGACCTACTCCTTGCTCAGTGAACTGGCCTCAACACCCCCTATTCACCGCACAAGAATATATCTGACTAGTAAGAATCTTCAAACCTATGTATTGATATCTCTCTGTAAGTGAGTCAAGGGGGTGTAAAGGGGCATAAACACAGCCGTGAAAAACAGCTAAACCCCATTATAAAAAGAAATTACTTTTCAAAACCCGTGAAACAAAGACAGTGAAAGAGAGAGAAATTCTTACAAAATTCGTTCAGGGGCTGTGATGCAACCTGGATTGACCATATCTAGACCCACAGCTGATTGAGACATAAGGGTGGACACTCTTGGGGCTGAGAGGTTTGGTGAGGTTGCGTGAGCCAACGCAGACCCTTTAAAGTAATACTGCATGGTACCCATCCCTTGGGTCCCAAATCTCCAGGTTCAAGGGCATCTTCCTACGTCGAAAACATGCATGAGAAACCCAGAAGATGGTACACCGTGTGATCGGGAAAGGTTTCTAAAACGCACCTCATTTCTCATCTCCTTGTGCTCGGGTTCGCCATTCCAGCCACTTTACTAGCCATCTCCCTCCTTGGACAATCAGCACCTTTAACCTCCTGTTCCGTACAGGTTGCAATTTGTCCTGAGGATGAACGGGAAGAGGGGGAACCAATGAGAGACTAGCTCTAGGGGTTGGGACAGGCACAGGTCACTCTATTTTCCCATCAGGAAGAAGAATTAACCACAAGCTCAGCCTGCCCCCCAGAACCAGAAGAGGGCCTGAAGCAATCCTGCACTTTTGCGGCCAGCTCCCAAAAAAGCGACTGGAAAAATGGAGCTCAGGGGCACTGCAATTCACAAACCTGCAGAGTTAGAAATGATAACTCTCGTCCACAAATATATTGAGGGAAGGCAACGAAGAGGCTTTGGAAGCAAGGCAGAATTGCAGGAAACAGATTTCAGGAGGTAGATTCGAATCGCCTTGAAAGCACATGAAAAGCGGCAAAACGTGGACAATGATGCCCTTGGCCAAAAAGGGCGTATGCGTTTTTTCCTGAATATATTCAGGAAAAAACGCATACGCCCTTTTGGCCAACCAAGCAACCTGGAAAGGCAAATCAGCGCTCCAAAGAAGTCTCGCTTCCCAGCGGGCAAAAGGGCCATGCGGAAAAAAGTGTCCAAACCAGAAATGCAGGACCGGCCATGGAGAAATGGGAGCCTTGCTACGCTGATGGGCGGGATGTAAATTGCCAACAGCCAGTCTGGAGAAGTGTACGGTGTGTCCTGAAACATCTAAAAAACACAGCTTGGAGAGTATAGGGCACTTCCACTCATGGGCGTATAAATTGGGAAAACTAAAAATCAGCAAGACACAGGCACCCCAAAGTTTAGGGCTGCTCTGTTGACAAGAACCCCCACTTCATTACACCTTAAATATCCTAGGAAAGAGAAAAGTGGATAACGAAGTTGTGGTCCTCATGTACAATGGAATATCACTCAGCCATGAAATCCACGTCATAAGGCTAGTAGCAGCACGATGAGTGGATTTAGGTACGACGATTCTAAGTGAAATAAGTCACACAGAAAAAGACACTTATCATAAGATATCACTTATAGAGGGAATGTAAAAACCGCTACACTTGAACTGAATTACAAAACAGAACAGAGTCACACGTTCAGAAAACACACTATGGCTGCTGAACGGGAAAGGTGAGGTGGGGAGATGCATAAAACAAGGGTTTCAAATTAGCTCAGATACCGTTCCATAAACCCAATATGTAGTAGACAAGACCTACTCCTTGCTCAGTGAACTGGCCTCAACACCCCCTATTCACCGCACAAGAATATATCTGACTAGTAAGAATCTTCAAACCTATGTATTGATATCTCTCTGTATGTGAGTCAAGGGGGTGTAAAGGGGCATAAACACAGCCGTGAAAAACAGCTAAACCCCATTATAAAAAGAAATTACTTTTCAAAACCCGTGAAACAAAGACAGTGAAAGAGAGAGAAATTCTTACAAAATTCGTTCAGGGGCTGTGATGCAACCTGGATTGACCATATCTAGACCCACAGCTGATTGAGACATAAGGGTGGACACTCTTGGGGCTGAGAGGTTTGGTTAGGTTGCGTGAGCCAACGCAGACCCTTTAAAGTAATACTGCATGGTACCCATCCCATGGGTCCCAAATCTCCAGGTTCAAGGGCATCTTCCTACGTCGAAAACATGCATGAGAAACCCAGAAGATGGTCCACTGTGTGATCTGGAAAGGTTTCTAAAACGCACCTCATTTCTCATCTCCTTGTGCTCGGGTTCGCCATTCCAGCCGCTTTAGTAGCCATCTCCCTCCTTGGAGAATCAGCACCTTTAACCTCCTGTTCCGTACAGGTTGCAATTTGTCCTGAGGATGAACGGGAAGAGGGGGAACCAATGAGAGACTAGCTCTAGGGGTTGGGACAGGCACAGGTCACTCTATTTTCCCATCAGGAAGAAGAATTAACCACAAGCTCAGCCTGCCCCCCAGAACCAGAAGAGGGCCTGAAGCAATCCTGCACTTTTGCGGCCAGCTCCCAAAAAAGCGACTGGAAAAATGGAGCTCAGGGGCACTGCAATTCACAAACCTGCAGAGTTAGAAATGATAACTCTCGTCCACAAATATATTGAGGGAAGGCAACGAAGAGGCTTTGAAAGCAAGGCAGAATTGCAGGAAACAGATTTCAGGAGGTAGATTCGAATCGCCTTGAAAGCACATGAAAAGCGGCAAAACGTGGACAATGATGCCCTTGGCCAAAAAGGGCGTATGCGTTTTTTCCTGAATATATTCAGGAAAAAACGCATACGCCCTTTTGGCCAACCAAGCAACCTGGAAAGGCAAATCAGCGCTCCAAAGAAGTCTCGCTTCCCAGCGGGCAAAAGGGCCATGCGGAAAAAAGTGTCCAAACCAGAAATGCAGGACCGGCCATGGAGAAATGGGAGCCTTGCTACGCTGATGGACGGGATGTAAATTGCCAACAGCCACCCTGGAGAAGTGTACGGTGTGTCCTGAAACATCTAAAAAACACAGCTTGGAGAGCATAGGGCAGTTCCACTCATGGGCGTATAAATTGGGAAAACGAAAAATCAGCAAGACACAGGCACCCCAAAGTTTAGGGCTGCTCTGTTGACAAGAACCCCCACTTCATTACACCTTAAATATCCTAGGAAAGAGAAAAGTGGATAACGAAGTTGTGGTCCTCATGTACAATGGAATATCACTCAGCCATGAAATCAACGTCATAAGGCTAGTAGCAGCACGATGAGTGGGTTTAGGTACGACGATTCTAAGTGAAATAAGTTACACAGAAAAAGACACTTATCATAAGATATCACTTATAGAGGGAATGTAAAAACCGCTACACTTGAACTGAATTACAAAACAGAACAGAGTCACACGTTCAGAAAACACACTATGGCTGCTGAACGGGAAAGGTGAGGTGGGGAGATGCATAAAACAAGGGTTTCAAATTAGCTCAGATACCGTTCCATAAACCCAATATGTAGTAGACAAGACCTACTCCTTGCTCAGTGAACTGGCCTCAACACCCCCTATTCACCGCACAAGAATATATCTGACTAGTAAGAATCTTCAAACCTATGTATTGATATCTCTCTGTAAGTGAGTCAAGGGGGTGTAAAGGGGCATAAACACAGCCGTGAAAAACAGCTAAACCCCATTATAAAAAGAAATTACTTTTCAAAACCCGTGAAACAAAGACAGTGAAAGAGAGAGAAATTCTTACAAAATTCGTTCAGGGGCTGTGATGCAACCTGGATTGACCATATCTAGACCCACAGCTGATTGAGACATAAGGGTGGACACTCTTGGGGCTGAGAGGTTTGGTGAGGTTGCGTGAGCCAACGCAGACCCTTTAAAGTAATACTGCATGGTACCCATCCCATGGGTCCCAAATCTCCAGGTTCAAGGGCATCTTCCTACGTCGAAAACATGCATGAGAAACCCAGAAGATGGTACACCGTGTGATCGGGAAAGGTTTCTAAAACGCACCTCATTTCTCATCTCCTTGTGCTCGGGTTCGCCATTCCAGCCGCTTTACTAGGCATCTCCCTCCTTGGAGAATCAGCACCTTTAACCTCCTGTTCCGTACAGGTTGCAATTTGTCCTGAGGATGAACGGGAAGAGGGGGAACCAATGAGAGACTAGCTCTAGGGGTTGGGACAGGCACAGGTCACTCTATTTTCCCATCAGGAAGAAGAATTAACCACAAGCTCAGCCTGCCCCCCAGAACCAGAAGAGGGCCTGAAGCAATCCTGCACTTTTGCGGCCAGCTCCCAAAAAAGCGACTGGAAAAATGGAGCTCAGGGGCACTGCAATTCACAAACCTGCAGAGTTAGAAATGATAACTCTCGTCCACAAATATATTGAGGGAAGGCAACGAAGAGGCTTTGGAAGCAAGGCAGAATTGCAGGAAACAGATTTCAGGAGGTAGATTCGAATCGCCTTGAAAGCACATGAAAAGCGGCAAAACGTGGACAATGATGCCCTTGGCCAAAAAGGGCGTATGCGTTTTTTCCTGAATATATTCAGGAAAAAACGCATACGCCCTTTTGGCCAACCAAGCAACCTGGAAAGGCAAATCAGCGCTCCAAAGAAGTCTCGCTTCCCAGCGGGCAAAAGGGCCATGCGGAAAAAAGTGTCCAAACCAGAAATGCAGGACCGGCCATGGAGAAATGGGAGCCTTGCTACGCTGATGGGCGGGATGTAAATTGCCAACAGCCACTCTGGAGAAGTGTACGGTGTGTCCTGAAACATCTAAAAAACACAGCTTGGAGAGCATAGGGCACTTCCACTCATGGGCGTATAAATTGGGAAAACTACAAATCAGCAAGACACAGGCACCCCAAAGTTTAGGGCTGCTCTGTTGACAAGAACCCCCACTTCATTACACCTTAAATATCCTAGGAAAGAGAAAAGTGGATAACGAAGTTGTGCTCCTCATGTACAATGGAATATCACTCAGCCATGAAATCCACGTCATAAGGCTAGTAGCAGCACGATGAGTGGATTTAGGTACGACGATTCTAAGTGAAATAAGTCACACAGAAAAAGACACTTATCATAAGATATCACTTATAGAGGGAATGTAAAAACCGCTACACTTGAACTGAATTACAAAACAGAACAGAGTCACACGTTCAGAAAACACACTATGGCTGCTGAACGGGAAAGGTGAGGTGGGGAGATGCATAAAACAAGGGTTTCAAATTAGCTCAGATACCGTTCCATAAACCCAATATGTAGTAGACAAGACCTACTCCTTGCTCAGTGAACTGGCCTCAACACCCCCTATTCACCGCACAAGAATATATCTGACTAGTAAGAATCTTCAAACCTATGTATTGATATCTCTCTGTAAGTGAGTCAAGGGGGTGTAAAGGGGCATAAACACAGCCGTGAAAAACAGCTAAACCCCATTATAAAAAGAAATTACTTTTCAAAACCCGTGAAACAAAGACAGTGAAAGAGAGAGAAATTCTTACAAAATTCGTTCAGGGGCTGTGATGCAACCTGGATTGACCATATCTAGACCCACAGCTGATTGAGACATAAGGGTGGACACTCTTGGGGCTGAGAGGTTTGGTGAGGTTGCGTGAGCCAACGCAGACCCTTTAAAGTAATACTGCATGGTACCCATCCCATGGGTCCCAAATCTCCAGGTTCAAGGGCATCTTCCTACGTCGAAAACATGCATGAGAAACCCAGAAGATGGTACACCGTGTGATCGGGAAAGGTTTCTAAAACGCACCTCATTTCTCATCTCCTTGTGCTCGGGTTCGCCATTCCAGCCGCTTTAGTAGCCATCTCCCTCCTTGGAGAATCAGCACCTTTAACCTCCTGTTCCGTACAGGTTGCAATTTGTCCTGAGGATGAACGGGAAGAGGGGGAACCAATGAGAGACTAGCTCTAGGGGTTGGGACAGGCACAGGTCACTCTATTTTCCCATCAGGAAGAAGAATTAACCACAAGCTCAGCCTGCCCCCCAGAACCAGAAGAGGGCCTGAAGCAATCCTGCACTTTTGCGGCCAGCTCCCAAAAAAGCGACTGGAAAAATGGAGCTCAGGGGCACTGCAATTCACAAACCTGCAGAGTTAGAAATGATAACTCTCGTCCACAAATATATTGAGGGAAGGCAACGAAGAGGCTTTGGAAGCAAGGCAGAATTGCAGGAAACAGATTTCAGGAGGTAGATTCGAATCGCCTTGAAAGCACATGAAAAGCGGCAAAACGTGGACAATGATGCCCTTGGCCAAAAAGGGCGTATGCGTTTTTTCCTGAATATATTCAGGAAAAAACGCATACGCCCTTTTGGCCAACCAAGCAACCTGGAAAGGCAAATCAGCGCTCCAAAGAAGTCTCGCTTCCCAGCGGGCAAAAGGGCCATGCGGAAAAAAGTGTCCAAACCAGAAATGCAGGACCGGCCATGGAGAAATGGGAGCCTTGCTACGCTGATGGGCGGGATGTAAATTGCCAACAGCCACTCTGGAGAAGTGTACGGTGTGTCCTGAAACATCTAAAAAACACAGCTTGGAGAGCATAGGGCACTTCCACTCATGGGCGTATAAATTGGGAAAACTACAAATCAGCAAGACACAGGCACCCCAAAGTTTAGGGCTGCTCTGTTGACAAGAACCCCCACTTCATTACACCTTAAATATCCTAGGAAAGAGAAAAGTGGATAACGAAGTTGTGGTCCTCATGTACAATGGAATATCACTCAGCCATGAAATCCACGTCATAAGGCTAGTAGCAGCACGATGAGTGGATTTAGGTACGACGATTCTAAGTGAAATAAGTCACACAGAAAAAGACACTTATCATAAGATATCACTTATAGAGGGAATGTAAAAACCGCTACACTTGAACTGAATTACAAAACAGAACAGAGTCACACGTTCAGAAAACACACTATGGCTGCTGAACGGGAAAGGTGAGGTGGGGAGATGCATAAAACAAGGGTTTCAAATTAGCTCAGATACCGTTCCATAAACCCAATATGTAGTAGACAAGACCTACTCCTTGCTCAGTGAACTGGCCTCAACACCCCCTATTCACCGCACAAGAATATATCTGACTAGTAAGAATCTTCAAACCTATGTATTGATATCTCTCTGTAAGTGAGTCAAGGGGGTGTAAAGGGGCATAAACACAGCCGTGAAAAACAGCTAAACCCCATTATAAAAAGAAATTACTTTTCAAAACCCGTGAAACAAAGACAGTGAAAGAGAGAGAAATTCTTACAAAATTCGTTCAGGGGCTGTGATGCAACCTGGATTGACCATATCTAGACCCACAGCTGATTGAGACATAAGGGTGGACACTCTTGGGGCTGAGAGGTTTGGTGAGGTTGCGTGAGCCAACGCAGACCCTTTAAAGTAATACTGCATGGTACCCATCCCATGGGTCCCAAATCTCCAGGTTCAAGGGCATCTTCCTACGTCGAAAACATGCATGAGAAACCCAGAAGATGGTACACCGTGTGATCGGGAAAGGTTTCTAAAACGCACCTCATTTCTCATCTCCTTGTGCTCGGGTTCGCCATTCCAGCCGCTTTAGTAGCCATCTCCCTCCTTGGAGAATCAGCACCTTTAACCTCCTGTTCCGTACAGGTTGCAATTTGTCCTGAGGATGAACGGGAAGAGGGGGAACCAATGAGAGACTAGCTCTAGGGGTTGGGACAGGCACAGGTCACTCTATTTTCCCATCAGGAAGAAGAATTAACCACAAGCTCAGCCTGCCCCCCAGAACCAGAAGAGGGCCTGAAGCAATCCTGCACTTTTGCGGCCAGCTCCCAAAAAAGCGACTGGAAAAATGGAGCTCAGGGGCACTGCAATTCACAAACCTGCAGAGTTAGAAATGATAACTCTCGTCCACAAATATATTGAGGGAAGGCAACGAAGAGGCTTTGAAAGCAAGGCAGAATTGCAGGAAACAGATTTCTGGAGGTAGATTCGAATCGCCTTGAAAGCACATGAAAAGCGGCAAAACGTGGACAATGATGCCCTTGGCCAAAAAGGGCGTATGCGTTTTTTCCTGAATATATTCAGGAAAAAACGCATACGCCCTTTTGGCCAACCAAGCAACCTGGAAAGGCAAATCAGCGCTCCAAAGAAGTCTCGCTTCCCAGCGGGCAAAAGGGCCATGCGGAAAAAAGTGTCCAAACCAGAAATGCAGGACCGGCCATGGAGAAATGGGAGCCTTGCTACGCTGATGGGCGGGATGTAAATTGCCAACAGCCACTCTGGAGAAGTGTACGGTGTGTCCTGAAACATCTAAAAAACACAGCTTGGAGAGCATAGGGCACTTCCACTCATGGGCGTATAAATTGGGAAAACTACAAATCAGCAAGACACAGGCACCCCAAAGTTTAGGGCTGCTCTGTTGACAAGAACCCCCACTTCATTACACCTTAAATATCCTAGGAAAGAGAAAAGTGGATAACGAAGTTGTGGTCCTCATGAACATTGGAATATCACTCAGCCATGAAATCCATGTCATAAGGCTAGTAGCAGCACGATGAGTGGATTTAGGTACGACGATTCTAAGTGAAATAAGTCACACAGAAAAAGACACTTATCATAAGATATCACTTATAGAGGGAATGTAAAAACCGCTACACTTGAACTGAATTACAAAACAGAACAGAGTCACACGTTCAGAAAACACACTATGGCTGCTGAACGGGAAAGGTGAGGTGGGGAGATGCATAAAACAAGGGTTTCAAATTAGCTCAGATACCGTTCCATAAACCCAATATGTAGTAGACAAGACCTACTCCTTGCTCAGTGAACTGGCCTCAACACCCCCTATTCACCGCACAAGAATATATCTGACTAGTAAGAATCTTCAAACCTATGTATTGATATCTCTCTGTAAGTGAGTCAAGGGGGTGTAAAGGGGCATAAACACAGCCGTGAAAAACAGCTAAACCCCATTATAAAAAGAAATTACTTTTCAAAACCCGTGAAACAAAGACAGTGAAAGAGAGAGAAATTCTTACACAATTCGTTCAGGGGTTGTGATGCAACCTGGATTGACCATATCTAGACCCACAGATGATTGAGACATAAGGGTGGACACTCTTGGGGCTGAGAGGTTTGGTGAGGTTGCGTGAGCCAACGCAGACCCTTTAAAGTAATACTGCATGGTACCCATCCCATGGGTCCCAAATCTCCAGGTTCAAGGGCATCTTCCTACGTCGAAAACATGCATGAGAAACCCAGAAAATGGTACACCGTGTGATCGGGAAAGGTTTCTAAAACGCACCTCATTTCTCATCTCCTTGTGCTCGGGTTCGCCATTCCAGCCGCTTTACTAGGCATCTCCCTCCTTGGAGAATCAGCACCTTTAACCTCCTGTTCCGTACAGGTTGCAATTTGTCCTGAGGATGAACGGGAAGAGGGGGAACCAATGAGAGACTAGCTCTAGGGGTTGGGACAGGCACAGGTCACTCTATTTTCCCATCAGGAAGAAGAATTAACCACAAGCTCAGCCTGCCCCCCAGAACCAGAAGAGGGCCTGAAGCAATCCTGCACTTTTGCGGCCAGCTCCCAAAAAAGCGACTGGAAAAATGGAGCTCAGGGGCACTGCAATTCACAAACCTGCAGAGTTAGAAATGATAACTCTCGTCCACAAATATATTGAGGGAAGGCAACGAAGAGGCTTTGAAAGCAAGGCAGAATTGCAGGAAACAGATTTCAGGAGGTAGATTCGAATCGCCTTGAAAGCACATGAAAAGCGGCAAAACGTGGACAATGATGCCCTTGGCCAAAAAGGGCGTATGCGTTTTTTCCTGAATATAATCAGGAAAAAACGCATACGCCCTTTTGGCCAACCAAGCAACCTGGAAAGGCAAATCAGCGCTCCAAAGAAGTCTCGCTTCCCAGCGGGCAAAAGGGCCATGCGGAAAAAAGTGTCCAAACCAGAAATGCAGGACCGGCCATGGAGAAATGGGAGCCTTGCTACGCTGATGGGCGGGATGTAAATTGCCAACAGCCACTCTGGAGAAGTGTACGGTGTGTCCTGAAACATCTAAAAAACACAGCTTGGAGAGCATAGGGCACTTCCACTCATGGGCGTATAAATTGGGAAAACGAAATATCAGCAAGACACAGGCACCCCAAAGTTTAGGGCTGCTCTGTTGACAAGAACCCCCACTTCATTACACCTTAAATATCCTAGGAAAGAGAAA
The DNA here is from genome assembly GCF_949987535.1 of Balaenoptera acutorostrata. Taxonomy (NCBI): domain Eukaryota; kingdom Metazoa; phylum Chordata; class Mammalia; order Artiodactyla; family Balaenopteridae; genus Balaenoptera; species Balaenoptera acutorostrata. Next base: position 1,304,505 of record NW_026646029.1, on the reverse strand, counting down.
AGTGGATAACGAAGTTGTGGTCCTCATGTACAATGGAATATCACTCAGCCATGAAATCCACGTCATAAGGCTAGTAGCAGCACGATGAGTGGATTTAGGTACGACGATTCTAAGTGAAATAAGTCACACAGAAAAAGACACTTATCATAAGATATCACTTATAGAGGGAATGTAAAAACCGCTACACTTGAACTGAATTACAAAACAGAACAGAGTCACACGTTCAGAAAACACACTATGGCTGCTGAACGGGAAAGGTGAGGTGGGGTGATGCATAAAACAAGGGTTTCAAATTAGCTCAGATACCGTTCCATAAACCCAATATGTAGTAGACAAGACCTACCCCTTGCTCAGTGAACTGGCCTCAACACCCCCTATTCACCGCACAAGAATATATCTGACTAGTAAGAATCTTCAAACCTACGTATTGATATCTCTCTGTATGTGAGTCAAGGGGGTGTAAAGGGGCATAAACACAGCCGTGAAAAACAGCTAAACCCCATTATAAAAAAAAATTACTTTTCAAAACCCGTGAAACAAAGACAGTGAAAGAGAGAGAAATTCTTACAAAATTCGTTCAGGGGCTGTGATGCAACCTGGATTGACCATATCTAGACCCACAGCTGATTGAGACATAAGGGTGGACACTCTTGGGGCTGAGAGGTTTGGTGAGGTTGCGTGAGCCAACGCAGACCCTTTAAAGTAATACTGCATGGTACCCATCCCTTGGGTCCCAAATCTCCAGGTTCAAGGGCATCTTCCTACGTCGAAAACATGCATGAGAAACCCAGAAGATGGTACACCGTGTGATCGGGAAAGGTTTCTAAAACGCACCTCATTTCTCATCTCCTTGTGCTCGGGTTCGCCATTCCAGCCACTTTACTAGCCATCTCCCTCCTTGGACAATCAGCACCTTTAACCTCCTGTTCCGTACAGGTTGCAATTTGTCCTGAGGATGAACGGGAAGAGGGGGAACCAATGAGAGACTAGCTCTAGGGGTTGGGACAGGCACAGGTCACTCTATTTTCCCATCAGGAAGAAGAATTAACCACAAGCTCAGCCTGCCCCCCAGAACCAGAAGAGGGCCTGAAGCAATCCTGCACTTTTGCGGCCAGCTCCCAAAAAAGCGACTGGAAAAATGGAGCTCAGGGGCACTGCAATTCACAAACCTGCAGAGTTAGAAATGATAACTCTCGTCCACAAATATATTGAGGGAAGGCAACGAAGAGGCTTTGGAAGCAAGGCAGAATTGCAGGAAACAGATTTCAGGAGGTAGATTCGAATCGCCTTGAAAGCACATGAAAAGCGGCAAAACGTGGACAATGATGCCCTTGGCCAAAAAGGGCGTATGCGTTTTTTCCTGAATATATTCAGGAAAAAACGCATACGCCCTTTTGGCCAACCAAGCAACCTGGAAAGGCAAATCAGCGCTCCAAAGAAGTCTCGCTTCCCAGCGGGCAAAAGGGCCATGCGGAAAAAAGTGTCCAAACCAGAAATGCAGGACCGGCCATGGAGAAATGGGAGCCTTGCTACGCTGATGGGCGGGATGTAAATTGCCAACAGCCACTCTGGAGAAGTGTACGGTGGGTCCTGAAACATCTAAAAAACACAGCTTGGAGAGTATAGGGCACTTCCACTCATGGGCGTATAAATTGGGAAAACTAAAAATCAGCAAGACACAGGCACCCCAAAGTTTAGGGCTGCTCTGTTGACAAGAACCCCCACTTCATTACACCTTAAATATCCTAGGAAAGAGAAAAGTGGATAACGAAGTTGTGGTCCTCATGTACAATGGAATATCACTCAGCCATGAAATCCACGTCAGAAGGCTAGTAGCAGCACGATGAGTGGATTTAGGTACGACGATTCTAAGTGAAATAAGTCACACAGAAAAAGACACTTATCATAAGATATCACTTATAGAGGGAATGTAAAAACCGCTACACTTGAACTGAATTACAAAACAGAACAGAGTCACACGTTCAGAAAACACACTATGGCTGCTGAACGGGAAAGGTGAGGTGGGGAGATGCATAAAACAAGGGTTTCAAATTAGCTCAGATACCGTTCCATAAACCCAATATGTAGTAGACAAGACCTACTCCTTGCTCAGTGAACTGGCCTCAACACCCCCTATTCACCGCACAAGAATATATCTGACTAGTAAGAATCTTCAAACCTATGTATTGATATCTCTCTGTATGTGAGTCAAGGGGGTGTAAAGGGGCATAAACACAGCCGTGAAAAACAGCTAAACCCCATTATAAAAAGAAATTACTTTTCAAAACCCGTGAAACAAAGACAGTGAAAGAGAGAGAAATTCTTACAAAATTCGTTCAGGGGCTGTGATGCAACCTGGATTGACCATATCTAGACCCACAGCTGATTGAGACATAAGGGTGGACACTCTTGGGGCTGAGAGGTTTGGTGAGGTTGCGTGAGCCAACGCAGACCCTTTAAAGTAATACTGCATGGTACCCATCCCATGGGTCCCAAATCTCCAGGTTCAAGGGCATCTTCCTACGTCGAAAACATGCATGAGAAACCCAGAAGATGGTCCACTGTGTGATCTGGAAAGGTTTCTAAAACGCACCTCATTTCTCATCTCCTTGTGCTCGGGTTCGCCATTCCAGCCGCTTTAGTAGCCATCTCCCTCCTTGGAGAATCAGCACCTTTAACCTCCTGTTCCGTACAGGTTGCAATTTGTCCTGAGGATGAACGGGAAGAGGGGGAACCAATGAGAGACTAGCTCTAGGGGTTGGGACAGGCACAGGTCACTCTATTTTCCCATCAGGAAGAAGAATTAACCACAAGCTCAGCCTGCCCCCCAGAACCAGAAGAGGGCCTGAAGCAATCCTGCACTTTTGCGGCCAGCTCCCAAAAAAGCGACTGGAAAAATGGAGCTCAGGGGCACTGCAATTCACAAACCTGCAGAGTTAGAAATGATAACTCTCGTCCACAAATATATTGAGGGAAGGCAACGAAGAGGCTTTGAAAGCAAGGCAGAATTGCAGGAAACAGATTTCAGGAGGTAGATTCGAATCGCCTTGAAAGCACATGAAAAGCGGCAAAACGTGGACAATGATGCCCTTGGCCAAAAAGGGCGTATGCGTTTTTTCCTGAATATATTCAGGAAAAAACGCATACGCCCTTTTGGCCAACCAAGCAACCTGGAAAGGCAAATCAGCGCTCCAAAGAAGTCTCGCTTCCCAGCGGGCAAAAGGGCCATGCGGAAAAAAGTGTCCAAACCAGAAATGCAGGACCGGCCATGGAGAAATGGGAGCCTTGCTACGCTGATGGGCGGGATGTAAATTGCCAACAGCCACCCTGGAGAAGTGTACGGTGTGTCCTGAAACATCTAAAAAACACAGCTTGGAGAGCATAGGGCACTTCCACTCATGGGCGTATAAATTGGGAAAACTAAAAATCAGCAAGACACAGGCACCCCAAAGTTTAGGGCTGCTCTGTTGACAAGAACCCCCACTTCATTACACCTTAAATATCCTAGGAAAGAGAAAAGTGGATAACGAAGTTGTGGTCCTCATGTACAATGGAATATCACTCAGCCATGAAATCAACGTCATAAGGCTAGTAGCAGCACGATGAGTGGGTTTAGGTACGACGATTCTAAGTTAATAAGTCACACAGAAAAAGACACTTATCATAAGATATCACTTATAGAGGGAATGTAAAAACCGCTACACTTGAACTGAATTACAAAACAGAACAGAGTCACACGTTCAGAAAACACACTATGGCTGCTGAACGGGAAAGGTGAGGTGGGGAGATGCATAAAACAAGGGTTTCAAATTAGCTCAGATACCGTTCCATAAACCCAATATGTAGTAGACAAGACCTACTCCTTGCTCAGTGAACTGGCCTCAACACCCCCTATTCACCGCACAAGAATATATCTGACTAGTAAGAATCTTCAAACCTATGTATTGATATCTCTCTGTAAGTGAGTCAAGGGGGTGTAAAGGGGCATAAACACAGCCGTGAAAAACAGCTAAACCCCATTATAAAAAGAAATTACTTTTCAAAACCCGTGAAACAAAGACAGTGAAAGAGAGAGAAATTCTTACAAAATTCGTTCAGGGGCTGTGATGCAACCTGGATTGACCATATCTAGACCCACAGCTGATTGAGACATAAGGGTGGACACTCTTGGGGCTGAGAGGTTTGGTGAGGTTGCGTGAGCCAACGCAGACCCTTTAAAGTAATACTGCATGGTACCCATCCCATGGGTCCCAAATCTCCAGGTTCAAGGGCATCTTCCTACGTCGAAAACATGCATGAGAAACCCAGAAGATGGTACACCGTGTGATCGGGAAAGGTTTCTAAAACGCACCTCATTTCTCATCTCCTTGTGCTCGGGTTCGCCATTCCAGCCGCTTTACTAGGCATCTCCCTCCTTGGAGAATCAGCACCTTTAACCTCCTGTTCCGTACAGGTTGCAATTTGTCCTGAGGATGAACGGGAAGAGGGGGAACCAATGAGAGACTAGCTCTAGGGGTTGGGACAGGCACAGGTCACTCTATTTTCCCATCAGGAAGAAGAATTAACCACAAGCTCAGCCTGCCCCCAGAACCAGAAGAGGGCCTGAAGCAATCCTGCACTTTTGCGGCCAGCTCCCAAAAAAGCGACTGGAAAAATGGAGCTCAGGGGCACTGCAATTCACAAACCTGCAGAGTTAGAAATGATAACTCTCGTCCACAAATATATTGAGGGAAGGCAACGAAGAGGCTTTGGAAGCAAGGCAGAATTGCAGGAAACAGATTTCAGGAGGTAGATTCGAATCGCCTTGAAAGCACATGAAAAGCGGCAAAACGTGGACAATGATGCCCTTGGCCAAAAAGGGCGTATGCGTTTTTTCCTGAATATATTCAGGAAAAAACGCATACGCCCTTTTGGCCAACCAAGCAACCTGGAAAGGCAAATCAGCGCTCCAAAGAAGTCTCGCTTCCCAGCGGGCAAAAGGGCCATGCGGAAAAAAGTGTCCAAACCAGAAATGCAGGACCGGCCATGGAGAAATGGGAGCCTTGCTACGCTGATGGGCGGGATGTAAATTGCCAACAGCCACTCTGGAGAAGTGTACGGTGTGTCCTGAAACATCTAAAAAACACAGCTTGGAGAGCATAGGGCACTTCCACTCATGGGCGTATAAATTGGGAAAACTACAAATCAGCAAGACACAGGCACCCCAAAGTTTAGGGCTGCTCTGTTGACAAGAACCCCCACTTCATTACACCTTAAATATCCTAGGAAAGAGAAAAGTGGATAACGAAGTTGTGGTCCTCATGTACAATGGAATATCACTCAGCCATGAAATCCACGTCATAAGGCTAGTAGCAGCACGATGAGTGGATTTAGGTACGACGATTCTAAGTGAAATAAGTCACACAGAAAAAGACACTTATCATAAGATATCACTTATAGAGGGAATGTAAAAACCGCTACACTTGAACTGAATTACAAAACAGAACAGAGTCACACGTTCAGAAAACACACTATGGCTGCTGAACGGGAAAGGTGAGGTGGGGTGATGCATAAAACAAGGGTTTCAAATTAGCTCAGATACCGTTCCATAAACCCAATATGTAGTAGACAAGACCTACTCCTTGCTCAGTGAACTGGCCTCAACACCCCCTATTCACCGCACAAGAATATATCTGACTAGTAAGAATCTTCAAACCTATGTATTGATATCTCTCTGTAAGTGAGTCAAGGGGGTGTAAAGGGGCATAAACACAGCCGTGAAAAACAGCTAAACCCCATTATAAAAAGAAATTACTTTTCAAAACCCGTGAAACAAAGACAGTGAAAGAGAGAGAAATTCTTACAAAATTCGTTCAGGGGCTGTGATGCAACCTGGATTGACCATATCTAGACCCACAGCTGATTGAGACATAAGGGTGGACACTCTTGGGGCTGAGAGGTTTGGTGAGGTTGCGTGAGCCAACGCAGACCCTTTAAAGTAATACTGCATGGTACCCATCCCATGGGTCCCAAATCTCCAGGTTCAAGGGCATCTTCCTACGTCGAAAACATGCATGAGAAACCCAGAAGATGGTCCACTGTGTGATCGGGAAAGGTTTCTAAAACGCACCTCATTTCTCATCTCCTTGTGCTCGGGTTCGCCATTCCAGCCGCTTTACTAGCCATCTCCCTCCTTGGAGAATCAGCACCTTTAACCTCCTGTTCCGTACAGGTTGCAATTTGTCCTGAGGATGAACGGGAAGAGGGGGAACCAATGAGAGACTAGCTCTAGGGGTTGGGACAGGCACAGGTCACTCTATTTTCCCATCAGGAAGAAGAATTAACCACAAGCTCAGCCTGCCCCCCAGAACCAGAAGAGGGCCTGAAGCAATCCTGCACTTTTGCGGCCAGCTCCCAAAAAAGCGACTGGAAAAATGGAGCTCAGGGGCACTGCAATTCACAAACCTGCAGAGTTAGAAATGATAACTCTCGTCCACAAATATATTGAGGGAAGGCAACGAAGAGGCTTTGAAAGCAAGGCAGAATTGCAGGAAACAGATTTCAGGAGGTAGATTCGAATCGCCTTGAAAGCACATGAAAAGCGGCAAAACGTGGACAATGATGCCCTTGGCCAAAAAGGGCGTATGCGTTTTTTCCTGCATATATTCAGGAAAAAACGCATACGCCCTTTTTGGCCAACCAAGCAACCTGGAAAGGCAAATCAGCGCTCCAATGAAGTCTCGCTTCCCAGCGGGCAAAAGGGCCATGCGGAAAAAAGTGTCCAAACCAGAAATGCAGGACCGGCCATGGAGAAATGGGAGCCTTGCTACGCTGATGGGCGGGATGTAAATTGCCAACAGCCACTCTGGAGAAGTGTACGGTGTGTCCTGAAACATCTAAAAAACACAGCTTGGAGAGCATAGGGCACTTCCACTCATGGGCGTATAAATTGGGAAAACTACAAATCAGCAAGACACAGGCACCCCAAAGTTTAGGGCTGCTCTGTTGACAAGAACCCCCACTTCATTACACCTTAAATATCCTAGGAAAGAGAAAAGTGGATAACGAAGTTGTGGTCCTCATGTACAATGGAATATCACTCAGCCATGAAATCCACGTCATAAGGCTAGTAGCAGCACGATGAGTGGATTTAGGTACGACGATTCTAAGTGAAATAAGTCACACAGAAAAAGACACTTATCATAAGATATCACTTATAGAGGGAATGTAAAAACCGCTACACTTGAACTGAATTACAAAACAGAACAGAGTCACACGTTCAGAAAACACACTATGGCTGCTGAACGGGAAAGGTGAGGTGGGGAGATGCATAAAACAAGGGTTTCAAATTAGCTCAGATACCGTTCCATAAACCCAATATGTAGTAGACAAGACCTACTCCTTGCTCAGTGAACTGGCCTCAACACCCCCTATTCACCGCACAAGAATATATCTGACTAGTAAGAATCTTCAAACCTATGTATTGATATCTCTCTGTAAGTGAGTCAAGGGGGTGTAAAGGGGCATAAACACAGCCGTGAAAAACAGCTAAACCCCATTATAAAAAGAAATTACTTTTCAAAACCCGTGAAACAAAGACAGTGAAAGAGAGAGAAATTCTTACACAATTCGTTCAGGGGTTGTGATGCAACCTGGATTGACCATATCTAGACCCACAGCTGATTGAGACATAAGGGTGGACACTCTTGGGGCTGAGAGGTTTGGTGAGGTTGCGTGAGCCAACGCAGACCCTTTAAAGTAATACTGCATGGTACCCATCCCATGGGTCCCAAATCTCCAGGTTCAAGGGCATCTTCCTACGTCGAAAACATGCATGAGAAACCCAGAAAATGGTACACCGTGTGATCGGGAAAGGTTTCTAAAACGCACCTCATTTCTCATCTCCTTGTGCTCGGGTTCGCCATTCCAGCCGCTTTACTAGGCATCTCCCTCCTTGGAGAATCAGCACCTTTAACCTCCTGTTCCGTACAGGTTGCAATTTGTCCTGAGGATGAACGGGAAGAGGGGGAACCAATGAGAGACTAGCTCTAGGGGTTGGGACAGGCACAGGTCACTCTATTTTCCCATCAGGAAGAAGAATTAACCACAAGCTCAGCCTGCCCCCCAGAACCAGAAGAGGGCCTGAAGCAATCCTGCACTTTTGCGGCCAGCTCCCAAAAAAGCGACTGGAAAAATGGAGCTCAGGGGCACTGCAATTCACAAACCTGCAGAGTTAGAAATGATAACTCTCGTCCACAAATATATTGAGGGAAGGCAACGAAGAGGCTTTGAAAGCAAGGCAGAATTGCAGGAAACAGATTTCAGGAGGTAGATTCGAATCGCCTTGAAAGCACATGAAAAGCGGCAAAACGTGGACAATGATGCCCTTGGCCAAAAAGGGCGTATGCGTTTTTTCCTGCATATATTCAGGAAAAAACGCATACGCCCTTTTTGGCCAACCAAGCAACCTGGAAAGGCAAATCAGCGCTCCAAAGAAGTCTCGCTTCCCAGCGGGCAAAAGGGCCATGCGGAAAAAAGTGTCCAAACCAGAAATGCAGGACCGGCCATGGAGAAATGGGAGCCTTGCTACGCTGATGGGCGGGATGTAAATTGCCAACAGCCACTCTGGAGAAGTGTACGGTGTGTCCTGAAACAACTAAAAAACACAGCTTGGAGAGCATAGGGCACTTCCACTCATGGGCGTATAAATTGGGAAAACTAAAAATCAGCAAGACACAGGCACCCCAAAGTTTAGGGCTGCTCTGTTGACAAGAACCCCCACTTCATTACACCTTAAATATCCTAGGAAAGAGAAAAGTGGATAACGAAGTTGTGGTCCTCATGTACAATGGAATATCACTCAGCCATGAAATCCACGTCATAAGGCTAGTAGCAGCACGATGAGTGGATTTAGGTACGACGATTCTAAGTGAAATAAGTCACACAGAAAAAGACACTTATCATAAGATATCACTTATAGAGGGAATGTAAAAACCGCTACACTTGAACTGAATTACAAAACAGAACAGAGTCACACGTTCAGAAAACACACTATGGCTGCTGAACGGGAAAGGTGAGGTGGGGAGATGCATAAAACAAGGGTTTCAAATTAGCTCAGATACCGTTCCATAAACC